>NW_023339751.1:2891272-2891397 GCF_004916995.1 Morone saxatilis
GAGCGAGGTGTTGGGTGAAGCTTCATAGGGTGGATGTAATTGTGTTTGAAGGCGTTTGGATTTGAAAGTGGATATTAATTGTAATTTTTGATGATTGTTTGTCAGGAAGATAATGAAAAGGACCA
>NW_023339751.1:2891444-2899186 GCF_004916995.1 Morone saxatilis
TAGTGGTGGAAGAAGTATTCAGTAAAAGTACTAGTACATTAACTTACTACAAAACTACAAGTAAAAGCCCTTCATTCAAAGTACAAAAGTATTATTAGTAGTTGTAGCCAACTGAGTTGGAAACAGTTTTAACAACTTACAGTACATTTCAGTGTTTTAGTGCATTGGTTCCCAACCTAAGGACTGAGCCCCTTCAAAGGGTCACAAGATCATAAATCTCGGGAGTCGTGAGATAATTATAGGAGGAAGGGAAAAAAATGAGGTCTACTATACACATTTGCAGTCTTTTTTAGCAATATTTGACAATTCTTTTCTCAGTTATTTAAATGAATCCAGCTGGGGAGTTTAGTTGGGAAATGTCTCTTTTGTGGAACTGCTTTGGTGGAAACATGACTAGGGCCCTTAACTTCACACTATTCTTCTGTAAGGGGACACACCCTTTGGGAACTTTAATCAAACAATTTTTTTTCTAATGTAAAATCTAATTTAACTAGTAACTAGAACTGTTACATGCACGCAGTGGAGTAAAAAATATAATATTTTATAAGTGGCATAACTTGAATATACTTAAGACAGTTACAGTTAAGCACTGTACTTGAGTAAATGAACTTAGTTACTTTCCACTGGAATAAATGTGTAAATATTAGATAGGAAGTGGCTGTCTTATTGCAGTCATGACCAGTACAGTAGAGTCCAGTAAAAAAAAATAATAATTTGGCCTCATTCAATCATTCAGGAACCACTGATACAAACAGATCCGCCGTTAAGTGAATTGTGTTTCAAGCCTGTCCACAGTGGAAACCCTTCATCTGCCTGAATAATCGTAATGCCTTAATCTGAATAATCTTTAGTTTAAACATGTTACTGAAATCAACTGTAAAATTAATATTTTGTTCACTGACCTCTTTTCTCATTCCGAGGCTTCGTGGCAGGAGTATCTGCTGTTTCAAAATCGGCAAGCGGACCACAATTCACTTGTCTTCGCTGCTGCACCTCCATCTTGAACCAAACCAACCAAGACAGGATCCCATCTTGATACATTAGTTCTCATTGGCTGAGCCTTCTACGGGCTCGATACCGGTGTGACATTACTGCTGACTGCTGGAGCTGACCACAAGGTCTTGTCTCCCATACAGAGTAACAAAATACAGAGAATGGCTGCAAAAATCCACCCATCCGTTCTCTAAAGCGCTTTTCCTGTTAACTGTGAGAACACAGGAATAATCAGACTGCTCTTTACAAACAATATATCAGCTTTACTCAGTTTAGTTTTTTTGCTGCAAAATGTATATTGCCTACTGAATCACTATAATTGTTACTCAAAAGGTAGTAACTAGGAGGAAATGAAGGATGAATGGATGGAAGCAGGGTAGAGGAGATAGAATTAGAAAGCCTTCTGTGCTCCAGCCTCATAGAGGAGACGCCAATTGACTGTGATTGCATTCTTAAAAAACATCCTTTAAAGGGAGCCGTTTATTCAAATTCAATCCACATGTGGTCTTTTGCTGTTTAGCAATTATAGCTAATACACACATACTGTAAGTTGTGCAGGATACGTGTTGCTAATCGAAAAATAACCTCCTGGCAACTTCTGTTGCTCAGAAACAGTGTTTTCTTGTTTGTGACTCATTTTCTCTGTCAATTTTTCAGCATATGGCAATTTCAAAGTTGTGTGTCCTCATTAGTCCTTTGTCCACATCCTTGCTCAAGGCAGACATAATGAGACAACAAGCCAGTTTTCAGCGTTCGCCCACAAGCGTGCTCTGGCTTCAGCATGGGTTAACTTTATCCTCATGCCCTGGACTTTTCTATCTCTGAGGCATTTTCATACGAAAGGAGCTTTGGTGTGTGTGTTTAAGGAGATGAAGGGATTTACAGTGATAATGATGATGACCTGTTTAGATACGCAGCCGCGTCTCACAGCACTGTGTTGGCATTTTCTCTTGATATGTATTGTAGTGGGAGGGGAAAAGGGAAGGGGTGATGACAGACCGTGATATCAACAGATGGGGGTGATGCCTTGGGGTTGTGTGTTAGCTGATAGGGGATTTAAAAAAAAGGTGGTTTGTGTTAGAGGAACAGGGAACCATACAGTACCTCTGGAGATACAAAAGGGCTTTTGCAAGAGTGATAAAAAGACTTTCACCTCCCTCAATCCGACTGTCCGCGGCTCTATTGCTGTTGTTTGAGCTACAAATTGCACTGAGCGGGAAGCTCTGGGTGCAAGCTACATGGAGGGAAGTTAAACACTGTTCATTTGCACATAGTACAGGCATTGTAATGACATAAAGCTGGTTGAAAATTGGCAGTTTCTCTTTAAATAATGAGCTTGAGAGGTGAGTTTTGTTACCATTGGACAGAGCTAGGCTAGTTGATTCCAGTCTTTCTGCTAAGCTAAGCTTGCCATCTGCTGGCTTTAGCTGCTGGCATGGATCTTCTCATCTAACTCTCAACAAGAAAGCAAATTAGTGTATTTTCCAAAATGTTGAACCAGTTATTTGACTTGCTTTGGTTTTTGGTTAAAGATGTCTAAACCATAAGAGAGGCATCTTCTTCCAAATGTGGAATACTGTTTTCAGTTACTGATAGGATCCACATAGTTTTACAAAGTATAAGTAATGCGTAATGTGTGTTTGCATTAAGCTTTGTCATAATTATGCAGCTTAAGCTAATTCCTAGAGTAAATGCTTATTATTTGCAGCCCACTTAGCAGCAGCTACCTTTCACCCTTTTACCTCACTTGCACTTTTTCCAAACGTGGCAGCTAACAGACGAACACTAATCCACCTCCATCCGTGAGTAGGCAGCCATGCATCCTCCACACCAGCCGCTGACTGACTGACTGAACCAGTTACACTGAGGCTGGGCTTAGTGCTGCTGTGCTGTGTGAACTTGCTGCACATGAGTCGAGGTTTGGCTTAGGTTAATATTTAATAAATGCACTCATGTTCCATTTGTGAGCATTAACTTAAATTTGATGTCAGGCATGATTGCTTGAGCACATGGGGATTGCTTTTTGTCTGTGTGTGTGTGTGAGAGAGAGAGAAGAGAGAGAGAAGAGAGAGAGAGAGAGAGAGACGGAGATGTGTGCCTGCTCAAACCACATCACCACTGCAGACTTTGTTCTGTTGCTACTGTTCTGATTTAACCTCCCAGTGTTTGCTGACTGCGGACTTGCATTGGTGTGAAAGGGGACAGGGTCTGGCACATCCAGCTGTCCCCCCTGCACTCCCAGAACAGATTGCTGCTGGCCAATAACCTGACATGTGATGCAGATTGTTTTCTCCCTGACTAATGAGTTCAGAGCTCACAGACCACCATTTATCTCAGACATCAACAGTTTTGCCCTGGCATTGCTGGTGTATGCCAATACTTACTATTGGCCCTTTTCCCTGACACTCTGTACTGGACGTGCTATTTTTAATGCAGTGTGTATCCCGCTTATAGCCTGGATACAAATTGCATTTCTTTAAACTATTGTTATTCAAATTATGTATGCTCCTCAGCTAAGTGTATGAAAGATTATAATAGTGCTGCTCGCAGCAGAAGGGATTGTTGCACTTAATGTGTCTGCGTATGTGTGTGTGTAAAGAAAGTTAATAGGCTATTCGGTGGTCTCACGGTTTTGATGTTGTTTATATACAGTCAGTGATTAATTGGCAGCCAAAACTGTGCTAGGTTTTTTATAGCGAGGCAAACCGCTTGCTTGAAATGTAAAACTGCCCTCGCTGACAAGCAGGCTTTTTGAAAGATAATGATGTAGTCGAGTTTTGATTTTATTTCCAAGTTGATGATTTTGGCACACATTTTCTCAAACAATTAGTCAGATATGAACACTTGGATGAGCTATAAATGAGTTTGTTTTTTTTTATGGCAAAACTGTGTGGACTTGCATACATCTGCTGCACTGTCTATGATTAGTCACAAATGATTAAAATGAAACGGGTCCCGCTTGTCCTTTTGCATGTGACAGAGGCCATCTGACATGTGATTCATGTTGTAGAACACTGTCGGTACACACAGTCTCGTCCAAACAGTACTTGAGCAAAGAAAAAAAAAGAACTGTTCACATCATAATATGGCATCTGATCTGAAACTGTCCGTGTTCAAATGTCTCCCCTCTCTCCCCGCTCTCTCACCAGCTGTTCCCTAGTCGACAGTGCGACCCTCTCTGAACCCCAGAGACAGCTTGGTAGAAATGAGGGCATGGTGTGTAAACAGCCTCTTTCTCTCTGTCTGTCTCTCTCTCTCCCTCTCTCTCATTCCCCCTCTTTCCCTTGCTCTACCTCTGTTTGAGTTTGTGTCACTGGCTTTCAATTGGGTTGCTGTATTTGTGCACTGCATTTAACTGAACTGGACAGCACCTCATTTGCACAATGCTGCCCAGTCTAGACAAACACATTAAGAGCTTATTTTTTTCTCTATTAGAGAAGTGTAGAAAGTGATCCAGCCACTGTGTCTGGCTGGATCTTTGGTTGGCTGGCTGTCTGCATGTCCACCTCGGTTGTCAGCCAAGACAGCAGCTCCCAGAATGCCCGCCTCTGCCCCTCCATTTCCTTGCTGCTGCTGCTGCCAGGCCCTGATTAGCAAAAGTATATCACCACAAAAACAGAAAAGGCCAAGGGTTAAAGGCGACACTCGTTTTCATAATAGACTTGAAATAATTAAACTTTTGTGAGCGGATAATTTTACATCGTGGCCTTTTCTGCCACAACCAATCATGATCACTATGACCTTTGACGTTTAACCTCATGGCCCTATAGTACATTCTTCTCCTCAGCACAAGGAGAGTACAGCCATGCCCTGCAGTTGTGTCTTTTTTTAATCTACTGTAAGGGTGTGGAGCTGCTGCTGCTGCCACTGCTGCTGCTGGTTGCTAGGCTTGTAATTAGGGAGCAGCTATTGATGCAATGTGGCCCCCTGTGCTCTCCTTGGAGCAAGATAAGGACAACAGAAAATGAGACTTGCGTCATTTGAGGGGAAAGCGATAACATGACAGGCAGAGGGGTCTATCTTTTGGCAAGGTCTATTAAGAGCCCTTCAGAGGTCTCACATTTAGATTTTTTTAGAATGTTTTATAAATATATGCATTTCACTCTTTTCATGCGGGAAAATATTTCTCTTGCTGGCTATAGTAGGGCTACAAACATTTGTTAGATCAGGGCCAAACTTGCGTTGGTGTTCACAATTTTAAATTTTTTCATATTCAGCCATGAACTACAAGACCACCTGATTATATCTTGGATAGATAATTCCACAGACAGAGCAGTACAAACATGCATTTGTGCATTCTGATAGGACGCACCAAGAAGCATGCATTTAACAAGTGGGGAGCAGCCTTAAACGATAATGCTGGTGTTAATTTTTTCTTTTGTCTACAAAGCCAATAAAAAGATCAATAATAACATTGTAAACATGTGCTTATCCTTCTAACGAGTAAAGGCTGATGTACCTGTAGCTTATAGAGCTCCATTTCTGTCTTAAAACTATTAAAACACACTGTTTCAGTAACATTTGCTAAAACTACTTTTGCTAAAACTACAGTTCCCAGCTATTTAAGGAAACTACTGAGCCTTTTTTTAAAGAAGCTGTATTTTTTGACCAGGTTTTAAAGATTTACTTCTTCATCAGAGGCAAATGTGCTTGGGACTGATTTCCCCAGACAAGTTACGGAAGTAGGATCATTATGGTCTTTTCATGGGATTTGTTGACTTTAAGAAAAAACATGCCACCCTTATCCTTGAGGGAGGATTGGAACTGCATTAAAAGGGCTCTGGCTTTCATTCTGAATGGGACAAAGTAGAGGGGTTTAAAAGGAATAAAAACTACACTGATGTGTAAGATAAGGCATGAAAACTCAACTCAAGTCAAATTTCTTTGCAAAGCCCAACATCACATATCATTTCTCGCAGGCCCAAGACAGCAACAAGGAATAACTCCTCAAACAAACTCAGCACATAAAGAAAAAAGAGGAAGAAACCTCAGGAGAGTCTATTCAAAGAGAGATTCCTCCTCCTTGGACAGCTGGGTGTGCAACCGCTGCTGTAGGTAGAAACATGGCTATTAAAAATGAACAGAAAATTCAATTTAAAACAGTAATACACACAACAAATAAACTATAATTTAACAATATGATCACGCAATCTCTAATCTGTAATTAGAAGTAGAAGATTAAATAGGGCTGCAACTAACAATTATTTTTATTATCGATTTATCTGTCGATTATTTTCTAGATTAGCTGATGAATCATATAGTCTATAAAATGTCAGAAAATGTCCATTCTAGTTTCTCAAAGTCCAACGTGATGACCTTCAATGTCTTGTTTTGTCAGTCCAAAATCCAAAGATATTCAGTTTGATATGAACAGAAAAGCTCCATATATGAGAGACTTAAAATAGCATTTTTCTGTCATCGGTTTTCAAAATAGTTTGAGATTATTCATCGATTAGTTGACTAATGGTTGCAGCTCTACTATTAAGTTAGTCTCACCCTAAATAGCTTTTCCTTGATGCTGCAGAATGTAACAATGTTAGCTTCATGGATCTCAACAGAAATTATTTTTAAAGGAAAACATATTCCCATTGGGTTAATCTTCAGCATTGAGCGGCATTGCATCCCAAAGTGTTTTCTGTCTGTCTGTATCATCTTGGTATGAGCTCACGTGTAATGTTGCCATGTGTGTCCGAGAACATGTCAGAGTGGGTGAAGATATGTCTGAAAATATTCATGTCGGAGTAAATTACATGGCCATAGACCATCCTTTGTATCACCATCTTTCAAATTCAAAGCTTGCTTAAAAATTTCCGTCCCGAAATCCCATTCCACGCGGGTGAGCGATGCACTCTGGTATCAAAGGTGAAAACTAATCTTGGCACTGAAATTCCCTCCTCCTTCACTGTCCTGACGCTTTGCCTTTGCCTTAGAAATGGCCCTAATGAGATGCAAACATGTAAATTGTCGGTGGAGGAGATGGAGCGTCCACTTAGGTCTAAATGGCACAGATAGCACAACTGTCAAATGGTAAAGTGTAACAGGGCTCAGATCACGGCAGGCAATCTGTAATCAAAAATGGAGGAAAATTGCATTGCGGTTGGGTGATAGAGGGATGGGGAAAGAGGCCGAGGGAGAGATCTGAGTCAGACATACAGTAGCTTCCTGGGCTGAAGGGGTAATGATTTACCTATCCATTCTCCTCTCTCCATCCGTCTCCACAGTTTTTGTCTATATAATCACTCTTCTTCTCCTTATCTTCCCTATCACTGCTTTTCATTGTTGTCCCTGCTACAAGCTGTTTTCTGTTAGATGCACTACATAACATATTCTTCATGCATTTATTCTTTGCACGGTTGACTGCATTCATTCAAGAACATCCCTCACCCCCTCCGCTCTCTCTCAGCAACTCTTTCTCAAGGGGCTAACAGTTAGAGAACATGGCAGCAACAGTCCAGCACCAGTTACACTTCCTGACAGCGCTTCAAACAACATCTTGACAGGGCCATTCATTTTTTTAGGGCGTTTGTTTTTACTTCTCAGGGAGGTGGTGGCAAGACCCTTTACCAGTCACATGCATTTTATTCCAAAAATATGTGGTTTCTATGGAGATACAAATGCCCAACATTACACAGTTGCTTTTTATGTAGTCAGGCAGCACTAGAAGGGCTGTTAGAGGTTTGTAGAGGAGACAGAGAAAGAGCACATGAAAATGGTGGACAGCAACAGATGTGTGCGTGTGTGAGAGAGGG
>NW_023339751.1:2899286-2924272 GCF_004916995.1 Morone saxatilis
CTCTCTCTCTCTCTCTCATGCAGACACACACACACACACACACACACACACTTACACACGACGAGAAGTGTGATGTTCGTAAGAGTTTTGAGGCTTGCTTATATATTCACTTTAAAACAAAAAATACTCATTCCAGCCTCTTTGCTCTACATTTTCAAGCAATCTTCTCTCAGATTTTTTTTTATTGATTTATCTTCTCAGACTGAGGAGATGGAAGGTTTTCTCACAAGTATGGAGGAGCAGGAATGTGGGTTGAATCTAATGCTTGGGGTGAAAAATCTCACACATTAATTAGGGTTGGGTTCCCATGACTGGTGTCATTTTGGTAATACTTTGGTTTCTGACCAAATGCCTGAAAAACTAATGAGGTTCCCATCAACCTCAGATTTGTTTAATGCTTGTTAGATAATGTTAAAATGCTAGGAGGTTGAACTGAGATGGTGATCATGGCAGCCAGTATACCTTCTTAGCATGTTAGCATTGTCATTGTGAACATGGTGTGATCATACTACAACCTTACAACCTTCCTGAAGGTAGGGTGTATTATTGCATTGCATCTTGTATTAGACTGTTCTGGTTTTAGCTAGGTGTATCTAATGAACTGGGAGCTGAGTGTGTCAATAAGACTCTGAAAGGATTTGAAATTCAATATAGATTCATGTCAGTGTGTCAGGGAGCCTTTGAGAAAAGTGGAGATACTCAGCAGTCAGCCTGTGGTCAGATTGGGTAGCTCCCAGTAGCCGGTGTGTTTAACTGTATAGGTGTGAAAGCAGATCTTCCCTGGATAAATAAAAGCTAAATAAGGAAAGAGATTAGAGTCATTCCAGTGTCTATGCCCTATATTAAAAAACAATCTTCTCCCTGCTTTCACATTTGTTCATATTGATTCATGCTGTTCGTAGCGGACTTGAATATTCACGTCTCTTTGTTCCAGTTGTACAGGGGGGGTTTGCCTACAGTGAATTATCAGCTTGTATTCTGTTTGCAAGGTTGAACAGTGCACAAGGCTCATTTATTTGATAGTCACGCTTTAAATATCTCCACAGAACAGCGATTACATTAACTTCTGTATAGGAATCTGAATAGCCTAAAGCTAAATGCAACACTTCTAATCTGAGGCTCTGGAGAAATTAATGCTAATAAAACAATGCCCCCTTGATGTTTGAGGAGATAGATACAGCGCGGATAATACGCCTCAAATGACGGTGCTCATCTAGAGGGCTTCATCTTTTATGCCGAGCGAGGTTCCTCATCAGCTCATAATGTTTGTTGATTTGATGGATGTGTACTTGATTCCACGTGATTTGATTACTCGTTTTCACGGCGGGCCTTGTTTGCTTCCGCTGTTGAACATTCGCCGGGCGAGGTGCTGATTACGAGCATGACCGTATCTCAAAGCTACGAGCTGAGTGACAGCCACAAGGTGCCGCTGAAACATTGATGAGCTGCATTAATGGTGCGTGACCGTTTTTTCTGACTGTTGACAAGTCCGGAGGTTATTCTGTCCCGCCACTGTCCTGCCTCTCTCTGTTATCCAGTGGTGTATGGGCAAGCCAGGGTGGGTTTGATTTGCACACTCACTCCGGTTCTGTTCCAGCGTTCGCGCGGCCACTCAAGGATGATAAAATACAGTGCTGGATGGGAGCAGGGAGCCGGGAGCCTGCAGGCTGTTCACTAGAGGATTTTAATTTTGTTTTTCTCTCACCCCCTCTCTCTTCCCTCTCTCTCACAATGTTTGTGCATTCTTGCGTGTGATTACAACAGGGAAAGGAGCACATTTGCAAGGACATATGTCACAGATTGGTTTGCAGATTCTGTGGTTTCAACAGCATCAATTAAAAGCAAAAATGCATTAAATTTGCAATTTGGAATTATTTGCATGTAGGTTCTACAGGTTGTACAGTTATACAGGATATCCATTCGCCAGGCTAAAACAAGACACTGAGCCTGTAAGTCCTCTCAGATCAACAGTGTATTTGTCCCATTTTATTTTGCAGGCCTGATAACCTTGCATCCACTGTGTCTGTGTGCTGAGATTATGGATCAAGTTTAATTGACTCTGGTAATCTGATTTTGGCATGGGGAGGGAGGATCCTGGATTAAAGTTGTAACTACAACACAAACAGGGGATCAGGGGCCTGTTTAGCTGCTGAGGCTAGGGCACAATGGAGGCATGTTTAGACATAACATGCCAGTCCTAATCCAGAATAGGCTAAGCTAAACTGCTCTGTGTGGTAATATTGTTGCCTCTCTGTAATGAATTGCCGGTCACATTGTCCTGGCACACAGACACAGTAATAAAGTAGCCATGGTGCTGTGATGTTATACGATAGCAGTAATGATAATAACTGGAGTGGAGGAATCACATTTGAAGCCGGCTGCTCCTGTCCCCAGCTGACATTCTGCTATAGGCTTCTGCAAGAAAGAGTACAACAGGGAAGAGTAGTTGAGAGCATGCTGCGAGCTATGCCAATGGCCTATCAGTCATCATGACAGCCGGGTCAACAAGGGAATTGCAACTTTACAGTCTGTATCTGTTGCACAGCACAGTGAGATCTACAACTTAAATATACAGGACTCAATGTAAAACCCAAACGTAGCAGCCTTTAAGAGGCACAAATATATCTGCACACGCTTTGAAGAAAATGATTAATATGTGGATAATAAGAACAGTGGTGAAAAGCTATACTTGAGTCAGTGTTTATTATAAGTAGTGTGCATTCATCCCACTTGAGCCTTCTCTTCTGTATGCACTGCAGCAGTTTGCCCCACATCACCCCGGGAGCATAAACACTGCTTCTAGGAGCCATATGAACAATTTTTTCAGGGCACCCTGTAGTCCGCCTCGCCATTTTTCTTTGGGCCTATCCATCTGCTGAAAGGGACAGTCTCCCTTCATCCTTCTCCCTTTTTCCCCTCTCTATTCTCTCCCCCAGCTCTGCCTGCTGTAAGGTCCTTTTTTTAACCTTTATTTGTCCAGGGGTGGGTTGTGCTGAGCATGCATGCTCTATTCCAGCTTTGCCCTTCTTCGCTTTCATGCTATGCTGCTTATATATTCTGCCCCATAAAATGGCAGTTCCTCTACTGTTGGCCTCTGAGCAGCTGCTCAGCACCTTTCACAAAGGTACGTCTGTAATATTCATTCAAGAAGGGTTGTTAGTCATTCACTTTCAGCCAGCCTGGTTCTTCCAGCCAGGCAGCTTCTCCTCAAACCTTTAGGCTACTGCTGTCCTTTGTATGGTCTGGTCCACCAGCACTTCTGTTTGAAATGTTTGTTTATTAGCCTCATGGAATTGATTTTGATAGTTTTTGTGGTACTCCTGACTCCGTGTAGTAGAGCTGCAACTAATTATTTTTTGGATTAATTGATTAATTGAATCAGAAATTTGTGGAAAATGGTTGTCACAATTCCCTGATGCCAAATATTCACTTTGCTCGTTTTGTCTAACAGTCCAAAACACAAAGATATTACATTTACAGTAATATGAAACATAGAAAAGAAGCACATATTCAAATTGTTGAACCTGGAACCTGGGAATGTGATTTTGCTTAAAAAAGTCGAGTCGAAATCGATTATAAACATGACTGCAAATTAATTTTATGTTGATCGACTAACCGTTTTATTGTTCCAGCTGTTTTATGTATCCCACATTTGTCTGCCCCAGGTTTTGATTGTGATGTTACATCAGTGTCACAAACTGCTAGATTGTTTTGCCTTTTTATCCTGCCATTAAATCATTTTGGAGATACATTGGCTAACTGTAAAATGGCTGTGATTGAGCCAAGTGTTAACATCTCCTACAGCACTAAATCCAGCCCTCAGCAGGGTCTGTGTGTGAATGTACTATCCTACTGTTCAGATATGAAGACCTTTTCTGCTTCTGCAGCTTTGGTCACACCTGATTTTTAGCCCCACTATCGACAGCTCAGCTTGGATGGTGATGTTATAGTCTTGTCTTTGTTCAGTTGGATGCTGGAAACAGTGCAGTCAGCTGTTAGCAGGGCTTTTAGTCTTTTAATAAACTCAAAATGTGAAGTATGCAGTGCATACACAGTGGAAAAACTTGCTAAATTGAGTATACTTAAAAATGTCAGCAGGCATACTTAAATTGCCTGGTATTTGACTGTAGTCAAATGGACGCTACTGTCTCTCAATGCAGTGGAGGAGCTACTAGAAACTGCAAAGAGTGAAAAGATGTTAGAGAGTGCTGTGAATAAATCCAAAATATATTAAAGAAACAGTGTCAGTTCTTAAAAATGCAGTTTCTAAAAGCAGTTTTCATGTTTTTCATGGCAATAGCGTTAAAAGTTGAATTTCAGTTGACTGTCAATCAGACATCTGTCACTGCAGTATTTCTGCACAGTGCATGGACTTTGTCTATAGTAAAAGTCAGTATGCTACCTTTTAGTAATAAGGAAGTGGGGCATACATATAGTTTTGTGAGTAAACACTTCCAAGATGCATGATGTCCTATGGATTTTGAGAAAAGCAGTTCAGCACACAGCTGTGGGCTGGTGAGTAATGGTTAAATACTCCGGAGGCAAGAGGCTGACATTCTCAGCCAACATTTTAAGCCCAGCGATGATGATAATATGTCCCATGAGAACGTTTGACTTCCTCCCTCACACCTAAAGCCATTTAACTATAGCTGCCGTCACTCGCCATGTTAGCATCACATTGGAGAGCTCGGTATGTATGAGCATGGTTTTCTTTTTACTGATGCAGTAACTGCTTCCCATAGACACATTTTCTCTTTGACCTTTAAGTTGAAGTGTGTGTGAGGTTATGTCTCAGGATCTAAACTCCTATGAAGTGTTATTTGCTCTTTAAGTATATAAATCAGCTTACTGACTTAAAAGCTTCATTTGAGCAGGATTTCTTGCTGCTGCTTCAGGCTGTGACTTTTTTTTCCCAGCAACATAAATTCAATGAGCTGTAATTAACACCAGTTCTTATTGTCCTTCCATGACATGGCTCTGAGGAAAAAATACAAGCTTAATAATTCCCAGTAAATCTGTAACTACCAAATTATGTGAAGCTGTTTTTGGAATTTTGGAATATATTTGTCATGTGTTTTCCCCCAAAAGGGCCACTCGCTCACTGTTCTTGCTCGCTTTCCTTCTCTCTGACATTTTTTCACTTCTTCTGTCTGTCTGTGCTACTGTGCTCCCAAATGATGGCACATTTTATTGCTTAGGTCTAATTACAGTACTCTCTCCAGCTCTTCCCCCATACCTCCCTCTTGTCATTTTTGATTTTCTGGCCAAGCTACAAGCTGCAAAGTCATAAATGTCTGTATTTTTGGAGATTGATGATCCCGCAGACTTCTCTTCTAACCCTTTTCAAAGTTGGCAAGAATACTTTTTCAAAGATATTATGGTTATTAAAGCTGCTCTAATCAATATTTTTATATTGCAGTGGAACAAATTACTACATGTATGTGAATGGTGTTGGACGCAGTGACGAACCGACCGAGAATTATCAGTAGACTGTAGTTCCCCTAAGCTCTACTTTAGTGTCTTTAAGCTTAATGTCTCTAACTTTGTTGTTCTGATTTAGTCTCAGCACTCTCACCAGCCTTTTTTTCCAGAGGCAGCAGGCAGCTCAGATAAACCTCCACTGTACACTACTGTTTGCACTAAACAACAGACAAACAAAGTAAGCATCAAGGTAGTGAAGAAGGTGGAGCAGTTAGCAGCTAAAGTCAGATTTCCCTCAGGAATCGATGGAGATCAAAACAGAACTAAAAGGATAGTGAATAATGAATATATATCATCAGGTGGACACAGGCACTCCAAACTCCAAATCAATGCTAATGTGTCTGCTGGGTGTGTAAATATGATAAATGATTTGACCTATGACTGATAAGTGCAAGTTACACCAGCTTGCTGATGCCATTCTGTGTCTGTTAATTTCATGTGGTTGATTCAATTTCCTCCAAAGGTTAACTTTAAAGGTGGTTAGTAATTTTTGAAACAATGGGTACTTGATTTCATGAAAGCATACTTCGCATTTCTAGACAAAAATTTGTAGCTAACATAATTTGTCAGCTGTAACTAGCTAGCTAATTAAGCTTACATTTTAAATGATTCACTCCACCAGAATGTTTATAAAGGAGGAATCTGCATAGAGACAGAAAATCCTTGTCTGCAGCTAGCTGTGTTAGTGTTTTACAAACACCAACGGAATTTATTAGTCTATGACAAATTTACTATTGATATAATTTTCCGAATATTTTTTTATTTTTTACTGCTTTGCATCAGAATTAGAGAGGAGACATAGAACCCAATGCCAGTGCACACATTTAAGTCCATTCTTTAAATTTTAAAACTGAAAACCACCCTTCAAACTGGTGTGAATGTGAGAGTAAATGGTTGTGTGTCTGTATGTTTGGGTGCTAGCCCTGTGATAGACGACTCACCCTGTACCCTGCCTTTTGTCTATTGTGAGCTGGAAAAAGGCTCCAGCCCGCCATGACCCTGTCCAGGGTAACTCGGTATAGATGATGGTTGGATAGATGGATGAACGAAATGATAGATGGACGGATGGGGAAAATGTTTCAGTGCATCAGAAGTGATGTACTTCATGTTTGCAGTTAACAATAAATAAAATAGTACTACAGAGTAGAAACACAAAGCAAACTTAAAGAAGACACTGCAACTGACAATCCAAGGAAAGACCAAGTGCTCTCTTGCATGCGGAACAATAACGTCAGAACTGCTTATACTTATATAAAATAAGCACCTTTAAAGGTTGCATTGAGATTGAAATTCTCTTCATAACTTCAATAGAAATTTTGGCTCCAACTCTTTCACTTCCCTTTTCCTTTTTCCTCCTTAAGCACACAGGAAAGGCTTTATTAGACGCGGTGATGAGGGTTGGAGTACACCACACACTCTCCTGTTCTACATCTCCCCAGTGTCCTGTCCCGCAAACCTTTTATTCCATCTTGGGCCACTACTTTACAACGGTGCTTATAAATGCTCAGTTGAAGGCCACGACCCCTCACAGGCCCCGGCAGGCTCATCAGCCTTTGGATAAACACGGAGAGCGAATATCCCACTTGGCTACTCACTGAGACAATGATGGAGCCAGACAGCGTGTTATGTGGATCACTCTCGCAGACACAAACTCACACTGAGCTGGCGGGGTTATGGAGATAAGGTGCGCTTTATTTAGCAACGTCAACACGACAGAGCCTAAATGGCGACGTCACCGTGCAGTCGGCTGCATGTGGAATGGGTGTACCAGATTTTACAATAGCTTGTTTTGTTTCATAGTACAGTTCCAAAGCTTGCAGATACACTGATACATTAAGGCAGTAAAACAAATTTAAAGTGTAGCTGTCAAAATATGTGCTGTAAGAGTTGAAGAAGTTCGTCTTGTAGAATAAATTACCAAGCAAATCGACTGTGATGTTGATAAGGGCTTAATGAGCGTCTGTTAACAATGTGTCTTTGAAAAAGCGACTTAACTTTGTTTTCATGATTTTTTTTATTTTTGCTTGGCTGCTATCCATTTTTGTTTTTGCTTTTTTTTATGTTGGCAGACTATGGAAGCTTACATGCTATTGTTGCACTCAGCCGCTCCGGTTAAGAGTGTCAAGCTAAATGCCTGAAATGCAAAATGTAAATGCAGGGGGGAGAGTATTCACTCGACAGGGTTGTTACTCTTTTATGCTGATTTGGACAGCGTTCTAACTCCAAGACATTTCCTTGACATTCATTTGTATTTTGCCTGCATATCTCGTCAGTGCAGTATACTGTGCCTGTGCATATGGAGGGCTCATCATCTTCGTCTTCGGGTGGATTGACGGAAATGCTGTCAGTGTGCAGGCCCGGTTCTTCCTCACTGATTGTTTTTATGATACTGTATTTATGATGACTTTTGTCTGATCCCCTGTTTTCCTCTGTCCTTTTATGCCTTAGGATCTGAAGAAGGTGCTGTCTTTCCCCCCATACCCTGGGGAGTTTTTGCACCCGGTCGTGTATGCCTGCACGGCGGTCATGCTGCTCTGCCTCTTCGCCTCCATCATCACATACATAGTGCACCACAGGTAAGATGAAAGCACCACATCAGTTCTGTTGAGGTATACATTTAAACTTTAAGCCTGTTCAGCCTGTCGCACCATGATTTAAAATTACAGCCATTAACTTCATTTCTACATATGGACACTTGGGCAGACGCTTATGTAATCTCTTCATTTCCCGCCTTTTTTCCTTCATGGTTACAGTTTGTTTTTGATTCCTCTGTCACAGATCCTGAGCTGACTGTGGTGTGAGTCAGATGCTTTAGGCTGGCGTAAAGCACTGCAGCCTGTCTGACTAAGAGGATCTAAAACACATACACACGTGTGTATGTGTGTGTGTGTTTCAGACATTCATAGCAAAAATGTATGCTTCTAATGGATTTCTAAGGGTTACTTAGGCCACCTTTATTCCTTTTATTCCATATGGATACAAGGATGGAGAATGCACCATGTGGCTCTCGTGGTTTGACACTGTGGCATCTGTCTGCTTTTCTTAGGTTCATCTGCAGTGGATGCTGTTATTAAAGCAGGGGGAGCCTTATTTCAGCACACCAATCCATCATCTGTTGTTCTTGTAGAGCATCAGTCACTTTATCATGTCCGTGGCATTAATGTGATATTATTGTAATAGCTCTCCATCCATTTTAATACAAAGGAAAAATGTCTCAAATCACAAATGTGTGTTTTCATCATCAATTCTTAGAATAACACAGTTAACTGATGTTTTGTCAGAGAGATCTTTTTTTAATTTATGCTTTCCTGTCCTTACTGTGACTGAAGCAGAAAATGTATGAAACTGTGTGAACACGCTGCAGCATTTGCAGTTTGCATCCATCTGTGTCACCTGGGACAGAGACAGGGTGCGTCCTTCTGCAGTCAGACAGTGATGACAGCATCTGGGGCTCCAAACAGCAGCATCACTTACTGTCGTCTAGGACTGCAGTGTTGACTGAAGAAAAAAAAAGGAAAACTGCAATAGAAACAGGAGCAATTTCAAAATTACAGGAGATTGAGTTGGAGTTGATTTGTGAAGTGAAATGCAAACAAACGACACTGGATATTCTACTGTTCTGTGCAGAATTTCTGAAGTTGTAGGTCATTTTTTAATTATATCGTTATTAATATTAGGAATGAGGTCAAGAAGAGTGCTAAAAACCCTCAATCAGAGGCATTTTTAAAAAATTAAATGGTAGTAATGTAACACAGCATCAATTAGGGAGAAAGGTATTCCAAAAACTTCAGATAAACATTACAGGTGATAAACCATAAAAATGGAAAGTATCACAGTTATGAGTGTTGATTTTTTGTATAATAATAAATACATTAAAAGGCTCGAGAACACAACCACCTGTGCTGTAATATAAGATTAGTTAGATAAATTATATTGGAATCAGACATTGTTGTTTGTATGTATGATCACGCAATGATGCCATAGTTTTGCCAAATGTGTGGGAGGGCGCACATGAGTATGTTTACTTACACATGCATATTAGTTTCCCGGTTTTAGTGTTTGAGTCTCGAGTCTTAGCCTGGTAATGCCAGGATATTTATACAACAAGACATGTCACATTCATCCATTCACACACACACATTCATACACTGATGTATGAGATCAGTGTGAGGTGCCAACTGCTCATCAGGAGCAATACAGCTTCCTATCCAAAGCGCTGACGATGATACTAAAGCTCACACATACACACACGCTCAGACACCAATGGCACAGCCATCGGGAGCAATTTGGGGGTGAGTATCGTGCCCAAGGAGACTCAGACTGGATTGGTAGAGCCAGGAACATTCACAACAGTACTGGATTTAGCTTTTCAATCTCATCACCAGTAAAAAAAACAAAAAAACAAAGGAGATTGACAATACCGTTTATTATCTCCATTCCTGAAGTCAGACTTTCCTTTTATTTCACTGTGTTGATCATCACAACGTCATTTACGTACTAAGACACAAAGAAATACAAGATAACAACATTACCTATTGGGGGTTTTGACCCAACGTGGTGTTATTTTTACATTACTGGTGGAATCACAACAACCATTCTTTTGGGTGGTTTTTTTCCTGTTGGTATTTCTAAAATTAACCACGTATTGTGTCAGTGCTATTTGGATCATTGGGTCAATCTGAATCCAGTATTTTGTTGTGTGTTCTCCATAACTTGAGTTTCCTGTGAGCGTGGCAGAGAATGGTCAGCAACTTGGAAAATTAGAGTGCTCAAGCTAGCATATCCAGGTTTATGAAACCAGGAAAAATATTTTTACATAGGTAAAGCATAACTGAGATACAAAACCCTAATGGTAACCAGCATACTTTTACTCATGTTAACACACTCATTCATCACAAAGGCCCTTTCAGAGCAAAACGACATTAATTCCAGTCCAGACTAGAGTGAGAACAAGCCCATTTAAGATATGAAGCCAGAGCTTTTGTCTGTCACACACAGGGGAGGGTTAGTAGCTTTTTCTGTCAACAGCGGTCACATTAACAAACTCCAACACCTCTTCGTCCTCCACACCTCCCTCTAGGCACTCCCCAGCACTAAAACACATCTCTGTTTAGTAACACTCGAGTTGTGTAGTATCACTCCAGCTGACTGACAGTATCCAAGCCGTGAAGCGCCGGGACTGCATGTTAAATGGGCACAATGCGAGGGAGGTTGTTTAAGGATAGGCACAGTAGATTGTGCATGTTTGAATTTGTCACTTTCTCTCTTCAGCTAACTAACACATACACACATGCATAAATATATGCGTACAGTATGTGCTGTTGGTTCTGTCTCTGCCTGCAGAATGATTATGGGTGCAATGCTGATGCATGATGTATGAGCCTAGTAAAGAACATAGTGGTGGGTATGATGTCTTTGAACCCAAAATCATTTCAATCCAATAAGCGTAACTTACGTCAAAAGTATTTCCAGAATTAAAAGTCAATCAAAATAGAGCATACGAATGTCACGCAAAAACTGAAATAATCAGAGGAATTTACGCTTTCCAGTGGACATCAAATGATTTTTTCTTCTGTATAAAAAGAACTGCAGTTGATTGTATATCATGGTTTGAGGAACCAATAGAAGCCCACTATAACCGACAACATCACATCAGCCAAAAGTATGATAAAATCTTGTTAGAAAAATCTGAAACTTCTTAATTACTTTAAATTAATTGGAAAGAAAGGAACAATAGACAGAATTTGAGATTTCTTTTTTCTTTTCTTTTTTAACTCTATCCACACAATTTGTGACAGTAATGAAGAATACATTTTATAAGCCTGTAATTAAAGAAAGTGGTTGATAATGGCTACCAACATGTGTGTTGCCTGATTATGTTTAGTGAAAAGTAGTGGACATAAGAACCCAAAAAGAAAAGATAGTAGTGTAATCATAATGACAAAATGATCATGTTGTTTTATCTTTTAACTCACTTTCGTAATCCAAATGAATGATTTGAAGGCCACAAAGTATGGTAAAAGCTGCCCTGATCAGAATTTTTACGTTAACAGTGGGTGAGCTGAATCTAAAAGAGGTTACTAATGCGATCTCATGAAGGAGTATCACCCGACTCTACAGTTCCCATCAGCTCTATGACCGGGCTTTGTAGCGTCTTTTAGCTCATTGTTTTGGTTTTACAGCCTGCAACTTTACTGTTTGGTTCAGTCTCACAGTTCTCATCAGCTTAGTTTTGAGCTGAGTAGGCAGCTGTTCTCTGCGAAAAATCTCATATAAACCTAACTGTACACTTACTCAGCACCAAATAACAGACATTAGCAGCTTGCTAGTGAACATATTGGAGCTGTTAGCTGCTAAAGAGCCATTTCCCTCTAGAGTTGATGGAGACCTAAACAGAGCTGGTCTTTTATTTGTAGGCAGAACCATGACTGAATGTTTGTGCCCAACATGTTGTAATGTGATAATATAATTGTTGTGTTTATAGATTGTTGCTGTCCCCAAGTGGCCAAAAAAATCTGTTTTTGTGTGAATTTTGTCTGATTTTGTTTAATAGAGTGGAATACAGTTAATTGCACTGAACATAAATGACTGTATAATATATTATATGGGACTTGCCATATTGTTATGGTACAGTATTGGGATTTTTTTTATATTGTGTTATTGATTCAACCATATAGCTCAGTCCTGTTGCCAGGTGGTTCCTTTTCTGCTTCATAATTAGCATGAAACCACTTCCATTTCTCCCTTTAACAGCACTGCTACCTGTGGTTTATGGGACTGATCAGCATGTTTGGAATGTGTCTTCCACCAATGAAATGGCTTGGCTGAAACTACCCATTGTATAATGTGTCACATTATACTGTCCACAGCTTTATCGTCCCTTACATTTGGCTCAGGAGTGGGTGCAGGGTGAGAGAGCAGATGCAAAGAGAGGACAGTTTTATCCCCCCTCCCACCCTCTGGGAGATGGGGATGTGGAGGGTTGCCAGGTTAATGTACTTGACCCAATGAAAGCCCAAAGCAGAGCCTATGAAAACCCCCTTCCAGGGAGGCCAGAAGCCAGCCTGATTTATGGCCTCTTTGCTGGATGGAGTTCAGTGCTTGGACCGCGGCAGAGGCATCAACAACAGCAGCTTTAACTCTCCCTCCCCTTACACAGAGCAGTGAAGCTCGGCCCCAGACACGCCTCATAGCTCACTGCTGAGCCACTGCTTCATCTACAGTTGGCTCACGTGCAGCCGGGGCTCCGCTCCTCCATTTTGGGGAGTGGAGATTTCCAGCACAGGGTTATATAATTTCAAATGGTGACAGTCACTGTATGGATGAAAAGGAGGGAGCCGACACAGGAAAGTAATTAAAAGAATCGATGGTCTGTTAATTCATACAGTACGACAAATATTTTAGTATGGTCTGACCTATTTAGCCTATTGTCTAAGAGCTGGATGGAAATGGTAATGTGGGTTAAGTGCCCTGCCCAATGCTGTGTAACCCCCCGGCTGATGCCATATTTCACAAAGTAGAGATGAGTGCATAGTTTTACATTGTGAAAACTTCAATTGGACCAGCCAACTGGAAGCAATCTCTTTTTATTTCATCATCAAACCAGTAGAGTGATTCCTGTTTGTGTGCATATACCACTGCATGTACTGTATGTGTGAAAGTGGGTGCAGGAGCTGTGTAGGAAGGTTGTATACAGAATGACTTCTTACTTAGAATCTTTGAATAGCCCTTTTCTTTTCCCTGAGGTCCAACATTCTAAAATAAACATTATAGTGTGTCAACCATTCTGTCAGCTGAGGATTGAAAGTATTCTTAACCTGTTTTATGCTTCTGTGTCTTTCTGTGTTTGCGTAGGGTTTGACCTTTTGAAAAGGTTTATATTTTAAAACTGACACCTTTTTATCACTTTATCATTGTCTGAAGATTTTAAACAACATTCCTATAAACACTATTCCTCTGAAAGTTCAATCAAAATGAACTTAAAAGCAGTGCATCTCTGTCACTGAGTGGCATAGATCTGTGAGTGTTTGTGTAGGAAATCCTATGAGGAATCCAGCACTGTCCATACAGAGTCAAATTGAAAGACATGATGTTTAGAATACACCTGGGCCACAGAGTCATGGGCATTAAGTCTGTGGGCATTATTTTATGTGTGTTTCTGCATTGTTACTGGTGATATTGTGTTTTCTACAATGTTTTCCCTGTTCCACACTGTGATTGTAGTAATACAGTTATTAAGAGCGAATGTGGTGAGACCGTGAGTGATGTTGTGTGCATGATTGATGACATACCCAGGCAAAGGTACCTAATTAAATGTTGATAAGCAAGAGACAATACAATTTGAATACGGTACTATTTGATGTGTTAACAACTCTAAAAAGAAAATGGTTTTTTGACAGTTTTGATAAATATCTCTGCTAAATGTTTTGCCTTAACTGTTTTAGTGAGATTAATAGAATACAGAAGCCCTGAAAGGCAAAATTTTGTTTTGTTTTGTTTGAAAAACTTGAACAATAAATCACTTGTGTTTCAGGGCTTCCATAATAGAAATATGTTGACTTAACTTGAAATTGAATTGAATTTAGTGTGAATTATTACTTTATTTTTAAAGTTGAACCAAGGTTAAAATGTTTTCAGTGTACTTGAAAATATTCTATTATTCAGTACATGTATTGGCAGTGGAGTATGTAATGGCTTGTTTGCACTACTCAAGCTCTATGAGCAGCATTCCCTATGCTCTCCTGTGGATGTTAATCTATATGGCAGTAGCAAGGTAAAAGAAAAGGGCAATTTATGCAGACCTTGTAAAAGACTGGCTTAAATCATACTAGAAGTGACTGATGGGTAACGCACCTTGAAAACTGAATCTCATTGAGATTTTACTTTATGATGAATCACAAAACACTGTGTGGTATGGTATGTACCTGCTAATTTGTTTGATTCTTGGTCTTTTTTGGCAGCGCAATCCGCATCAGTCGGAAGGGATGGCATATGCTTCTCAACTTCTGTTTCCACACGGCTCTGACCTTTGCTGTGTTTGCCGGCGGCATCAATCGAATCAAATACCCCATCATCTGTCAAGCAGTAAGTGCATTCCCTTTTCATTCATCCCACTCACAAAGCTTTTCAGAAAATTGATTATGAATGTCTATTCAGGTGTTAGCAAGCCCAGCCCTGAGTGCAGTATGTGGACGTATAGTAACCCAGCTTTATGTGCTTTCATGCTTCAGCTACATATATGGCCTAGTCACTCTTTTAGTTAAGTGTTGACACAATGAGCCCCAATGATTAAGGCTTTACCATCATGAATGTACTCACTCTATGTCTCTCTATTGTGTGTCTGTGTGTTCACTTTTGTTGCCTAGGGTTAGTTGTGGGTTATATAGTTCAGATTGTATATCATTTTCATGGACATTTTGGAAAGTGTCAGTATGTAAACCATCTCTGGGTTATTAGAATTGCACAGGTTTTGTCTGTAGGTGGTCAACAAACAGTTAATGGTGTTCCCACAACTGGCAACTGTGCCACTGTGGCTGTCATGCCCAAAGCTTTCAGATGATAGTTTCAGTGCTCAGTGTTTGAGTTTTTCTCACCAAAGCATGCCCACAACTGTGGAAAACCCCCCTTTTTATGTCATTCTGTTGGTCAACTCCCTTAAAAAATCACACAATTTTGGGAGTCAATGAGTGAGGAGGCACTTTAAAGTTTTTAAATAAACTTTTAGAAACATTATGTATGGCATATTGTTAATTATTTATTTTTGTAAATTTGGGAAACATTACACATTTAGTTATTTCTTACTTTTTACTATTATTTCCTAGTATGTTGGCTAGGCAGCGGTACAACCTCCTCTACTACCGTCAGCAAGTCAGCAGCCCCGCCATAGGGAGACGCTTCACAGTGGGAGCACGACAGACACTTTTACTTTCTCTGGCATTAATGTCTTTCTTCGTCATCTGTGAGCTGAAAACATCAGATTTCCACACAGTTGAAAAAGCAAAAGTGTGCGTCTTGCTCATAAAGTTCAGTTATAAAATCCCACAGCGCAGCAACCTTTTACCTCCAGGGCTGCTGACTGCGCAGGTAAAAGCGACGGGCGAGTGTGTCGCTGAACTGGAAAAAAGGACAGTAATAATGGATATTGACTGACAAAATTTTGAGTAGGATACAGCCCTATAGAGCAGGGAAGTGAGATCCTACCACAAGCGGTCACTCGAGGTGCATATGGAGCCCATTCTAAAAGGGCTCATTCATGTCCCCTTCAGGATGAATTATATTTCTTTTGGTGATTTTTTTTTTATCAATCATCAGTTCAAAATTTGAATTTTGCCAACACTTTCTGACTAAATACCTGCATAAAAACATTCCCATCTGCCTCAGCTGCACTTTGTGTGTAATGGCTAAGAAGTAAATGTTGGCTGTTAGCAAACTAAGATGAATGTGCTAAACAGTACACCTGCTAAACATCTCATTGTCTCAGTAACTAAATACCTTCGTATGGATGTTAATTTAGTCTTGTTCTCCACTATTTTGTCTGCACATTCTGTTGTTCATTTAGCTGAAGATTAGTTTTATTTTCACTTCCATCAAGCTTCATCACTCTGCATACATAAAGGCATGTATGTGGGCGCAGCTTGTGAAGGAGTCCTCCCAGAATGTTTTCAGCTGTTTTGTACATAATGATTAATGCTCAACCTTAAATTTGCAAAATATAAATAGACAAAGGGGAAAAAAACAGTTGCCTGAAGTCTCTCTGAATCATCAGAATACCATCTACTACTGCCTAAGATGATGGATGTAGGAAAGTCAGTCCCATCTTGTGATGCAGCTGTGTGTCCCTGCAGTTGGACTTTCTGACCCTTTTGCAATCAGTGTGTGGTCACATGGGTGATCAGCCCACAGTTACGAATGAGTGAGCGAGACCTGTGGAGGGACATTGAGATTTGGTGTGTCAGGATAGGTTTGGAAACAGGTCAGAGAAATGCTTTTTTTGCCTGCTGGCACCTCACTATTTTTAGGCTGTTGGAAGAATGGAGAATGGAATGGAAGTGTAACATGGGGAATTAGGGCTGCACAATTAATCACAACATTATCAAAATTGCTATATTGCAATATCCGAATCACAGAAACTGCAGTTTATTTGATAAAGGTAAAATGTGTGACAGAACTGCATTATAAAGAAGTAGTAGTTGTAGTTCTGCAGACATGCCCTGGTCTACAAATCTTCTTCTCCAAATGTAAGAAGTAAGTAAGTTTGTTTGATACAGACCCCCATAAATTTCACATCATCATGATTTGA
Source organism: Morone saxatilis (assembly GCF_004916995.1). Classification (NCBI taxonomy): domain Eukaryota; kingdom Metazoa; phylum Chordata; class Actinopteri; family Moronidae; genus Morone; species Morone saxatilis. Next base: position 2,916,067 of record NW_023339751.1, read on the forward strand.
ATAGTTTTGACAGAGAAAATGAAATGTATGATACAAAAAGGATCATTCCCTTTAATTGTGAATCATATTGCAGTCACAAAATCTGTCAAAATAATTGCAATAATTTAATAGTTTTTACAATATAGTGCAGCCTCAATTACAATGTTTATAGTAAATACAGAATGTAACATTGTAAAGGGACTGGGAACAACAAAGATATTTAATTGGAGTGTGTTGCTCATGGAAATAGCTAAACCATTTCAAAGTGACAGATAAGAAATGGCACATATGTTTGAGGTTGAGAGTCTGTGTTAAAAAGAGAGAAAGTAAGAATTAAAAAGTAATATGATGCTTTTTTTTATTCTTTCACATGGCTGGAAAGCCATATGGTCCTGGTGGATTTCCTTTCCAGTTGATTGATAGTTGGACCTGTTTAGGTTGTAAGCATGAAACATCAGCTGGATGAGAGCATCCTCTGCTGTCAGCTCACCTTAGCAGGGGGGGCATTTACTGTATGTAGTCACAGAGAGAGTCAAGAGATTGATGTACACTGCTTTCTTGCTTTTCACTCACAGTCTCAACTGCCTTCACTCAGTCACTGTTTTCTTTCAATGGGCCTTGTTCGCTTCCTTTATTTGAGTGAGTTGCAGCACATTTGGGACTCTTTGCTTCCCCTTCTGCTGTCACAAGCACTTTAGGTTGCCCCTTTCTCCACAGTGTAAAGACTCCACCTCTACATGCTGAAATGCAGGGCGTCATATTTCATGCCAGCCACCTTTGCCTGAGCTGTGTACAGTAGCAGCAGGCTCGGTGACAGGGAAGTCTGTTAAGAAGTCACCACTCGTGTCACAGCCGTCAAGTCTTCCTCCGCAACTGTAACTGACAAAAAATGGCAGGTGTTGGCTTCCCTCACTCACCTGCTCCCTGCCTTTTAAGATCATAGTAATAACTTTACTATATATAGTAACAATTCAACTCTTCACTCTGCTGACAGTCATCTTGAGGCTGGAGTTCAGACTCTTAATACTCCTCACCTCCAAGATCAAAAAAATACCCACAGCCATATATCATTTTGATAGTGTATTCATGTAAATAATCACCATTTTCTAAGGAGGAATACTTTGTTAAGGGTTAGTAAGGGTAAGGATTGGTTGTAGCTTGAGCCTGACCAATAAATAAATAATAAAATAAAATTTTGCCTCATTTGGTGTTTGACTGATGCTCACTTCAAAGCTCTGTAAAGCTGAGGAGAGCTGCAGATTCAGGTGATAATTCTCTGTAGGTTCATCACTGTGTGTGACCCCTCTCACATTGTCACTTTTTCTTTTTTTTAATAAAAAAATAATGCTTTATTGTCCAGTAGTGAGACACATTATTAAGAAGAACTTTTGGGTTGCCATTTTGTGTCTGGTGTATCATCTCTGTTTACTAGCTCTTTAATAACCCTTAAATACATTTTATAAACTTACTTTTAACATTTAAAACTGAAGTTGGCTAATCAGAAAGGGTAATGCATTTTTCACTGTATAATAAGCCATCAGAGATCTGCAGTTATAAATGTTAGTAAGTGCTTGTTAAATAATTCCTCCGCTACAATAATCCATCAATTGCAGTTGTAAATTTTAATCAGTTGTCATTCGGTGGATTTTGGTTTGGATATTCTCTATTTTTCATAATGTAAATGGGTGAACTGTTCATTTAAGTTCTGATGAATTAAAGATCCAGTTAAAAGGACAATCCAAAAGGACAACCAGAAAGTTATTCTTTTTAAATGCTTTCCACTGTGATGTAGAGGGCAATAATATATGATTCATTAACAACTAATACATCCATTAACTACAACTTATAACCCCTTCATAAAGTATGCCTTGTTAGAGAAGTGGTACCTATAAATGTTTGCCATTTAGTCATTGAGTCAGTCTCTATGCAGGTGTTGTTGACAAAGCCGTGTAACTTAGTTGGCCCTGCTCGTGTTCTTTAACTTATTTAGCATTCATTCATTTATCTAATTTTAGCCCGGGGCCTTTGAATGTTTCTTGCTGCTCCTCCTTTACCCAATCACTGCTAACAGGACAACTCTCTGCAGATTTGGGCAGGAGCCCAGATTGTCTGCTGTTCCACTGGGATCGAGGCAGGCCCCACCAGACACAATTTGGGATAATTACAGGACTGCTTGAGGAGATGTGTGATCACACGACACACACAGACACACACACACACACATTCAAATGCACACACACTCATACATGCAGTGCCTGCTGAGTTCTCTGTACTCCCACCAATCATCCCACCTCCCTTCTATACACACACACACATGCCCCCCCTCCCTTCTCCCAGAGGAACACATAAGTACATGCTCTCCCTCCGACAGAAGGAACTTCAAGGAGCTCTGAAACTAGCTTTGGCAGCTTTCGCAGCACTTCAAGCATGCACTCCCCACCCAGACCTCCTCCCTTCGCCATCCTCCCTTACCAACTCCACCTGCATCCTATACTCATTTTCTCTCTCTCTCTATCTGTATGCCACTCTTCAGTCTTCCCGCCCACCGTGGCACTGTCGCTATGCAGCATCCGATGTCTTTACGGCCTCAAAGTCAAAGTCATATCTGATCTCTATTTCTATCTTTTCTTCCAACGAGGCTCGTTTTGTCATTGATTTGAGCAACACCCCAGCTGTCACGCTACATCTTCTGTTTGCCTATATTAAGCAGCAGAACAACATACAGTATATCCTTGCTTTCCCTCGCCTTACCTCACCTTACCTTAGACCATCAAAATGTGGATCTCAGTTGATTGCTTAGTGAGTGTGACCGGCGTTAAATAACCTTTTAATTTAGCAAAGAACTTGGCTAAGGACGTGACCTAGATCTGAGGTTACATCCAACTGTCAGCTTAAAGATGCTTTACAGAGGATTTTCTCATTAGTGTGCTACTGTGAAATTAGTTGTGACGGCAAACGCTGGCAAAAAAAAAAAGGCTCTAGACATTACAGTATCTGCAGTGATTTGCTTTGTGCTTCCAATGGGTCCAATTTGAGTGTTCCTGAGCTCATTTCCCCACATGTAAAAGGCTTCCGGTAGACTGGTTACTTATGCATCAAAAACAGTAGGGAGGCGATATAATAAATATGCCCCCATAGAAGACAGCTTAGAGGAACCATTGAATTTAGCACTGTTAGCATATGCTAAAATTGTAAAAACAATTTATCTGACAGTGTTATTGTTACAGAATATTCTACACTACACTCAAGCTAAAAGTTTCTAAAAAGAAAAACAAGGTGTAAAGCAGAAAATGAAAGCTACACGCATCTAATTAAAACAAACTTACTGGTCAGAATTGGATTCTTTTTCAAAAAACAAATTTTTTTTTTTCTCCTGGAAATTAGATTCACAATGTCCCACATCTTCCCTAAGCTGACTATTTGTATGTCCTGTAACTGTTTTACACTGAACTTTTTGTTCTGGTAGTGGTTTTGTACTGGTGTACACCGTATTACTGTTTTTACACTGTTTTATTGCTTGCTTTTATTGATATTTGGTGGTGCTTTGTGATGTCTGTTAAGCTTCAGACTTTGGACTTGGACTCGGGTTGGACTCGAGGCACAAAAAATGAGGACTTGTTACTTGACTTGAGACTTGAATGTAAAAAGGTGAGGAAACTTGGTGACCCATAAATATTGAAAAATGCTCTACTGAATGTAGTTGTGTCTTAACCAGGATGTGCAATACCTCCATAACGTAACACATACCTTCATCTGCAGCTCTGCTGTCACCAGAGTACAATGAAGAAAATTCAGATGAGAGAAAATAACCTTTCATTCTAAAAATAATTAGTCTCTGCTCAAGAAGCTCAATAGTGTTCTCTCTCTTCGTATCCAATATATCCAATTTTCTCCTTGAAGCTGAAAAAATTATTTTTGTGCTAGTTCCTGCTTTTAGTTAATAAAAGAGCTCCTTCTTATTTTTAAGAATGTTATTAATATGTTTGGATTTATCTATTGTAGCAAGTATTAGATGTAATGGCGTCCTACATGAGGAATTTGTGATAAAAAAATTTGATATATAATATAATTATTTTGTATAAATACTACCTAGAGCTTAATGATAAATGATCTTACCTGCTCTTAACTGTTTTAAAAGACACAGACCTACTGTCAGCCGTATGGTTGCAAACACAACCAGAACACGGCTCTTCATAATCCTCAGAGCGCAATCTAAATATTAATATTAAAACTGAAGTTGAACCTTGTTAGTTAAGCTGAATACAGCATGATATGTCTGTGTGTATACACTACTAATTAGGATTTGCCTTTCAGTGCTTTAGATTAACTTGTCCATCACGACACAGTGTGCCACTTGTATTAAACATGATATCTTTGTCTTTGTCTGTTGCTATTTTATACAGATGACCACAAAAGGACACTGACATAAAAGCACTGCAAAGCTAACTAGCTAACTACAGCTAACAATGATGAAGGAAATGTATGTATCATTGAACAACACATTTTGTTGTAATAGACACCAAAATTCTGCACATCTACTTCATGAGGCATACAAGTATCAAAAAGGTATTCATCTTTTCTATAATACATGGTTGTACAATGAAATATAAGCTTCATGCACACATACAAAATTATAATTAAATGTACAGTAGAATAAAATAAATAAGATAAAATAGAATAAAACAATAGATACAGTTATTTATATACATATATACGTACACATATTCACCAAGGAAATAATTGTCTGTGCCTATCCACTTTGAGCACCAAGCATCAATGATGTAAACACAGAGTCAGCCTCCTTTTGTCCTGAGCCCGTCAAGGGTACAGGTTGTTGATTTACAAAGGTCTCTGTATAAATGTGGGCACAACACTCTATGATTACTTGTTGTTTGGCCAGCCTGAGTCCCATTTCGTCCAGATCGGACATTAGCCAGGAGCAGCCTTAAGCCCAAGCGCACTGTATGTTATATATAGTGGTATCAGTGTAGGACTAAAAGCTGTAAATGCTGTGTGTCGGCTTTGTGGGAAGACACATTAGAGTGTCACTGAGTGCTAAAGCTTGTACTTTTGCATTTTGTTTCAGTGACCTTACACATATGCAAAATGAACAGAATTACTGTTTGGCTGTCACAATTTCACAAGCCTAAATCAAACTATTTTTTATGGGTGTGCAGTTTCATTTATTTATGCAACATTGACACCGTCTTGATGAAAGAGGGAGTTTGAGGTGACAGGAGCTGTGGCTTTTTAATGGGAACACATTGATCAGGTTTTCTGGGGCCGTTTCCAGCTCCTGTTTGGTAAACTGTGCGATCATTGTGCTGCTCACTGATCCGATCACTGACTGAATTATGTATTTACACAGATTTTCTACTAACAAAGAGCCATCAGGTGAAAACACAACAACTATGAATAGTAAAATATCAAAATGTGACAGTCCAAATCTACCTATCCATGTGCTGTGACCAAATATAAAACAGGTAATTTATCAATTCCTTTCAAAACAACCCATATGTGCATTTGCTGATCCAATGCTCCTGCCAGCAAGACAACATTGTTTGTCAAAGCCTTTCAAAGCTGATTCATATGTTTACTACACAGGATGTGAGCAGTGGTCTCCAGTGTCAAAGTTAGATGCTTGGCTGACCTAATGAATAGTCATTATTTAGAAACCAAGAGGATTTGTGTCAAGAAAATGTTAATCTCTATAAATAGATATCATTAATGGATGTAGAATCTCTAGTGCAAGAGTCAAGATTGTGTTATTGGAAGCATTCTGGTTTCTGTTTGTAGTCCAAGTAGTATTGACCAACCACATTTAGCGAGCTTTGATTGCATGCACATAAACAGTCAGTGTGGAGAGCAAAAGATGCAGAAACCATTGGTCGAAATGCAATCTTAGAATGCATCGGCTATCATAAGTATTCAAAGGCAGATATCTGTTTATAGAGATTACTATTATCATGCCTCTAGTTGCTAATTGGACTGTAAACAATGACTGGCACACAAAAGAGGAAATCTTGTCCGGATATCCATTATCCGGATATTTGCTGGCTACGCCAGAAGACGATGGGTTCCAAGATGAGGAACATGTAAACAACATATAAACACCTTAGACGATGTGGTGCTGCTCTTGTTAGAGTTTCCATTTCCATTGTTGGTGAATGATGTCGTTTTAAGTTGGCATTATATTATGGTTGCTCTCTAGTCTGGCATAGGTAGGTCATCATGGGATTTTGTAGTAGAGTTAACTGTAGTCTCGTGCAGGGTTTATGTAAGGGGGGTTAATGTGAGGGGGGCTCTCATTTTTTATCAAACTATGACTTAAACTTCATCCATCAGATAACGTTCTGGTCCATCAAAATCAGAAATGCGTGCTGGTGAATAGAGACAACTTGCTGGTAAATGGCTAGTTTCTCCTGCGTAGTCGAGAGATTGAAGATGTCCAAAACCTGACTTAAAATCAATCTAATTTAATAGAGAAAACACATACATAGGAAAGGTCACTGAAACATATGTATGTACCTAGAGTGACTATTTATTTTTGCTATGAGCATCTTGGACTACATTTCATATTCTAAAATGACATATGGGTGGATTTTGGTGGTGGCACTATTTGAATCTCTTCAACACAACTTTATACTGTATTACATTTGAAAATTGTACACTTAAAAGTACATTTACAGTGTGAAAAATAGGATTAAATTGGATATTGCATATTGGTACTGTATATGTTTGATGACTATGTTTGGTGCAATTGTGTGATCTGTATTGTGATATTTTGAGAGACTGCCAGATGGACAACATGGCAGCGTTGCTTTATTTATGCTGACTAATTAGAGGTTTGTTGTTGTTTGCTTAATCAGGAAGTTGAAACTGTAAAATAATGTGTTATGGATATTAAACAGCCAATTATTATCAATGTGTGCACTGCTACCTTTACCATTTCCGTTCATTTGGGGCCCCTCCTCTTCCCCTTAGTGCCTTATTACAAACACACGTCCTGTCTGTCTGTTCTTGGCACTAATGAATCTCTGAAGTGTGCGGACTCCGCAGCAGTGATTGACTTACCACCCCGCTCTCTGCTCTCTATAACCAGCTCAAGGACACTTCCAATTAGCATCTGGACTCTGGTACACTAGTTTCAGTCCCTAGGCCTCTCAGCCTGGAGAGAAGCCATTTGATTGGGTATCTCAGGTTGTCAGTACATCATGAACAGACTGACTGGGTGGAGAAAAGGTTCAGTGCATTTTAATTTTCTCCCTCCATTCTCTTTTCTCTCTCTGTTTTTTTTTGTTTTTGTAACCCTCAACTCTCCACTCTTTCTGTGAGCTGGCAAAGCCTTTAAACAAAGTTAGATCAGTTCCCCCAATTCAAACATAATTCATGAATATTAAAACAAGAGAGAGCGGAGATATGTATACAGTGCATTTTGGAAAACAATCACGCGCTGATAGTTGTCAACGTGACTATCATTTATATTCAGATTTATTATTCACAGTGCACACCTTGTGTCCTCTAACTCAACTGATAAGGAGCTGCTCAGTATCCACCAGTATAACCTCACCATGCTCTTATCCCAAACAACCTTGATGATTCAATAGCACTTTTTGAACCTGTCTTTCCATTCTTGTATTATTGTCTTTTAGTGAAGGATAAGACAAAGCAGTCAGGTCTTAAAGGAAAACGTCTATGGAGACACCCTTGGAGTGACATTGGTGATGTTTTTGAGAGAGGACGAGTGGCAGCTCTTGCTGAACATCTTTTCTTTGACTTACAGGAGTATAATCAAGTCTGACGTTTTTCAGAGAGACATACTGTACCGTATATATATAAGCAAGTTCAGAAAAGTCAAATGAATAACTTGATATGGCTTCTTTCCCCCTATACCAGGTCGGGGTCGTGCTGCACTACTCGTCTCTGTCGACCATGCTGTGGCTCGGTGTGACGGCTAGGAACATTTATAAACAGGTGACCAAGAAGCCTCCACAGAGCCAAGATGGTGACCCGCCTCCGCCCCCTAAACAGCCCCTGTTGAGGTAAGTACAAATGTTCTCGCAACCCTTCTCAACCCTGACTGCTTTGAGATGGGAAAGCATATAAACACGTGTGCATGTGTGCATATGTGGGTTTGTGCCTGCGTGTGCGTGTGACCAGTATTTCTGGTGTTTCTTGCAGTTATTGCTGCTTGCTGTGTCTGTGTTTATCTTTAGAAGCCGAGGAC
>NW_023339751.1:2924293-2935730 GCF_004916995.1 Morone saxatilis
GACTGTGAGATGTAAAGTCAGTTCATACAGTCACAGGCCTTTCCTGTCCCAGCTTGTATTTTAAGGTGGAAAACGTATTCAGATCCTTTGCTTAAACGTACCACAGGAGGTTGTAACTGCTTGTGAAATGAGAAGATTGGTAATTTCTATATAGTTGTTCTTAATGCCTGCTGCTAGGTCTGATTCAGTCGGATTCCCCTTGAAATCAATGAAAGAAGTTGGTAGACACACCAGCACGTTTGTCCACAGGGGCCGCCAGAATCAACGAAAAGTGAAAGTTTTGCACTGTTCTAGCTGATCGAGATGGAGCTAGTTTTAACTTTACATACAGTTATGTAATGTAGTCCAGTTGCTCCCAACCTGGGGTTGGCCCCCCTCCAAAGATAAATCTTGGAAGTCATGGAATGATTAATGGGGTAGGAAAGAAGAAAAAATAAAGTTGTGCTGCACAAAATTGCTTTGTTTTGAAAATATTAGAGAATTTTGCCATCTAAGAAGTTTAAAGGGGAAATCGTTCTTTAGTGGAACTGCTAACAACTCATACACAATGTGAGAAGTGACCCCAACTGAATTGTTTTTTTTGTATGGGGTTAATCCTACCACTCGTTTAATCTTCAGCAATGCATTGTATTTAAAAGATTATCATGTTATCAATATCAATTTTTTTCATGAAAAATCTTAATCTGAAAAGTTACTAGTAACTTCAACCAGCTAATAAATATTTGAATTGTAGTGGAGTAGAAGTATGAACAGCATTAAATGGGAATACTTTTTTAAGTTAGATTTGAAGTTATGTTGTGAAGTGAAGTGTATATAGTCATCTGAGTGTTTCTTTGGGGTTTCTTTGTCCTTCTCTCGCCAACGAATGCAGATGTGTGCTCAGCTACGTATCTGAGCGTGTGCATACTGTACATACTGTCTCTGTTGATTTATGCTATTTTATGTATTTTTTTTTTGCCGGCTCATGTTTCCTTTAGAGGGCAACAATAGCTTTACACAGATGAGCTATTGCATCGTTTATCTGCAGAGACATCCACAGTTAGTTTGCATTCTCCCAAACCTCAGGCTTTGTTCACTCTGTAGTGACATAGCTGTCAGGTCTTCCTATTTATACTGCTTGGTTCTCCTTGTGGATTTGCTGATGTTCAGAAATCACATTTTTAATCTGAGTCACTGTCCGCCACAAGGGAAGAAGTTTAGGTTTTGAACGGTAATGATTCACTTAATGTGAAAATTAGGCTGATAAAAGCCAGAGATTAGAGGAGCGAATTCCTTTTAATCAGTCACATTTCTGAATTGAGGCCTCAGACCTCCCTTTTAGAGGTGACATTCAAGGTACAAAATGCTGCTTAGCAACAATAACTCTAACAGATGGGTTGTATAATACTGACGAGCATCTGTCTAACGTCTCCATATAGCATTTTTGATGCCAGTTAACCGAATAAGTACAGTATTAATGTCACTCATCAGTAGCACATAGTAGAGCTTTTCCTGTCATTGTTTGCTGAGCTTGTCTGATCATCCAACCTTTGGGATTCTCATGACGTTCAAAAACAGTTTACTGCACTGACTGGGTCTCTGGAACTATAGAGAACTGACTAGCAGCTGTTTTAATCTCATTTCCGTAAGCATTGCCATCACCATTACCAGTGGCTTTTAATGTTCTAGCCCAGTTATTCCCAACCAGGTGTACCTCTACTTTTATTTATGAATTAATAATTTATAATAAAACAGAAATTCTGATATAATTTAAAATACATTTCCACATACTTGGGTTTAGGAGGAAGATAAACATCCATAGGACTGCAAATTAGTGTGCTACTGATCTTAAGTGAATTTATTGTCATAATAACCCAGCTACCTGCTATGATGCACAGTAGGCTTCTCTCACCAACCTGAATCAGCTGTAACACCTAAGGTAAGACGAGATTGCATGAAAAATAGTAAGCAAGCTAGCAAAGAATAGTTAGCTAAAAAGTAATGGATAAACAAGTGAAATACAGTAGTGAGCTAAAAATAATAATCCCTTAAAATATTTAGCTATAGGCATGGATGTAATACGGGACTCAAAGATGGCACCCAGTCACTTGAATGAAAATTGCTCACCCAGCGCATAAACCATAAAAGTTTTCTAGCGTCCTGGTTTGCCTCCGTGCTGTGTGGCCCAGTGCATATGCACATGCACATGTAGTCTCCACCGGTACCATCTGTGTGCCCGCTTGGCTCATTTCAGACTGTATAGTAGGATGACTTCACTCACATAGGAAGTGCTTTTCTAGGCTCTGAGAAAGGGTTAAAATAGAAAACCTTCATGGATTAAACATTCATAATAAAAAGACCAATAATTGACCTTATTAGGATGTGTCTTGACAACAATTTTACAGACTTCTCTTTTTTGTGGGCTATGAGGAAAATGATTTTTACTCCTGAGTGGTGGTGCCATATCCGGCTCTCTATCAAAGGTCCAGTTTCTCAGCCACTGCAAGTGGTTGTTTTAGGAATGCAAACTTGACAGTTACTGACCTAAACATTGACAGTTTGATTGTACTGCAACAATATCCACTATGTAGCGTTACTTAACATCCACTTTAAAATCCATTGAAATGAACACATTTGGAACCTAACAAGTGGTGTTGGTGAAAGGATACTTGAGCTCATATAATAAGGATGTGAGGATACATAAGACAAAAGAGGTTAAAAACCACTGCAATACCCTGACAATGATTTATATTTTTTGTAGTTTTCAAATATTTTTGAAACCTTGGTAATCCCATAGGTATAGATACACATTCTTGCAGGCATTTGTTAGAGGAAAGTGTTTGAAATAGCTGAACTGGGTGTGTAGTAAAAGTTTTGGCTCAGTTATTCTGTTTGAGGCTTACTACTACCCTGTAAGGTAAAAAGAATGGTGGGCAGATGAATGTCAGGAGGAGGAGGAAGGAATAAGAAGCGACTTTAAACAACCTGTTACTATGGCATCACCTCGGTGCTATTTCTAATTAACTCAATCACTCAGGAGGCTGCTGAGCCGGGAGCTTCATCACAAATCTAAATGTATTTAGCCTTTTGACCCTTTTAATTCCTATTGGCTAAGATGCACACATAAGATTGAATTTCTGCTTTTTGTAATTTTTCGTCTCCATTTCATTCCTTTTCTGCTTACTCACCACATTTGGCACTTTTAAGAGGATTGGCTTTTGGACACATACGGTGCTCTTCCACTGCGATGAGAAGGTGCTGTGTGAGCTCTTCTACACATTGCAACTGTGCCGCAGAGCTGAACTCCAGAAGCTTCAATGAGAAATCCTTTTAAGGGAAGGTTTGAGAGCAGAGATACGGAGGCAAACAGAGGGTGAACCATGACAAATGCCTGTTTGTCATTTAATCGCGTATTCAGTTTCAGAGTGTCATTTTCCTAAAGCTGCTGGAAAATATCAACTTCCATTTCAGTCGCCTGAATTCTGTTGAACTTTATGAAATATTTTGAAGAAAATATAGTGGATGACCCCACACAGGAAAATTGTTTAAACATGCAGAGTTGCACTGGATATGAACCCTACTGGAATACCTAACTCACTTGCTTTCAGACTTGCTTTCTGTAGGGTGTTTTTAAAGGATTGTTGTGGCACATGTAGCACTCACACAGTCATTTATCACCCATACGTCATAAAACGAATATCTATAGAAATATCTAATCTAAATGAGCGGTATCATATGTCTGACATTATTAAAACTGGAATCTGCTCAATAATGTATTCCTGCAGAGTCACTGAAAGCTACTGAGGATAAGGACCTCACTAGATAAGAATCCCCTCAACCTATAAGCAGCACTTTTCCTGCAAAGCAAATCCTCAGACACCTACGCGATTGGGTTGTTTTTAATATGGAACGTTCTCGAGGCTCTCCCATCATGCACCGCTTGTGAATGAGATAATTTGTCTGGGGGCAGGCGAAGGGATCGTGTGGCGCGGCAGTCGAGTTGATCCACAGTGATTGACTGTAATGCTCCCTGTCAGACAGGCTCATGCAATGAGACTTAGCAGCTGGAGACAAATCAATTTCTCCTCCTAGCATCCCCCCTCCCAACAACCACTCTATTCCTCCTCATCTGACACTTTGCCTGTCCCTCCACTCCTGACAGCATCTGATGGCATATCCAACAGACCATCACACCGACCTTTGTCAGAAATCTGCTACACTGTGTTGGGCCACACACCTTAAACGCCTCAGTTTGTGCCATTAACTGACAGTCATCTGGTGTGATGGGTGCAGATCATTCCTCTGAAGCAACACTTAACTTTGAGAGAACATTTTCCCTTCTAGTGTAGAATCCCAGATGTCTGCTGAATGTCACAACCAGTGTTTCTCCCCAGCTATCATTAATGATACTTACAAAGGCAAGGCAAATTCACTTCTTAAAGGACCAGTGTGTAGGATTTAGGGCTGCCCCCTAATAGTCACAGAAAACAATCAGTATCATCTGACTGTACACAGGCTGTAAGCTTGAAGTACCAGAGAGGATTGTTTAAAACGCGAGCTTTGGATTGCCGGGTAGTTGGGCCTGAAGTTACATCATCCATGTATTAATAACTCCTTGAGTATTTGTTTTTGCAAAGTCGGAAGTTGTTTATTCTGTTTTTGAACAACGAGACTTGTGTGACGTTATACTTTGTTGAAACTAAATGTTCAATCTCCTTGCTGGTTGACACATTCAGAATCAGAATCAGAATTTTTATATATATATATATATGTGTAGCATCTAGGAGTATCTATTAGCAGAAAAAAACATAATAAATCATAGGTATGGTTTCATTAGTGTATAGCACTATAGTGCCAGTAGGTACATTTTGTTACCTTTGGACAGAGCTTTATGCTAAGCTTATCTTGACGCTAGCTTCATGTCTAATAGCGGTGGTGTCAACCCTCTCATTTAACTCTCAGCAAATAAGCGAATAAGTCTACTTTTTTCCCAAAATGTTCAACTATTGCTTTAAAAATAAGCTCACTTCTTTCATTAAAGGGCAGTCAGACATGCAAGATTTTTGTTTAAAGTGAGTACATGCATAACTTTCCAGCTTTCCCTATAAGCCTTTGCCCTGTGCTGGAGCTATATGACCATCAGTTGTCCCCAGCTGTGCTATGTATATCCTGGACCAGGTCCAGAGAGAGGACATTTCATAGTCACAAAACAGAGGACAGTGCATAAGCAGGGGAACAAGGGTGGGAGGGGAGTCGCCGTGTAGCTGCTGGTTGAAAGGCCCTTCAGGGTCTATTTATATCAGATGATTGCTGTTCCTAAATTCACTCAAAAGCACAACTCTGCATACACAGCCATTTTGTTAGAGTTTGAAGGCCTTCTTTAATAGAATGGCCTCCAAAAAAAAGTATGTGTGTGTGTGTTCACAGAAGAGTGAGTGCATTGGCAAGATTTTAAATGTGAAGGAGCACCTTTTTGTATAAAAATAGGAAAGCATGTAGAGAATAAGTAGATCACACATGCTGCATTACTTTATTGGGTATTTTTTGCATGTATGCTATATGTGTTTTTTCATGGGCACATGAGCTGCAGGAAACAAACACAGGCTTTTCAGAGGGGATAAAGGGGAATGAGGGTTATAAAGCGCAGGGTGCTTTAACATCCACTAGTTCTTCTCATTTATGCTTATCTGGCTGACGGGTGTGTAAATGGCTTTCTGTTGAAGGAGAGTCCCCCGGGGGAACCGTTCCACTGAGAGACAGTGACAGGCTGGTAATGCCGTCACCCCCTCACCCCCTCCCCTCTCTTCGCCTCCCCTCCAACCACCCAACCACCTCTCGCCGACCAGCCCAGACAAACATCTTGATTGTAATTGAATTTTTGGGACGGACGCTGTGTGACGGAGGACAGATTGGGAGAGAGAAGGGGTGGAAGGGTGGAAACTGAGGATGAAGATGAAGGAAGATGGAGTGGTGGAAAGGTTAGAGCAGTGACAGAGGTTGAGATTGAAGAGGAAGGAAGAGGAAATAGCACAGTGTTATATAGGAAAGTGGATGACAGTGCAGAGAGAGAGGACAAGGACAGTGCAGAGAGGGAGCTGCCGGGGATTAGCTTTGTTTCTACAGTAAATTCTTAAGGCTCATGATATACTGTAATACTCGCCTGCTTACTTGTGTACCTGAAGAATAAGAGTAAGGAGAGTCAGTGAGAATTGAGTATGTTCACCAGGCGGCAGATGAGGGCCGAATAAACCTAAGCTGAGATACAAAAAGACCACGAGAACCAGTTTTAGACAACGAAAGCATAACTAAACATAGCAATACCCAAGGGAATAACAGTAGTGTTAATGTTACGTGGCAGAGTCTGCTGCCGACATTACTTCACATTCTGATACACTGCCATTGTTGCTCATGTGTTTAATTGCATCTTGCAGATGTGCATTTTTAATTTCTGAGGACGCTCAAAACCTGAAGGAACATTATTGCTGAGCAGCAATGATGCACAGGTTAATGTGTGGTTAAGAGCAGGGGCAAGGGCATTCCACTGCATTGAAGCATTTAAGATGTCGGCCATTAGTCTGTTCTACACAACCCATAAGCTTCCAATTTATCAAATGTTACAATCCACACTGAATCCAAGAGATGTGGTAAGTGGTGATTATCAAACTAACTCCCGTCTGATGTGCAGTGCAGCTGTTTTCCTGTCTTGTAAAAACTCATGTGTGTTTGCTTTGCTTTTCAGTCAATCATTCACCTCCGCACGCATCTAATCTTGTGATCACTTAGATAACGGTTTACCTTGCTCATTAAATGCGTGGCCTGTGCTGTGTGATGTAGCGCCACTGCTCATTTTCACAGATGCTTAATAAGCCTAATATTATGTTTTATATCATATATTTCATAAAAACAAACTAATGGGCGCCTGGATAGTGCAGTGGGTAGAGCTGGCGACCTATGTACCGACCTGCGGCCCTTTGCTGCATGTCATCCCTCTCTCTGCCGCGCCGCTGTGGTGCGGGTGTCTGTCTTTCAGCCTGTCGACTTTAATAAATAAAGCGAGATAAAAGCCCAAAAAATATACTTTAAAAAACAAAACAAAAAAAACTAACAAGCAAATTTGAAGCGAGATGCTTCCACTATAAACAAACCACATAAAACTCACATGTTCTAGATGTTGATGAACTTGTTAACTATATAATAATCTAAATAAATGTGCCTACCTATATACTCTTCATAACGCTTATTTGAGAACTGTTTTGTTCACTGAGTGTTTGGTATAAGGGAGCCTGGTAGAGCTGTTTTTGAGGACAGTGACACCATAACGAAGGCGTACCACTGACTTCTTGTGTCTGTTGTGAAATCTCTGTATATTTACACCTGGCATATTTGTAAAAGCTTTAGTGTGGTAGTCTGGGAACATTGCTATTGAAAGCACATCTACCTACTTGGAAATGTTGTTGTTTGTTAGTTGGTTTGTCATTCAAGGTAACTGCAGTCTGTATGGAATGAGAAGATATTCCAAACTTACATGAAGGTACAACTTCAAAATGAGAGTTTCAACCGGTGTAAACTGCTGTCAGAAACTTCTGATCCCGGAAAGCAAACCTGGATTTAAATTCAGTGTCCCCCTCTTCTCAAATCCAGGTTTCTCTCCACGTCTCCTGAGCTGTTACGAACAGCAGATGCCGTAAATTGCAGCAATGAGTGCTGACAAGTTAATCATGCTCACATCGACAGGAAACAGATTTGTTTTCCTAGTAAAATTTACACTTTGGTTTGTAGCAAAGAAAACAAACTGTAGGTGTGATCGCACCCATAGAGTGTGATCACAAACACATTGACAAGCTCAGAAGTTACACGTTGGTCTTGTGATTTTTTGGGATGGGAATACTGGAGGGAAGTGGGGAAAGGATAGCTGACAGTTGGGGTTTTGGCCATGAGCTTCACTCACTGCACAACTCTATAATCTTATCTGTCACTTTGTCTGTTTGGATCTTTTGGTTATTATCTTTTGCTTGTATGTCTAAAAGTATTTCTGAGTCATATTTTGACAGCTTGCTGTTGTAATCCAGATGTGAGATATAGGATTTGTAAATGTATTTTTTTTCACGCCAATCATACATCTTATAATTTCTTATTCTCTCTGCCTCTGTTTGTCCCTCTGTCACCTCACAGATTTTATTTAGTCAGTGGTGGAGTGCCCCTCATCATCTGCGGGGTCACGGCAGCCGTCAATATAGACAACTATGGCAGCGGGGAGCAAGCGCCGTAGTAAGTCTTAAGATTTGCTTCTGTTCTCAAGGTTAAATTACACCATGGGTTTGGCACCATTTCATACACCTCAACAAAGTGTTTTTTCTCATTAGGTATTATTAATTATTTCCAGAAATAAACAGACTGAACATTTGATGTGCTAATATTAATGCTGTTTGCACCAGGTTTACAGTATACTGGATGTGTGTGCACGTGCAATGTGTGAGTTAGCATTCAGTGTTTCAGTTCTGCTGATGTTTTTTAAAATGTGACCATAAATCAAAATATTAAAATGCACTGGTATTCATGTGTGTTGCAGTTGCTGGATGGCATGGGAGCCCAGCCTGGGAGCCTTCTTTGGCCCCGTGGCCTTCATCGTCCTGGTGACATGTATCTACTTCCTCTGTACCTTCATCCAGCTGCGGCGACACCCGGAAAAGAAGTACGAGCTCAAGCAGCTGACGGAGGAGCAGCAGAGGCTAGCCGCTGTCGACGTGCCGACCCACTGCCACCAGGGAGCCGAGCCTGGGGCCCTGGCAGCCCCACCCAGTGGGAGCCACTGCCCCGCCGGCTGCCCAGGTATTCCCATCAACCCTGCACTGCTGGCCAATGAGCACTCCTTCAAGGCTCAGTTACGAACGGCAGCCTTCACCCTTTTCCTGTTCCTGGCTACCTGGACTTTTGGGGCGCTGGCCGTGTCACAGGGCCACTTCCTGGACATGATCTTCAGCTGCCTTTATGGTGCCTTCTCCGTCACCCTTGGCCTCTTCATCCTTATCCATCACTGTGCCAAGCGTGATGATGTTTGGCATTGCTGGTGTTCCTGTTGTCCCGGACGACGTGCCAATGCCTGCTCCGGCGCCCATGGGCCTGCTCAAGCGCGGCCCAAAGTCAACGTGAATGGAGATACCCCGGGCCACGGCCACGGTCACAGCCACTGCCACCATGACTCACCATGTCAGGGTAAAGCACTGATGAGTTGCAGTCATGGCAGTTTAAGTCACTGTAAACACGCCGCCCTTCCGTCCTCGCAAAATCATGTGACGTGTCTGGCACCTGTGACTCCGTGCTGCGCCGCCCTGCACAGCCAGCAGCTTATGGAGGAGGAGCCTGCAGCTACACACGTGCTGCTACATGCTGACCCGGAGGGTTACCGGCCGGGGATCCAGTTGCACCCCTGCCTAAAGAGCAGCACCAGGACTAAAGGCCGCCACTTCAGCCGCCGGGCCGGGGCTGGCGCTTGCGGAGCAGGGAGCGAGAGGGAGTACGCCTATCACATCCCCTCCAGTGTGGATGGAGGCAGCGTGCACAGCTCACACACTGACAGCCCCCACAGCACACATGAGCGTCACGCCCACATCTGTCCACATCTGGCCCACGAAGGCCACCATGATGGGCATCATACATGCCACGCTGCTGCAGCCACCACGCACGAGGCCCTGGCATGCCATAATCCCTGCCACCGGCATATCTGCTGTGCCAAGGCAGACCTTTTCCCTTCTCTGTGCCCGGCAGAGGCAGGCGACACAGGCGCCTTCCTGTGTGGGTGCGGCAAAGTGGCCGAGCAGGACCCGATGGCAACACATCACCATCTGGAGATGCATGCCCCGCGCAGACAATCCTACCCCCAGAACCCGCCCAATCAGAATGGGATTCTAAAGGGGGGGCTGCATGAAGGACTCCTGTACACCTCGGACAGCACAGGGAATATACGTACTGGGCCCTGGAAGAATGAAACTACTGTGTAGTGCGGGAAGGAATAACAAGGGAGGTGGCAGCACCCCTGCCTCGTCCCGCCAAAAATAAACCCTCGCCTCCCTTTCTAGAATTAAAAAAAAGAATTGAACATTTTAAACATCACAATCAGCGTGGGATATTTTTATTTTAATGTCCTCATGTTTTTATGTGTGCTGTTTTACTGTACAGAAATCTGATATCATGTAAATGCTCCCTGAAGAGCGTCCATACACAGAACAGAATCTCTTCAAACCAAGAAGAATTTGTGAAATTTGTGTCACATCATACCATCAGATGTAATTGAAGGTATTTCCACTCTTCCATATTACTACAGATCTCTCTCTATATATATACAAGAAAATGAATGGTTGTATGTATGAATATGTGTGTTAGTGCTCAAAGGCAACACGCTGCAAGATTTTTTTACACTTTGAATCTGAATCCATCAAATAGTCTATAAAGACAGTGAACCTCCAGTACTTTAAAAAACTCTTGGCATCCATGTTTTAGACGACTAAACCAGCAATTTTAGACTTCATGGGTATTTTTGCCATTCAGTCAAGCTACTGTGAATATCTACTAGAGATTTTCTAAATAATATACAAAGATACTGTCGCTTGTCAGAGATGTGTGGATGCCAGTTAAGTTGTTGAAAATTCAAAGCAACAGAAAAAGAGAAGTGAAATTAAGCATCCTCTTCCAGGTTGGTATTGATTGTGCCGTCTGTATGATGTCTTCACTGTTGTGTTTCTTTTTTCTGGAGAAAAGTAAATAACGGCAGCATCAACAACAACAGCGTGGCCATTGTGAATAGAGAGTTGATGTCATTGGATCCAGTGCATTTTCTTTTTCTTTTTTTATGTAACACTGTGCCACATAGAGCCAGGTCCTCACAGCGAGTCCATTGCCAAACTAGTGTGCTGGTTTTCTTCTCTTCAGCTCAGCTTGCACATGCTGTCAGACATTACAAAACCATTCTTTGTAAAAAATCTAACATTTTGGGGAAAAGAGTGTGAATGTGCTTATAGGAGAAACAACAAGCTGCTTTGGGAAACCTGCCTGTGACCAATGTTATTTTGTTATTTTCCCTCTTAATAAAAACTAACCAAACATTACAGCCAACCTCCCCCACTTTTATCTAAAGCCACAAAATGACACATGGCAGAAATGAGTGCAGATGCAATCCCTTTAAATTGTATTTATTTTAATTTCTCGAAACAAAAGCTCCAAAGCATGCATGCCTCGTTGTATGTAGCTATATTTTAACAGCGTAAATGAATGCTCATCCATGAACGTATTATTTGCCTCGACCAGATACGACTGCTGCAGCTTGCCATGTATCATTTTTGTCACACTCTTGGATTAAGCCTAGTTCCCGACAAATACTGTATTATTTCCCACTGGTAATGGCCATTTAACAAGACTTTAAGCTTAGGTTCATCCTAGAATCCAGTCCAGAAAATCGTATTGC
>NW_023339751.1:2935812-3004712 GCF_004916995.1 Morone saxatilis
TCAAAAGAGGAGAAAAAGGCTCGGTATCGATTGAGAAGCACTTGTTTGTTTTATGAATGATGATATTGAGTGCGATACTGCAGACAAAACCAGTCGCACATTTCATCAGAAAATCCAAACTTAAAAAAATGTGCACCCAAGCAGCGCATATAAACTCACAGCAAACCCTGCTCTCACGAAACCACCTCGGCATGCACACCATCTCTTTATTCATCTTGTGCACTCTTGTCTGTGTATATAAAATCAGTTTCTGATGAATTATTTTATATGAGATTTAAGATATTTAAGAATAAAATAAGTCTATATGTAAAGAAAGTTGTATGGGAAAAAAACTGACCTCTCTCAATGTTAATACTCAGTATCTGAGTTTAGAAAATGTCCTTCTTTTGTTTTCAAATGCCTTTTTTCTGTTGCAATTTTAGTTACTTCATAAAGTATGCAGACTCGCCATGTGTTGTGAGACTTATCCTGTCATATCAGAAATAGAAATGCACTACCCATAACAACATTTGGAATGCCAGAATAGAATTTGTCACTTACAGTACGTTTATTATAGAGATGTTTGTTCAGACAGAAATATTTCAATTTAAAAAAGTGACTTCTGCAGAAAAGAAACGAGAAACATTAATGTGATACTCCCTTTATTTGGATGGCAGGCTTTGAATAGTGAAAGGAGGCCCTGGCAGACATCAACGATGATGCATGACCCTCATAGCTTTGCACAGGGCCACTGGAGTTATTTCCAGGGTCTGGAACAAAATGGGATAGTGGGCCTTACTTATGAGTTATAAAAGAGTGGCCCACAATTGATCACACAATATGTGCTCCTTAGATGCTGGCAGTCAGTGGCCCTGGCTTTATAGTTATTGGAAAGGGATTTGTAACAGTATCACAACAAAACATTTGAAACCAGCCTCTCCTGCTAAACCCACATTAAACTGAGAGAACATAGGTCTAGGTGAATTGCTGTACAACATGTGTATTTGCTGGTGGTGTGTCTTAGGAGCAGCCTGAGCTTTTCAGTGTCTGTGAGACGATGTGTTTGGTATCATAGGCCACCGTAGGCCGACTTCTCTGTTGTCATCAGTAGCAGATGTACTGCCCTAAACGAGCTCGCTGACTTCGTTTCGGCTCACCAGACGGCTCCTGGAATATTCACCTGTGGTACTGTGACAAAACCTAAAGCCAGTTTTCACTTTTTTCTACATTGACACAGATTCCAATAAATGTATTTTTTCACCATGCAACGGATGAGAGCATCTTTGGCTTGTGTTTGTGTGTGTGTGTGTCCGCCATGTGTGTGCACGAGCAGAGAGCGCATTTAACTTCTGTGACGATGAATGTTAGTGAAAGAAAAAGCCTGTTTTTATTTCTCAATTCCCGCCGTAATGTGTTTATTTCTTCTGACAGCGTGATGGAGATTGAGATGCCTTACGGAGCCACCACAGGGGAGGAATTCAAATGATAGCAGGCTTGACTGCCGCTGTGTGTGTGTGTGTGTGTGTATGTGTTGTGCATGCTCAGACCTTACATACACATACATGCATAGGCATCCACATGTGCACACATCACCCAGGAAATGAGACAGTGTGTCTTCCGTGCATCACAAATCACACCCAGGTTTGACAGGCCATGAAACGCCTGAGCACATTTAATATGCAGCTGGAGTTTTTTTTTTTTCTTTTCCAAGGCCACATGCCCCCCTCCCTCCCCACCATCAGATTATTCGTCTGACTGAAAGCCATGTGAAATGTCAGACCCCATCTCTCCCCTCCGTCTGCAATGAAGATCCAGACTGAACATGACTACTGCAGGGTGTCCATGAAAGATGAGTCATGGACGTCTGAAGCCAATATCTTTCCAATATATCTTTTTTACTGAATTATTTTGTGTGCTGCAGCGCCAAATGAGCTGCAGTGGTGATAATGTAGATAATTAGTATATAAGACCATGATGGCTTTTATTACCAGGGGTGTCTTTGAACCAATAAGTGTGTTTTTCCAGAAAGTGCTGTTGCTTTCAGCTTACCACAGAGAATCAGTAAAACAAAAGGATGCTTCGCTGGGTGGTTTCAAGACTGCAGGCCGCAATAGGTTGGACTGCGTGGTTGGCGAAGGGAGAAATTGGCCTAGGACGGCATCTGTTTCATTAAAAATTAATCTGGTTTTAGTAACACAGATGTGTGTTTATGATACAATTAACTGTGTTTTAATTTCCTGTTGTAATAAATAGGTTTGTAAATAGAGAGTATGAGCAGAGAGAGGAGGAGACGGAAGTGAAAGTCTGCTCCTGAGAATATATGTTGCATGTATGTGTTTAATTCTGGGGGCATGCATGTGTAATCACATCAGCAGTAACAAGGAGGAATTCATACATAGCCTACAGTCTGATCTGATTTCACTGAGGGTTTCATATAATGATGAAGGAGCCGTATATGTGATCGAGGGCATGATTTTTGAGTCTCTTTGTAGGCCCGTCTCTTGACACTTGTGGAAAGTGTTTTTGTCTTTCATTGACAGAGAGGAGAGAGCTTTTTTCAAGTGCGTAGATCAATCCGACAATGAATGGCACACAAATGGATTATGTTTTTCTATAATGTAGACACATGTATGCTTTGTCTTACGTAATCACAAATCATCTTCAATTTCTCACACGTCGTGTTATCCTGCCTCTGTGTGCCTTAGCCTCCCCCTCCCTCTCTCTCTTTTTACTCCTCACATGTTTAGAAGCACTCTTTCCACCCTTATAACAAAGCCTGCTCCTTCAGCTCCAGCCTTGGCAGACAGGACTTGCGATAGAAGGCTGTGATCGTCATGCTAATGCCGCCCTTGACTTAAATAACATGCTCGAGACTCGCAGGGCGGGAGAGCGAAGCAGAGCTGCAGAGTGAATGGCGGGAGACAGAGAAGGGGGTGGGTAGGGGGGATTTGGATGGATAGTTTGAGGCTTACGAGAAGAGAGGAATAGAAGGAGTGAGGTGGAGAGATCAAAGAGGAAGAGGAGACAGAAAGAGGTGGGCAAAACTTCTTATTAGATATCATCACTTGGTTTCTTGGAAGCTACATTTCTAATGGGATGTGTGTGTGTGTGTGTCCGTAAAATGTCTCTGTGTGTGTTGGGATGTGTGTGTATGAGCTAAGGCTGCAGCAGTGGTGGAAAGTAACTAAGAATATGTTTTCAAGTACTGTACATAACACATAGATTGTACACATGAATATCAATTTACTCATCTATGGGAGTACTACTCAGCCTGTGAAAACTGCTGTATAATGTGTTCTGTGGCTCTGGAGGAGTTTTGACAAGTTAAGAAAATAACCCTGATGATGTCATAATGATGTCATCATTGTTATCTAGACTTGAGCTTGGAGGTTTGAGCCTGTCTTATAAACTGGGGGCGTGCAGTCTAAAAGCTATGAGCATTTACAAAGCTTGGAGGGTCTAACTTAAAACTGCATTATGGGAAATGTAGGATGCGGCTTTTTTAAAGGTTGACTCATACCAGGGACTAATGGTCAGGATATCTCTGCACTTCTGCTACAAGTTTCACCATTTTACTATTATTATTTTAAGTCCTGAAACTTTGCAGAATGACAGTACTAACTCCAGGAACTATACGACAATACTACGTACTTTATACTTCCACCTCCCTTCATTTCAGAGATATTGCATTTTTTTGGTGAGATCTGACAGCTGATAGCTATAGTTACTTTGCAAATTAGGATTTTACATGCAAAATATATGTTATGTCTCGAAGTTACAATGAATTTTTATATTAATACAATAACAATAGAATTTATATGATGATATGACACTCTGTTCATATAATGAGTGCTGTAACTGTGATACGTGAGTCTATTTCATTATAATTCTGATTGCAGTTTCATCTGTAATAGAGAATTTCTACACAGGCCTTTTTCCCAGAAGACATTCTGACATGTCACAGTGAGAAAAGCACGTGTAAACAGTCTAATATTCACTCTTCATTTACCTCTGTTGTACTCTTCACCAACGCTGAAAATAGCTGCCTGCTGTGGGTAGAAATAGTAGCAATAATCCTGTCAACTTTCTGTGGGTTTGTCATTATGAGTGCGCCAACAGTTACAAATTGTTATTTAATCCACTGTTAATATAAGAGCTATTGATTAGTGCAGCTATACACAGATCTGAACACTTCACTGGCCACTCCACTGTGTGATAGCAATAGTGATGATGCAGTAATGGTGACGTAGTAACAGACAGTGACGTATACGTTTACGAAGCATGTTGCTCTGTCATCCATTATTCACTTGGAAGAAAGAGCCTGCTTTTTCTTGCACAGACTTGTACTGTAGTTGTTTGCCTAGCGGGCATAGGATAGGATGTATGCTAATGCAGTGCATAGGGGCTCCAGAAATGGGAAAACAAAAAACAGCTCTATTGGTTTATTTGGTTGTCATAGCTGTGTTTTGCCCCAGTATGCGTCTCCCTCTGCAGAGGTTGCCTTCCAGCCAATCACTATCTCTCAGCTTCTCCACAAGGAGACCTCTGAAGACTTACATCACTTGTCAAAGCACATGAAAGTAATGAACAAAACCCCAACCTATTTTACCAAGCTCAACCCCATTCTGCTATTTCACAGTGGCTTACTGTCAACACAGCCGCACCTGATTTTCAGTCTATGATGTGACAATCCGAGGTAGCTTCTCATTCTGAAGGAAAAAGACTCTCAGTGAGTGACATGTCTGAATATTCCCTGTAACTTGTTTTCTTGTCACAGCCATTGGCCCCTGCTGCGCTGCTGAATTTCCTAATGCATCAAATCCTTTGTGAGTATTGTGAAGCATGCCAAAGACTAAGTCTGGTGATATTGCTGCACTCTGTAACTCAAAGCTGTGTGCTGGGTTCGGAAGGAGCCAGTAGCTGCCAATCTGTGCTGTTCTATGTGTTTGATAGGCCTGAGTCTCCCCTTCCTCCCCCACAGCCCCTCTTTGTTATTTATAGCTTCCTCTAATGGTGACGCAACACGGTACAACTGGAAGGGAGCAAAGAATCATGTGATGGTTTTAATGCAACAATCCAGTGGATTATAGGGGCCTAAGAGGCTGCTACCACAGTCTGTAACATCGAGGCTTGAACACGACAGCCAGGCTGGCAGGCAGGGCTGAAGGCGGCCAGCTCCCTCCCTCACTCCCTTCCTCGCCCCCTCTTCCTCCCTCCTTCAGTGGAGAGAGAACAGGACAGCTGGGGACGGCATGGTGGGCAAAGGACCAGGGAGCAGGGAGTAGAATGGAGAGGATGGAGAGGGAGGCGTGAAGCCAGGAGATTACGCTACAGTAGCTGTTTGTTATGGGTGTGTTAAGTCCTACACAGCTGCCAATAACCGGTGTCCACCTCCTCTATATCCAGATCCAAATGAAGGTTTATCCTCTAAACAAAAGAATCATTTGACAAAGTTTGTAAAAGGAACTGCAAACTGATCTGAGTTATTCCGTCACTCAAAAACAAAACTCAAACATGACATTATGCAATACTTTGCTTCGTCATTTTTTCATTGGAAAATGAGCCTGGTGAGACTTAACTAGTAAAATTTAAAAAACAACTTATAATTGGTATTTTATACGCAGTTTACAATATTTTTAGAAGATGTTCAAATGAAAATTAATAAATGAAGATTTTACCACAGAAATATTTTTGTGATAATGTGTTGAAGAAATATGGAGACCCAAAGGTAAGCAAACAGGTCAGAAATGTAACTGAATACATGAATAAATAATATTGCTGGTCAAAAAATTACATTCATGCTAAAAACGAAATATAAAGTTTCATACTTTATAACTCCAGTCAGTTGGCTTGTTTCGTTAACTTTAATCAGTTGATAAAATAAATAAAAAACATATATATATATATCACTTCATTTTTAACTCCCACTCAGACACACCAGGGCAGGAGTATGAATCTACAGTAGACAATGCAGGAAATGTTAATAGCCAGTATAAAACCTTCACCTTCTGTTGGTTTCATACTGGGACCCTCATTTAAATCAAATTTACAGAAGGTATCATTGAACAGTTCACTGAATAAGTAAAATATAAAGAATTGGGGGCACGCTGCTGGCTTAGGGGTTATGGCACCATTCCCCATCTCTCTCTCCCCTCATTTCCTGCCATCCCTCTACGGTTGCTGTCTAATAAAATAATAAAATACTCCGTGAGTGATGGGGGATACATTGCAGTGGTCACATGTCCTCAGCATTTTAGACTATATTCCCTCACTAAAGAGTCATAGTACTGACTGTATGCTCCAGAAAGTCAATCAGTTTCATTTGTTTTTTAACAGATGAGTTCTGGGAATCTCAGATTGTAATTGTGCACTTGAGTCTTAAAGGCTTTAAGCATGTGGCCAAATGTTCAAGTATTAGTTCTGAAATGGAGAAACAGCTCCTCAGGGTTTTCCTTGCAGTGTGACAGGACTCAAGTCCTCACTAAAATAAATGCTGAGAGTCGGAAGGAGCCACTGAAACTGCCACTGCCGTTCACTCACGATATAAAAACAGACAGTGATGTTAATGCATGATGTAACGTAGCTGGTAGTGGCTTAAATTGTCAGCAACGCAAACCCACTGAAATATCTGATTGCCTGTCCTGTCTTTGGTTTTCCATTTTCTGCTCTATTCTGCTCTCTATACAGGAATGCCATCTAGTGGATAAAAATGGTAATGTGTGGTGTTGAACAACACAAGTGGATGTCAGTGAGGTAGCCTTTATTTACAGTGTCTGTGAGGTTGAGACAGAGGCCAACAGGCAGGTTAATGCATAAACTGGCTTCCTCTTTGTGGTTGGAAAAGGTTTTTATACAGAGAAACAGAAAGAGAAAATCGTAAAACCACATGATCGCTGCAACAAAAAATAAACAAAGATTATGCAAATGCTTGAGGTCAAGACATGAGTCAATTTGAAATTTCCACATGTGTGGAAGTATAATTGCAAGACTGATCTGCTAGGACAAAATAATGTCTTGGCCATGTGTAGCAGAAACACTGGGCCATTGATCCCAGCTCCCTAAATCGCGTCCCACTTATACCCAGACAGGCCCATTTAATAGATTTTTATTAAGTGAAAGATTAGCCAGCTGAAGTAATTAAGTGTTCAGATGGAGGTGAAAAATGGGGGGCCCTGCTGAACTTCAGCCCCCGGCCAAATGCAAATGTATGCAGGGATACACTTGAAGTCCTTCCTTTCTCTCTTCCTGTGAAGAATTATCATGTGGCAAGTCCATGGGCTAGGTTCATAAATGTTTGTTCTACTGTAACACATCAAGTCTTACTGCAGCTATTTAACCCGCGCTCGCTGCAGAGATTATGCCAGTACATTGTTTTGTCTGCGAGGCCTGATGAATATGCATTTTTTTCCTTCCCTGACTTTAATGCCTGAGTGCTTCCTCACCCTCACACAAGCGCAGACACACACACACACACACACCAACATGCACAGGGACACATTCTGCAACACGAATCCACACACATACAATGCTGTGTACATACAGCTATATGTCCGCATTGTAATGCATTTAGATTACCACTGTAGTGCAGGTACATTTTTCATTACATTATACATTTATTAGTTTGTATTGCAGTAATATAGTTTTGTCTGATAGACTAATTAACTAATAACGTTAGTTAAAGTTTGTTATGATTATGTAAGATTTTTGTTAATGATGAAAATATTGTAATTATAATTGTAACATTGAATACCCTGAAACTAATTTTAGCATCATATCCTCAAGACTGCAAACTAAAAGCTTCACATACTGTTGAAAGAAAAAAGAAAAAAAGAGCAACAGTAAGAGCTCACAGAAACGCAAAAATAATGGAGGCAATACAAAAATGATTAGGCTAATCATAGAAAAGCATTTAAACAAAAACGAAAGAAAGTACAGTAACGGAAGTGCTTACTCTAATAGGGTAGGATGACAGGCCATATAATACCCAGAGACATACCCTACCCCCCTTCTTGTCAACAGGAAGTATAACATTGCCATAGAGTCAGTGAGTTAGCTGTAGGCTTCAACTTCCCATTTTTTTAGCCTACATTTGCTTACATTTTGGCAAACTGAGACCCTTGAAAGTATGCCGAATTAGCAACTAGCAGTTTCTGTTTGCAATGCACCCATGGATGTACAGACAGCTTTCACTGAATTACTGCGATACTGAGGAAGACTTGAAAACAGGATGATTCTCATGCAAGTTCTCGAGTTATAAGGAGCTAGTAGACAATGTCTAAGTAGATTTATGGTTTGTTTGCAAAGTACAGTGGAAGTCACACTGAATCTAAAAATATGTGTTAAATCTGTGTGTTCAGATTTGACTGATGACTTTGAGAAAAAGGTCATCTGTGCATAAATACACTCTGTGTTTTTCTGAAAGCTTTATAGTCTTCTGTTTGGCCTCAGTTTGTGTCACTGACAACTTGCAGCTCAGACTGTACTGATGTGTGTTCAATCAGTGCCAGTCATGAAGCAGATAAAGCTAAGTTGAAAGATAACGCTGGAATTACACTGAATATTGCATAACATGTTTGTTTTCATCCGTAGCTCTTTCTGTGTTACTTAACTAAACTAAATACCCAAGGTACTATATGTTTGGCACCTATTCAAAATTAGTCATTGCAATCTGATTCACTGAGCTAAAATGTGTATTTTAAAATTTTGCTTCAAACTCTCAGCTGCCCTCAGCTCTACCAGCTGTTCCAGAGGTGACATAGACACCTAAAGCATGTCCTCCACCACAGCTCTTAGTCCTGTCCATGGTAATAGATTTCAGCCTCATATAGCAAATACAGCAATCAAGACTGTTCCCATTTATTTTCTTTTGCCAGTATTTGATTCTGTAATCCCCCAGATATTACTGCAGGTCTACCCACAGAAAGCTTGTCACGCTAAATGAAATTGGAAGAGTTACAAGGCGAGCATAGTTGCCTTGTAGCAAGGGTTTTTTCTGTACGCCTTTGTGTGTGTTCCTCTGTGTGTGTGCTGTCTCTGTCCACAGGGTTTGCGTAGTTCCCCTTCTGGCCAACAGGGCCTTTTTTTCAGCTTTTTAACAAGATCTTGGGAAAACAGATGTCACCATTGCTTTTGTCAGATACATCTCTCTTTATGGACATCCCAGAACACATATTTTCAAGGAGAGGAGATGAGAGTAAAGGTGAGAGTAGGAAAGACCTTTGGGAGTGCTAAAGGAACTTGTGGTAAAGCTACAACTTCAAGACGCTGAGCAGTACAACAAATCCTGCCAGGCAACTATGATGTACAACGTGCTTCAAATGTTGATGTATATGCCTGCTCTAAAGCTGTACAGAGAGGGAGCAACTCAAAACTAAGAGTTTATATGATATACTGTTATTCTTCATACAATTTTTAAAGCAATTATCCATGCTTGTTTCACATATTTTCACAGTTTCACCAGCTGATCGCCACTTAATTTGTGTTTTTTTTTAAGAATTAAAAGATCAATTTACTCAAATTTCATAAAAACATAATATATTTTCACTTACCTATCTACTGTGCACTTTTGGTTTTACATAGTCAGCCCAAGGTTTGAGATAGCTAGGCCCCCTTACTGTTGCTAGCTTGAAACAATGTCTGATTTCAGACAAAAGTAGTTTTCTCATTTCTGGCCATCCACTGTTTTAGCAGCTGAAATGACAACTGTCGCTGGCAGGTTTTATCTGCTGCAGTTTGCTAGCTAATTAACCTAAAGTTAGCTCCCTTTGGTATTGAAATGTGGTCCCAAGTTGACGTTTTAATGTGTGCATGACTGATTCAAATTAGAGAATTGGCAAAAGAAAATGTAAACTCGTGCACATTTCCATGCAGCACTGTTATAGGACTTGAGATAAACAGCTGGCGGCACTAATTCTCTCGGCAGGTGCCATTAAACCATTGCAGAAGAAAAGGATGCAACGAGTAGGTGTAATTAGAAAAGCACCAGTCAAACCTCAAACAATGGAAAACCATGTAGAAGACATAATGGAAATATGGCATTTATGTTTGTTTCATTTATTCTTTTGAGGAACATTGCAGTCTCCTAGTGGACTGCAGTGGATTTTTAACTCACATGCTTTACGTATGCCACAATTTCTTCACTGTTTCCGTTGTTTTCATCAATACACCATCTTTTCCACCTCTGCCAAGTGTAAAAACTGGGATATATCCATTTTCTTGGTGGGCAGATGGGAAAGCACTTTGTGTGAAACAACATCCAAAGCTATCTGCTTGGCCAGATATGCCACTAGGGGTAAATGAGATTCTTTTTGTAATTTGGGTGAACTGACATTTAAAGTGCCTGGTTCTAGGGTACACCAGCAAACATTACACATTTAATTAGACCTCCTTCATTTCCCCAGCTGGTCTTTGGATTTCAGCAGGTTAGGTCCAATGACAGACCAGCTCTTTAACCTTATGATTTTGCTGCCACTGGTATAAATCTGAAATGTGACATAACAGGCTATAGGGATTCAACATTTGCCTATTCCTAGCATAAAATCAATACTACATGCTACTAAATGTGGTTTCATCTGTTTCCACACATTACTCTTGCTCATTCAATTCACACTTCAGTAGACTCCCTGCATAGCCTTTCTGCTTTGCTAAATCAGATATTCTCACAGGAGCTTCCCCACTGTGACACAGCCCTGAGCTACACTTTTAAAGCATCATACTGGAACTGTCGACTCAAGGAACTTTTGACACCTCGCAGGTTTTTTTCCAGGGCACATCTGCCAGTATCAACCATTCCCCAGGGACTGACAGCTGTCCACACGCTTGACCTTCCAGCCTCGTCATGGTTCTGCTCTGTAACAATACTGTCCAGACTTCATAGGTCAACCGGGGATACACACAGTCACAATTATGGGTCACAGCACTCGTTTTCTATTTGTGTGGGTTTTTGTGTCTGTCAGTATGTTAATTTATGTTATAAATTGTATTTTTATATATAATGAATATATAAGGAGGGATTATATTTTTATTAGTCTAGTCAGCAGGTTAGTTAGCTTTTAAACAATAATTATTTCATTACTCTCTGCTGTATGGAACAGGATATTTATTGTCATAAATATTTAAAACGTTATGGTTTCCAAGTGACATAATAAATACATACAACAAAAGATTATGAAATGATCTTGCTCCTAAAAACGTGACTGTGCAGTTATTTTTAAAAACCTTTTAAAGTGATTCATCCATCTATGTCTCTATAATGAAGACATTGTGGCTCAGTGTCGGCCCATTCATCTGTTTTCTGGAAACATAAGACCAAATGTGAGCTGGCATTGGTCCATGTACATCATGATTTGGCCAGATTTTGGAGGTGCAGACAGGTTCAGGCATAGAATCAGCTCCAGTTAGCAGGACGAATGCCAGCTTTGGGAGCTGGAATTGATATCGCTGTACTTGGGCCAGTCCTGGGAGGTATTTCATCAAAAGTCTAGTGTAAGTCCAGTCATAAGGCCACTTTTGGTCCAAGCCATTTTGGCCATGTCTCACTTATACCACCCTCTTTGATAACTCTGACAACTCTGATTGAATTAACTAGTTTGTGAACTGAACCATCCAAAGTAAATGTCTCGCTTCTATTTTGTATTGACTTGAGTCACAGAAATAAAAAATAAAAGTTAAAAAACGTTTAAGAGGTCCAACTTCACAGGGACAAACGGTAAGTGTTCTTTCCCCAGAAAATGAATAGACCATTTCAGCATTCAGTGTTTATTTACCCTCTAAATGTAAGATACCCATTCTCTTTTATTCTGAAAAATGTAGCTGAATTAGATTGAACAAAAAAAAAAAACACTATGCTTGTGTCTAAAATATGACAATAGACTAAACTGAGCAGTCATTATACTATCAGATAACTTCAGATTCCAATGTCAAGCTGATCCCCGCCAAGTGCTGCCTCACTGTAAATGATTCAGCTGTGCAGCATTTCCACATTAGGAGCTAATCCTTTTGAAGATGAAACACCTCTGAATGTATGTCTCAGTTGGCTACTGTACAATGCCAACAAGGATCAAACAGACTGCCTTGTTCTCCAGTAATAAGTCATTGAGGGGATATGCCAGAATATGTACTATCACATTAATTGCCTAGCTGCTGAAGTAAAAGTATTTCTCTCTATTATCTCGACATGCCAGAACGCTGAGCAGTCAACAAATCTAATACTGGTCCCCCTCTGCCTGGCCGGAGAGGCCTCTCTATCACTGCTCAGCAGCCACAGGGCACCGCCGGCATAATAGCAATCTAATTCCCTGCCACCCTGGGCTCAGCTGGCACCCAGACAGGCTTTCCATCATCACTAGCACGCAGCGCAAGATGATATTCAAATGGAGTGTGCAATTAAGATGGATCAGAGTGTGTACAAATAGTATTGATCTAGAACAAGTGTGCAAGAGTGTGACTGCATTAGTAATATGAGAGCAGGAAGAGCTGCATGGTTGTGGAGCTAACATTCCTCAATAAAGAGCTGACATGCAAATCTGCAGGATGCTACAATGTATTGTCAGGGTGCTATGTTCTCCAGCTATGAACTAGCTGCTTTTCTGAAAGTCAAGAGTTTGCCTCCAAAGTAGGTCACCAACTGAGGCTTATGGTTTCAGTCTGGCATATAGCAAGACTGAGGAAATCTTCAAAGCCTGGACAAATATCAGTAAAGTGTTTGACAGAATGTGTGGGAAAGATTGGTAAGAATTATTTGGTAACAAGACATACACAGTTTTTTGTATGTACCTCTAAGATTTCTGCCTGAACAACAGTACAGTACAGTGGAGGTAAATATGATATTTTTGTGGTGATCAGCACTCAAGAATGACATGCATTCAATAAACAAAATCAAACAATATCCCTGTTACTCCAGATAACCTAAGCTGTCAGCACTTTCCATAGGGTCTGTTTCTATGATAGAAAATAGCTGAAATGGAAATTGTGGAACTTGGAAAATTGTTGTCTACTGAGTCAGTAATTTCAAAAGATATCCCAAAATAAACCCAGAAATATCCACATGGCTTCCACCAGTTATTATGACGGCAGCCAGTTCATAATTTTCTGTCTATTGGCTACTCTCTGTGATACTCTCTGTGATATATCTTTTTCAGAGCAGACCTTTTGACTTTTCACAGTAGGAGAAGCACAGGTGAGCAATTATTGATCGGCAGGCAGGGAGTTTTCTGAAGCTGTGAGACAGCTACCCCTGTATTAGGCAGCCCGGCCTCGGCTTTACACACTTCCAGCAGTGGGGAAACGCAAGTGCAAGAAACAGGTGAGACATGGTCGAAGCAGAAGTTCGGAACCGTGAGGAAGAGAAGCAGATGTCAAAGGCGGCGCAACAAGGGTCCCAGGGCGCCTGGAAATGGGATCCGTCCGCAAGAATTGTTGTGTTTTTGTTACCCTAGAATGAGCTGTTTCCGCCATGTGTCTACAGCAGCCTAGAATGGATGAACCAAACACTGACTCTAGATAGGGCCTTTCGCGTTTTTTGCAAGTTTTGCGGCCACAGTAGTTTTGACTACACGTTTAGAATAGAAGGGGGAGGCGAGGGTGTTGCAACCAGCAACTACACTGCTAGATGCCAGTTAATCTTGCACACTGGTCCTTTAAGGGTGGAAGCACTCAGTGAAGGTTAGGTACCACCTGTTACATCTACTCCTGGCCAAATACACCCCAACAGGTGTGTCTCGCAGTTCAGTTTAGTTGTTTATGTCACATTCATGTATATCATCTATAATAAGTTTGACTTTCTGACTTGTAAGTATGGTTTAAGTCAACCTCCAACAACATCATAATTACAACCGGGAAAGGTTGGACTCTTACATATCAGACTTTATAAATAGACCTTTTTCACCCTAGAGGGCACTTGATCACATTCTCTCCACTGGAAGGGCAGCCTAGGGGGCACATCATCATGTTTTCATGCACATTGGGTCACTGTAGAGGGCAATTTATCATGTTATATCCAGGGGCATGTGCAGACTTTTTCGATTGGGTTGGTACAAGTGGGGTACTAACTTATGCTGGGGTGGCATGAAGTATGTCATTCCCAATTTAAACAGTACTGTTTATGGACCCCAGTATGTAGAAGTATTCAAATACATTTATACCACATGCTTTTTTGCCCCAAAATACATGGGATTAGCATAAAGTTAGCATGTATGTAAAGGGGAGACTTGGGTACCCACAGAACCATTTCAGGTCAAGGGATCCCTTTGAAAATGGCCATGCCAATTTTTCCAGTGCCTTTTTTGAAAGACAGTGCTGAGTGGAAGAGGGAACGATGATGGGGTGGCCAATCAGATTTCTGGTTTTATCTACTGTAGGGTCTTCCTTGAAGGCACTTGATCAGTTATCTCCGCTGAAAGGGCACTTCATTGTGTTTTCATCCACATTAGGTCACTGTAGAGGGCAAACTACTATATACCGGGGTTTTTTTCCCAACATGGGTAACAAATTATAACAAAACATATCTAAAACATAGATGGATAGATACTTTATTCATCCCCAAGGGGAAATTCACAGTTTCCAGCAGTATCCACAGACTGGGATAAAACAGAAGATTAAAATTTAAGGAGGCATGCAAAGTACTACTACTAATAACAACAACAACAGGAAGCATGCAAAATAACCAATAAAATCAATAGTAAAATAACGAGCATTGGGTGAGTGGCCTCACTTGCATGGTTTAATAGTGTTTTCTTCATATGTCATATATCATAACGAGCTCTTCATATGTTTTATATGCAAAAAGTACCAAGCTGTCAAGTAATTGTAGTAGTGGAGTAAAAAGTACAATATTTCCCTCTGTAACCTAGTAGAAAGCATGAAGGTTCAAGTACAATTACTTAAGTAGCAAATGTTATAAGTTAAATTCCACTACATAGGCTACAGTACAGTGGAACCATGACATTGACAGCACATATTAATGGCATAACACCTCGGTCGAAGCCAGATCACAGGAATAAGAGGAGATAATAAGGACTAAGTGATGAATGTGAGTCACGCTGTGGACGGAGGCGTGGAGCCAACTGTAGCATGCAGCTCTCCCCCCTCTGCCAGCCCTGGCTCCTCCGCGGGGAGGAGGGGAGGAGGGGAGGAGGGGAGGACTCACACAACTGCGGCTCATGATCACCTTCCGTGTGTCGCCTGGTTCTGTGGAGGTATAGTAGTCATGACAGCCTCAAACACTGGCCAGCAACCCCCCTCACCACCACCACCTCCTCCTCCTCCTCCTCCTCCTCCCTCGACCAGCTGGAGACGGTCGATTGCGGCGCATTGCTGTGCTTTCCCTGTTTTCTCCGGCGTTGTTTTTGGACCGGGGTGTCCCGCAGTGACCATCGACTGGCTGCTGGACTGCAGCAAGTAGTCCACCTACCCCCCCGGTTGTGCTCGGTGTACCCAGAGAGCTCGGGCATGCCATCTGTCTCGAACAGTGTTGTCTGGGCCGAAATTCGCTTGACCACTTGAGGGAATCAAAGTTGGTGCAATGGAGACTTCGGGCAGCGATGCAGCGGTCACATACTCGGGCAGAGCGGAGGAGAGAGACGGGTTTTATGATGTGGAGCACCTGCCTCCACTGCTGGAAGATGAGGTGAGACAGGGGGTGTTATATGTTGATTTTACAAGATTGTACATAATGTCTCCACTCTCCAGTGTTCTGGCACATCATCTCATAATGAGTTCAAGTTGGTTAGATTACATGATTTTCATAAACGCACCACCGAGGAGTTCTTCTCTTCCAAAAACACGTTACTTATTCAAACTGCTGGGGCTTTCTGAAGGCCTTGGAATGTTAGAATATTTAATTAGCACTTTAATTTGCACTAGATAACAAAGATGCTGTATTCTTCTTCATAAAGGCTATATATATTTTATGTGTGACCCATAGACTATATATATAACTATCTATATTCAGATTCTACAGTAGAAGTAGGCTACTGCATTTAAAATTCTACTTAAGTACAAGTGCAGAAGTAATAGTAAAAGTAGTGCAGTCTAGTTTTTCCCAATAAGGGAATGATTATTGGAGTAGAAAAAACTAATTTATATTCATTCTTTGGACTTGAATCTTTGCTTTTCTTGTGAAATATTGGCACGTTTGACCTATTTTAGGCTTTGAACAGCTATTTTATCTAAATGTTTTATCTAAATGAAACCATCTGATCTTCAGGTCCCTCCTATCTCCTGGTCTCTGTTAGATCTCCCACCTCTCAAATGAGTCTTTGGTGGAACTTTCAACTCATAGACACCTGTAATGTGACAAGGAACCCCAGACTGTCTAGAGGGGGCCACAAGCCAAAAAAAAAGCAATTGTGTTGTATTTTATAAGCTCATCATCCAGTGAATGTAGTGCAGTACACAATTTCCCTCTGAACTGAGTGTAAGTATAAAGCAGCATAAAATGGAAGTACTCCAGCAGTATAAGAGCATCAAAATTGTCCCTGAGTAAATGTACTTAGTTACAATTCATCACCAGCTATAAATTCATTGGTTGACGTGAACCATTGTAAGTAAGAGTTTTTTAGTGGTAACTTAGTTACCTCATTTTAATTGAGTGATGGTTGACTTCATTCATTAACATTCATCAAATGTTACAAGGGATCAAGGATTAGACAATATACTGCATTGAGTAAATAACAAAATACGCAAACTACTACTACTTTCTTTCACTATTTCTGTCAGTCCCTGCATGCAGAAGCACACCCCCACCAGCCTCACCAAAACCTTAGCGCTCAGAGGCAAACTTATGTAGGACAGCATATTTAACTTGAGGGGGGTGAGAGAGACTTCTAGCTTCCCTCTGCACTGTTCTCAAGGGAAACTGTCTATTTATGGGGCTGGTACTGCTGTTGCTGCTTGAAGTGACACTTTTCTGCCCTGTAATTGTACTCTACCCCACTAGATCACATCGATATGCTTTGTTCACAATCTGCCCCAACTCCCCTGCACCTATAGAGTCATAAAGCAAAACAGACACTTTGAATATTAAAGAGGTTACAGGCAGTAAAATGAGTAAAAATACGTTCCCATTGAGAGATCCTCTGGTATAAATTATGTCATGGAAGGAAAAAACAGTATGTTGATGGAATGGAAGAGCTGGACATTGACACTCACTGCTTTGTGATACCCCCACACCCCCCACTTTCCACCCTTCTATCTGAGTTAAGGCCAGCTTTTGTGTTCACTCACAACCCGAACAGAAGATCCTGTAATAATCAGACCGCAGCATTATGCTGGACGCCGCATGGAATCTCTGAGATCACTGCGTCTGCCAGGATAAATGGGGCCATTTGGTAATAGTGGATCACAGATGATGCAGTGTGTTCATGTGGGTGTTTAGAGTCACTCCGTGGCATAAAAAGGGGGTACGTGCATGATGTCATGTACCAAATGCCCTTGCTATTGAAGAAAATGTAGGATTTGGTGCAAGATTAGGGCACTGTGCAAGGTCTTTGTTCAAATTAAACATATCTTTTGATGCCTCTTATGGCAGGGTTATTCACAGTTCCCCACATTTAAGACCATACTGTAATATAATAACTTTGCTGTCAACTCTGCAAGCTGTCATGTTCCCGTGGAGAGATCACTTCCATCAAGCTGAGATCTCTAACAGTGACCTCATGCTGATGTTAGCTTTATTATAGGAAGTTTTAGCCTACAGATGTTGTCTTGAAATGGGATAAATGTTCTTCTTCACTTCTTAAATCGTAATTAGAACACAAGTCAGCAGATTTACAAAGCTGACCATAGTGTTTTTAAGACTTTTAAATGAGTTCCCCTGCTTCCCGGCAGCCCTTTGTTTCCTCATGAAAATCCATCTGTGAGGATTTGAAACTTGCTTGAGAGCGGTAATTCATTACAGTGAACAGCATGTCAGTTTTTATTTTTGTAAAGAGGCCTTGACTTTGAGATATAGTTTATACTGGTAGCCTTCTCTTTAACATCTCTGCTTAGGGATCTCATGCTACTGGTCCGCAACACAAATTCCCAGCATAGAATCGATTGCACTGCCCTTAACTTTTAATTTTTTCCCCATTAGACTGTTTCCGATTTCTTTTATGGTGATGATTTCATTTCCTAGCAAGGCTGCAAAATCAGAGCAGAAATTGGCTCTTTATTTCAAATGTACTATTTTCCAACAACACTGATTTACTGCAGTGCACCTGACTTCATAGTTTCTCTTTGTAAAGCTGAAAGAAACGGTATTCATAAACACACAGAGCAGCAAGACAGGTACAGTGAGGAGCCAGCGTGTATATAATTTAGATTTATTGCTGAACAAAAACACTTTTTTCCCCAGCGAGTGTTCAAGCTAATCTTTTATGAGGAAGGAAACACATTGAACACGTTTGTTGGCCCTCAAGGATTCGCACAATGCTTTTGAATGAACATGGACACAACTTTTGTTCGTATAAGGCAACCCCGCAGGGCCCTGTTAATTCACTGGATTATCCAAGAATATTTGGTCACCTCATCTGTTCTTACCATATCTCCCTATCTGTATATTTGCAGTAAGGCACTGTATTGCAGTATCACTCGCCACCCCAGCAACCACCTGTTGGATTCAGTTTCTCCAGGGTTTAGGTGGAACTTTATCTCCCTCCAGCGTCCCTCTGTGCTGCAGAGAGTGATGAGGTCAGAGCCTTAACACCAAACTTTTAACTGTGCACACTCTGTATTTACATTTTAATAAATCTGTTCCACATGAGCTAGCGGACTGAAATGCTGTTGAGAGCATAGGGACTGGGAAAATGCTTCTTTGACGGTGCGTTTGGTGCTCATGGAGTGGAAGGAAACGTGAATGCTCTCTGGTCTCTACTGCCTGACATTAAAATGTATGACTCAAGTCAGTGTTATTTATATGGCCCAATATCACAGATGACAAACTTGCCTTGAGGCGGCTTTACAGTTTGTACAGCACACGACACCTCCTATCCAAATACAAACCCTAGATTTGAAAAAAAAACTTGAAAGAACTTCAGGAAGAGCAACAGACATGAAATATATGTTGCGTGTAGAGAATAGTACAATAAAAAATAACATTGTTAACAGTCAGGATGATAGATTGTAAACTTTCAGAGGATGTTGAACAACTTCCTGAACTGCTGAACCATATATTAAACTATATATTATTATTAGACATTGTATAGTTTTTGTGTCTATGTAAGGTACAGACCTAATTAGTTAGGATGACATTTACACTCTGCCTCCTATTGTTTTGAGACAATGGAAAATGGTTGATCTAGCTAAATAACTACAAGCTGATGGAAGAAAATGGACAAAAGGCTGACTTGTGCTTAAGGCGGGTAATTAGTAAAGAGTAAAGAGAGTTCCTCATTAACATTTGGCCTCACACAAGTAGTGTATTAAACCAGAGCACTGATGCAGATCAAGCCCTCAAAATTCTGTGTGTGTGTGCTTACCTGGACATACTTGTGTGTGTGTTCACAGGAGAATGTGTCTCTGGCAGACATCCTCTCTCTGCGGGACAGCTGTCTGTCTGAGGAGGAGGTGTGTGCTGTGTGTGCAGAGTGTGTTCTGGCGCTGCAGAGCATCAGACCCTCCCACCTCTTCCACACCCTGTGTATAACGCCAGACACTCTGGCCTTCAACGCCCATGGGAATGTTTGCTTCATGGAGCAGCTCAGTGGTGAGTCTACAGCACAGGCACACTGCCATTTATATATTTGTACAATAAAGAAAACACTTTCAGGACATTTATACACCTTCATTGGCACTTATCTTATTATACACACCATTTTTGCATGAGATTTTGCTACTGATCAAGCTGACTGGTAACATATTTTTATTATTATATATATTTTTTGGCACAAGTCTTGTCATGCAAAGAACATTTAGAAACCAGAAGACATGACAGATTAAATCAGAGCTGCACTGCAGAGTTTAAATGTGAGATTGTACCTTAACTGCAGTTTAAGCTCAGCTTGACGCAGAGAGAAGGCACCTTTTTCTCTTCAGTGATTTGTTGCCCTGATCTGTATCACTTTCGATTTGCAAATTCCTGCTTGAAAACACTCTATCAGTGTCTCACTGGATCTGTCAGGCTGTGCCGAGGTCTGCAGGTCTGCTCTGATTTACCCAGATGAAATCTTTCTCCTTCACAGTGCTGTGAGGCCCCGTGACATTGAATGAAAAAACATCCTATCAGGAATTATTATCTCTCACCTCCTCTCTTCTCCTGTCCTCCCCTTTTTCTCATTCTTTTATCTCGGATATTCTCACTTTTTTTCCTCATTCTCTTTCTATATAATTCTTTATCTTTTCACTTAC
This sequence comes from Morone saxatilis, assembly GCF_004916995.1. NCBI lineage: Eukaryota > Metazoa > Chordata > Actinopteri > Moronidae > Morone > Morone saxatilis. The sequence goes on from NW_023339751.1 coordinate 2,956,117, forward strand.
ACCAGCGCTGGAGCATGTGCGCATACACACACACACACGTCTGTAGCACACACTCAATACATGCCCTAATGCCAAATGTCAGAAATTGATAAGCATTGATTAGATCTACGGTGTTAGAGTTGCCAGGGGGAGCGTTGTTGTGGTAACAGCTTGGTTAGCCTATCAGCAGTCGACCTGCGCTCACACACACACACACACACACACAACAACACACACACACACATTACACAGCCACAGCAAGTGTTGCATCCATTTATCTCCATGCAAATCTTCCGTCAGTAATAGAGACACTTTGAGGAGATGTTTTGATTACTCTGTCAGATAAAATCCTTCGCAGCCTCATTTGTTGTTGTGCTTTATTGGATTGTGTTCAGTCCCTCGGCTATGATTCATCCTGTGGATAGAGAAAGAAACCACAGTGCCCACATTACCCTTCCTGTGTTAGTTGTTCGTGCTGAACACTGCATCTGTATCATTAATCACAGCACTACGCTCACCACTTTACTGGCTGCACAGTTTCCCGTCGAATCCATTTAGTTGAAGTCTTTGTGTGATAGTGATGAAATTTCGAGCTGATGCACACTTGAGCATCCAATCGCACACAAACAGGCTCTCCCTGTGAGGCTGTGACCTTGAGGGCTGCGGTGATGAAGCTCAGCGAGAATAGCTGTTGCCGCAACGACTCATCAATAGGGTTCATTTCAGCTAATTAATTACTGCAGTAGTAACAGGAATGTAGTTGTATGGGACTGTGGGTGATGCCAAAGTAAGCAAATGGTTTTGTTGATGACTAAGAAAAATTGCTAATTTTCCCTCGAGGTTTAGCCTCGCAAGCTGTTCCGTTCCTGATAAAACGGGACTGGTCGTGGGAAATCTGATCAGTGCATTTGGAAAGTGTGTTGAATCAGTAATATTGCTCAGCTCTTACTACCTGTTGTCCTAAAATGCTGTAGGCATACATGACTCACCAAGCTCTCACCATCACCCTGGAGGCAACTGCGTCACTCACAACTGCTGTCTTTTTTTCTCTCATTCACTGCCTATTTCACTGTGTTACAGAGCTTTCTCACTACAAAGGGTTGAAATATCGTGTCCTCCTTTTCTGCTCCCGTCTGTCCTTTTCTCCTTGTTTGTTTGAACTGGCAATCTCTGTGAGACAAGAGGAGATGAAAAAAGCAAAAGAGGGGTGGAAAAGAAAGAAAAGGGAAGAGTAAAAGAAAAGTAATGAGAGGGGAGGAGCAGTGGAAAGGGGAAAAAGAACGCATAGATGAGTACAGGAGAGGAAAAGAAAGAGGATACAAGATGAAAGGAGAGGAGGAGAAGAATTTAAAGATGTGAGGAGATTAAAGGAAAGGTAGGGAAATGAAAGGAAAGGAGAGAGGAAAGGAATCGAGGAAAGTAAAGGAATGAAAGGAAAGTACAGTAGGGGATTAGGAAGGAAGAGGAAGGATAGTTGAGTAAAGGGGAGAAAAGCAAAGGAAACAAGGATAAGGAAGAGAGGAAGCTAAAGAGATAAGGAGAGGGGATCATAGTAGTAGGAAAGGAAAAAGAAGAGGAGATGAGGAGATTAATACACAAAGAGAGAAGAGGAATCCAAAGTGAAAGAAAGGGGAGGAGAGAGGAATAGTGGGAAGGCAAACAGAGAAGGAAGGAATTAGAGGAATTGGAAAAAAGGGAAAATGGGAAAGATAGGAGATGAAAAGAAAAAAGAAGAGGGGATGAGATGAAAAGGGCTAAGGAGGAGAGGTGAAGCGAAACGGAGCGGCCTCCCTACACCTGGGAGGGGACATCATAACTCCAGTAGACAAACCCAGATCTGTCATGACCCACTTTACTCACTTCCATCCCCTTCCTTCTCTTCTTTCCCTCCTCTAACTCTGGGTACAACCTCTCTCTCTCTCTCTTTTCCCCTCTCTCTACCTCTCTCATCCCAGGTCCAGCTGAGGGGGTGCATGTTTGTGCTGATGTTTTCCTGTGTCTGTGTGTCCTGCTTGTTGCCAGTCTGAGCAGTGGCCTACTTCAGGAGGAGGCTGCAGCGCTGCTTCTCAGTGGCTGCTCCATCTTCTGATCTGCAAATATCTCCTGTCTTGTTTGTCGGGGATTATCTCTGACACGAGAATTATGCAAATGAAGGGAAGTGGCTACGCTAGCTCACTGGACTGTTGTGGTTTAGCATGCGGGATACATATTCCTCTGATTTGCATCTCATTAAGATGGATGCTCAGCAAGTAGGTTACAGTACAGAACTGACATGGCTATACATCAGAGTGTTGACATCAAACGACAGATGCACCGTGTGTTCCCTTCTGATGACATTATAGTGTACTGTATGCTCTTCAGACGCGCTTAATGGTTCAGCTAATTGGTACGTTTTGGTCTTGCAGATGATCCAGAAGGCTCCTTTGTGCCTCCAGAGTTTGACAACACAGGCAGCACATTTGAGGTGAGAGCTGCCGAATCTTCTTATAGATTTTAATCTGGTCACAGTTGCACGCATTCGCCCCTGGGAGTTTCACAGTTACGGGCACCTTGGTTGTGTTTGCTGAGAGAGAGGAGAGTGTTGCTCGTTCTCTTTCCTAAAATAAAATTCCCCACACAAGCCAGCAGTCATTCAACTATAAGCTCACCTCCATCTGATCAGGTGAAATAGGCAGGAGGCAGTACTCTTTAACAGGAAGGTTGCGAGGAGAAAGGTAAACTGTAGAATTATTACCCAAACTAACCTAAAGTTAGAGGCCATCAAAGGTCCATGTAAGAGGAGACCTCTTCTAAGACCTCTGTTCAAGGAGAGTTTATATTTGCTGCTGGCACATTTTAGAAGTTGAATGTCCCAATTTTTACTTTGGTCTGTTATTTGACATATGTCTTTGTCATGAGTTGTCTCCAGCTTTGTTCCAGGTGTGAGGTCCTGTTCCAGGATGAAGTTTTATAACATCAGTCTAGGGGTATGAATTCATTACATGATGTTGAATGTCCATACACTGTTGGGTCCTCTTGAGTGTTCCCTTACTCTGGAACTGAAGCTGTGTTAAAAGAATTTTAAACACGATCAACACCTCAACCAGGACATTTGAAGTGATATACAACCAAATGTATGTTTTAGGTGTAAGATCTTTAGTAGTTGTGAAATAAGGAGTCTTCTTGCCATCTGATATTAGTATGAACTTCCCCTCTGTGGTTAGTCTCTCTAATTTTAAGCAGTGGTGTTACTGGAACCTTCCAGTCACACTACTCTTATCTCTATTCTGGAAAGTGGAGGAAAGTAATTAAGTACATTCACTCAAGTAATGTACTGGTACTTTACTTGAATAATTCCATTTAATGCTATTTTATTATTATACTTATATCTATGCATATATTTCATACTTTACCACTACATATTGTACTTTTGACACCAGTGCATTTGTTTATATGTATTTATTACTTTTCACATTGAGATTATTAATACAAAAGATTATGTTTTAATATAGGTTAAGATACCCAGCAGTAATGAAGTAATAAATATTAGCCACACCTGCAACATTATACATAGGCAGTATTTATTGTCCCAGGAGGGAAAACCGTAATACACAAATACACAATACAATTACAGTGGACATATGGCCATGTGTACACATACTCCTTCATGAGTCTAATAATGTAGTGTATATTATCATTGTGAAATGGGCCACAATCATGTATGCATGTCAGGTAGTCGCTCTTTACCTAATTGTGTAATTGTGCGCACACACAGTTTTATTACCAGTATGTGTGCACTCACTTTCAATTTCACCTCTGAATGCAGTGGTTGAGATAATTTAGCTAAACAGTTTTTTTGTTTACAACCTGTATGGTCACCTGACTTTGTATGCTTCTTACCCATCACCACAATATAGTCTGACTCAACCAATGATAGGTTAGGCCACAATGGCCACAGCTACAAGAATAAAACCCCGGTTGAAATACACCAGAATTATCCTGTAATGGTCACCCATTTGAATCTTATGACAGGTATGATCTGGCTGTAACTGGCTGTGAGTGAGGCACTTAAGCATAAACTCTTTTAGTGTAGCTGTGTATTAACATACATCATAAAGCAGAATATACCAGCAGCTCCAGGTATGAATGTCTTTGTACTCCACTGTGTGTACGGATTGTCTTGTTGTACTTCTGCCACTGGATCTTTTTTGTAGGATGAGTATGCATTATCTTTAATGACTATTGTGGGTTTAATAAATGTTATTTATGCTCTGCCATCATTACTGAGTGGATCTCTGTAACTTTTATATTCCTTTTTAGAGATCTCTCTATACATCTGCCCTATAGTATTCTGCTATAGGGGAAGTCTGAAATACGTATTTTTGCTGTGAAATAGAATAATGCCTCTGATTTGATTGGATTCAAAAGCTTTTGGCTTCCTCTGTGGAAATAAGAATTCAAATGTGAACCTCACACACTGCCATTGAGAGGTGTCACTTTTCACACCATAACATGAATAAATTTACAGTAGACTTATGTAACCTTCTTTCAAAAATAAACCGTGCATACTTATTTTTGCTGTGTAAAAATACAAAGTTTTTGTCAAACAAACAACTTCTTCACTTCTCTCGTGTTTTTCTCAAGTGTGTTCCCCTCAAGGGAGATATTACGCACGGCCAAAGTAATAGTGTAAGCAAAACAGGAGTTAAGGCCTTCAGCTGAGCGTTTACTCTTCTATTTTGGTGACCCACACTGGGATCCGCCTTGCACATGTGTTTACCACATAAGTATGGGTACAGTCCACTTCAATTGTTGAAAGTGATCGTTACGTCCGAGATTTGAACTCTGAAGCACCTGGTTCAAATCTGCTGCTGCCTTAGACCTGACCATAATATCCACTGTCAAAGCAGCAAAGCAAAACAAAAGCTCTGTCATAAATATGTACAATACATGACAATTACTGCCCAAAATGGCAAGAGGATCCTCTGTTTTTGAGCCTTTTCTATAGCCATTCATAGATTCAGATCTCTGTGCTCGCTGTAAATTCACAGCTGCAGCTGGTTCCTGAAGATGATGATGATAGTGTTTTCTCCTCCTTTAACCCCGGCTGCAGGGCCATGTTTACTCGTTGGGCTCTACGCTTTCTGCCGCACTGAACTTTGTCATCGAGCCAGAGCTGGAGGCAGAGCTGGGAGAAGAAATCCAGAGGCTGCTGGAGCAGATGCAGGAGGAGAAGCCTGAGGACAGGCCGCTCCTGCAGGTATTAACACCCTGCTGACTGTTCTGTACTGCTAGAATGATTCATAGAGAACTGCATTGTTTTAACATCATGAAGCAGGTGTAGAATAATTTGAGATCTCACTTGAGCAATTGTGTTGTCATGGTGTTCAGAGGAAAGAAGTAAAATGTCTGAAATTAAGTCAATATGTGTTTAGTTAAGTGTTAAATTAGGTTTAATTTAATGCAAATGCAAAATGAGTGGTAACAACTTGTATTAGTGATTATTGCGGTTTCAGATTCAAATTCTTTTAGCAACCACATGTAGTAAATATTCAGTAACTAAAAAAAACAACAACAACAGCATAAAACATAATTAGATAAAACCATAGAGAAATAAATGTATGTAATTTTAAAGTCATCATGACCCAAAGAGGTGGTTGGTGACACATGTGCACATGCGTGTGTGTGGTCAGGCCTGATTATGTCCTTACACATCAAAGTCATAAAATATATCCCAGAACTGCACTGCATCACCGTTCCTTTCCAGTCACATGTAGAGCTACAAGGGTCCGTTAGAAGTGAATGTATTTACAGTGATTATGGCTGCAGTATACATTTAAGTCCATTTTTCTGTTCTATTAGGTGAACTAATGGGCACTACATAGAGTCAGTGCTCTTGAGCAGCATCAAGTGGAAATTCTGTGTCAGTGCAAATCACACAGTGGGATTGTCCTATACTGTCACAGCATGAACTTCAACAGGGAAAAACTATGTCTAAAAATATGTCTAAATTATTAAAGATTTCAATAACAAAATGCAGCCTTACAAAATAAAAGATAAAAGACAAGTTGTACTTGTATTAAAGCAGGTGATAGATCATAATGTGACCTGAAAATATATTGAAGAAAAGTGTTTTTGGCTCATAATGACAAGCATAGTTTACTTCAGTAGTACACTTTGTAAGTGTGTTACAAAACACTGTTGCACATCTTAGATCTTTATTTTCTTCACAAAGAGAAGTAAGTGATGAAATGTAAAATCAGAACAGAAAAAGTGATCTTTGCACACCTGTGAGTAGACCGACGGATTTGCAGGATGTCACGACCTGGCTCTGTAGCCGTTGACAAAAACGAGGGAACGCAGTGGAAAGTACAAATTATAAGTAATTTTATTTAAACATAAACAACCTAAAGGCATCTCGAAAAAAGAACTAAAATAAAAGAGAGTGTGTTTGTCAGTAACATCAGTAGTGAAAGTGTGTGTATTGCATTGAGGTGTTGATTATATAATGAAAAGCTAAATGTTGCATGTTAAAAAACACAAACTTACTCCGAATACAAACCAAATGATTTAAATAAGATTAGAGAAGAGAGCCCCCGTCAGGCCAGAGAGGGCGGCTTTTATAAGCTGGGGAAACACCGGGCCCAGGTGCTTCCAGGCTATGCCATTGGTCGGCGAACCCCATGTACATTGCCTTAAAAAGGAAGAGGAAACATTAGAACCAACCTTCAGGGACCGCGTCACAGGAGAATAAGTGATAAATTCAAGTCACAAAAATCAAGCTCCTGCACACTGCTGACACTTCCGGGTAAATTTGTGTGAATAGCTACGTTTCCGGGGTCCAGTTACCTTTGAAACAGGCATTTCATAATGATAAATGACAGGAACAAGCCTGCATACAGTGTATTCTTACTACTCGGCAAAAAGAACAGGCCAATCAAATGCAAAGGTACAGCCAGGGCATCAACCATCCATAAAAAAAGTAAACATGGGAAGGGCAGAGAGGAAGAGAAACTATTTTTATTTCCTAGTTTTCCAGGTGAATCCCGATTGGCATTAAATTGTCTATTGTAAAAAAAAAAAACGCCTTATCCAATGGTTGAAAAACACCAAAACAGTAAAAGGCATTTAAATACAAAGAGGAATTAAATAGAAAAACTGCATAAAACAACATTGGGATGTAATTGCACTTGAACCCGTAATGACAATAAAAAGCTCCAATTAATATATAAAATAATCCAAAATACACTTACAAGTTTATCCTTACGATGGAAACATAGCTTCTTAAAAATATACAATCAGCCACAAATTCCAAATTCTAATGACTTAAGGGAGGCTCCAAATTAGGGCATCCTTACTGTGTTCTGCCTCTACCCTCAAATATTTATTCTTGTCTTAAAACAAAGACAGATTGTTCCAGAATATTCCATTATGAAAATATTTGCAAACCTGCAAGTTTGGATTACTCCCAACAGGGACTCCTCTCTCTGGGCTGAAGAACGGGCTGTTCTCATACCTCCGTCTGCCGGCTGTGTTGCCGGAAGCTGTACTTCTATTGGCCGACGGGTTTGCTTGTCCACGTCCGAAATCAGTTTCAAACCTTTCAAGGTGATTTTTATTCATCTCAATTTACAGATGTCACTGTTTGGTCTCGCTGGATTTTGGTCTGGTACTAATGTCCTCTCGTTTGTATATCCACAGGAATGGCCAGGAAGGCTCCTGGGAGGCAAGATGGCAAACAATCCCAAAACCAAGAAGGATGTCTGCTTAAAAGACTGAGCTCAGATGATAATAAGCAAAGAGCTCTCTGTTGACAGTTGCTGTTTAAAGCAAATGGTGTGGTCCAGGCAGCAGTATGTGACAGAGTGAAGGCTACAACCATTTTCAAGGAAGCAGCTGCTCTGGAGGGGAAGAATGATCATTTAAAATTCTTCCCATTCAGGTTTCTGTTATCTACACCTAATTTGGGGGAAAAGCACCAGAAGGTTTTTTTTCCGCCAGAGGTGGGAAACGGCACAATTCTTGCTGTTGGAAAACTTTCAAGAGGTGGCTACACATGACAAAGTCAACATTTTTTGATTTTAACGTATTTATAAATATTTATCCCATATAGTTTTTTCCTTCTAAAAAATTAAAACATTCATTTTCTTAGTTTGGATGGTCTTTTCCTGGGAAAAAAGCTTACCTAGGACCTAATGGCCTGAAAATTTCAAATTGGGATTTGTGCTTTAAGCTCAAGCTAGTATTTTAAGTGTTGTAAAAGGAAATATAAAATTCCAAGGGCGAAATTCCAGGGCCAGGACCTCATTCCTAGGTGCCTTGTTAACTGTAGAAGCTGTTTGCTTGAGGTTTCCTTGTTGGAACACTGTGGCCCCACCCATTACTTTTGTGATTTGTAACAGACTGTGGCAAAAAAACGACACCTCATGATGATCTCCAGCGTTGCTCTTCACTTCATTTTGGTTTATTTGCTTAATCGTTGTGGCCTTTCACAATTTTGGCATTGCTCAAGAAAACCAGTCTGTGTATCGTATATAGTATGTGTATAAATACAGTAATTATTGGTGGAAGGGAGTTGATGTGGAATCCTGTGGGCCTAAAAAAAAAGTAAAAATCAGGTAAAAGGCATTTTACTGCCCATTTTATGCCATTAAAGTATATAAGGTTAATTCTTCTTCTTCTTCTTCTTCTTCTTCTTCTTCTTCTTCTTCTTCTTCTTCTTCTTCTTCTTCTTCTTCTTCTTCTTATTATTATTGTTATTATTATTATTATTATTATTATTATCATCTGCAGGTGTGCGGGGGCTGGGATTCCTCCCTCTGGGCAGAGGATTTGGAAAGCAGTGAAAGAGATGGCATGATCTTGGCAGATGACTTGGATTGCAGGTCCCACAACAGCTCCCCAGTGAGGAGGAGGGCCCAGCAGAGGCTGAACAGGGTGAGGGGGGCTCTTAACCGCTCCTGCTCTGTCCCAGACTCCAACAACCCCCCTTGCCTTTCCCCTCCAACTCACGGCGATATCAGCATACCTGTGTCCGACCTCACTGAGATAGGAGCGGATGAACACTTGAGCTGCAAGTCTGTGTGGAGTAACAGACTTCAGAGACTCAACCGGGGCAAGTCCTGTGAGTCCTACCCACACAGTAGCACTGAGGACTGTGTGAACTCAGTTGTGGTTAGCCAAATGTCGCAAGTAAATGAAGATGCTTCAGAGACATTATGCAGTGGAGAAACACAGACTCAAGGAGTGCATGAATGTGAGTCTAATAACTGCACCCAGGATTCAGCATCTTCCTGTACCTCCTGTCAGGAGCTTGAAATGGAACAGGACTCTTCTTGGGACCAGAGTTCGTTAAACCACAGCCTCTACATTCCTAATAACCACATGACCAAAAGCATGCTGTGCCTCAACGAAGAATCTCAGGATGAGGTTAGCCAGTGCCTGATGGCTCTCAAATGTTTGACCTAGCATCTCAGATTGTTTTTCACAACCATGTCTGGTTCTATTATGGAGGTCCACTAAAGAGCTGTCTGTCTGTGAATAAGACTTGTGGCTATATTTGCCAGCGACAGAGGTTGCTGCTTGGGTCTTCATCAGCAGATGAAGTTTTCTTAGTTGATGTGGAGATTTTTTTGTGTTTTCATTATGTGACCTAGCTATAAAGCTTTGGTTATGTGTTTACAAATGGTCATATGTTGGGGTGACCACTTACAAGCTCTGGAACAAAACTAGCAAGTGGACCTTTTTAATATTTCCAAGGTCAAGAATGTACTTTAACTTCAACTCTCTGTTTTGTAGCTACAGCTAGATAGGTAGCCAGCAAGGAAAATATTGCTAGTATCAGTCAATAAGTAAAGGTAATTTCATTTGGGTTACTTCATGTTATTGCCTGCAGTTAAACTCTTTAACATTCTGTCAGAACAGTTGCTCACAACTTGTTTTATAAGGCTTTTAATGAAATTGAATTGTGTAACCTTTTTAGGGGGAAGTCGACCGTCTCAAAGAGACACAGTTATCACATAAGTACTTAGTAATAATACGCAAAAGGAATCTACAAAAGTGAAAGAGCGAACACTTCCTTAAGACAAATCTTTGCTGAACGTTGGACCATTCAAAAACAGAGTCTGAGAAAGTCAAGTCAGGGATTACTACAGTTTGAGTTAATTAGGTCTACTGAGGGATCAGCTGAAGCTCAGAAGTCTATAACTTATTCCTTTTCTACTACTACTTAAACTGTGTTTGCTCTTTATTTTCTATCCAGTGGATCTCGCTCAGAGAGTTGCTTGCTCGGTGTGGACGGAGGCTGACAGTTAATGAGCTGTGGGCTCTGTGTTACACCTGCCTGTCCTCACTGCAGACCTACATTGACTTTCCAGGTAATTTTCAGCTTTTCATGCATGAAACCAGTACTTATAAGTACTTAATATGAACTGCTCCTGCAAGAACATTTGAGAGCACAACGTAAGAGCACAGATCTTGTAAATGGAAATTTTTAGAGGAGAGAAGAAAAGGCGATTTTATTACATGGCTTGCATTTTGTTGCAATTCTTCTGTGCAGCTGATTTCTCTCTTTTCCAGCCTATTTATGCCTGGACACAGTGCACGTGGGCTGTGAGGGAGAAGTACTTTTCTTGAAACCTAAAAACATAGGTAGGTTTACTCAAGTCTATACAATTGTTTACTTGCAAAATAGATGTTGAAAATGCACTGTGTACTCAAGTATATGAGGCAACAATGTCTGGAGGCTTTTGTTGACTTCAGTAACTGACTGTCAGTGTTCTTTGCAGGATCCAGAGATGAATTTTATCTTGCTCCTGAATATCAAGAACATGGAATTGTGACCGAGAAGGTCTGCCTGTCTGGACTGCTTTCATTTACGTATCTTTAAAACTAACTTTCACTAATCATTGGCTTTAGTTGTAGCTTTTCCCCTCTTCTTTTCTGTGTTGCCTCAGGTTTGTGTGTATGGGGTTGCTGCTATTCTCTGGGCTACAGCCAAGTTCAGTTTATCACCTAATCAAAAACTGGCAATGCCTCGCAAACTGAAGAGACTGCTCCTGGAGATGGCAAAGAGGACACCCATTGAGAGGCCTACCATCGTCATGGCTAAAAAAGTATTATTATTTTTATTTTGACATTTTCTTTTTCCATTGTTTGTTTAATCAAACAATCCAGCATTTTTTTTTTTCAATTAAAATTCCTAAAAAAAAGAACTAACAAATTACAAAAGAGAAAAACTGTTTGACTTTAAGAATGGCTTTGATGAATATTTCTGCTTTCTTTATTATAAAACATAAACTAGGTTGTGTGTTTGAACTGAAACCTGATTTAACAAATAGACCAACAGCTTAAACAGAGGCCTCCCCTCACTAATCTTTCATTCTCTGTACTCAGTGTTTGAGCTAGAGGTGAGGGAACCGCTGATATTTACAGGGAAGCTGAAGTAGAAGGATATTGACTTGGTGTCCATTCAGATACATAACTCCACTTCATACAGTTTCATTTTGCAGGCCACCTAGCATTGCACCTCTTGTCTGACTCAGATTTACTATCACAAATGTATGCCCACTACAAAGGCTTCTGAACAACCCTGCACTGTCTGGCTATATACCTTGTGAGGACATTATTTGATAAGAAGGCCCCTAATTGTGTTATTGGTCCCACTACATTTTTGGCCAAGGTAGTGACATGGCTCTATGGCAATGTCTGTCCGTTGGTGATCCCCTAATTCTTCATGTACTGCCTTTAAAGTTCTATTTTGTCCAATACTTGGCTGCATGCCTGCAAACTAATAACATCATCAGCCTCAGCTGTACTTTGTGTTTAGTTCTAATTAGCAAATATTTAACTAGCTAGAGCTAAGTGCTAAAATGCTAACGTCAAGATGTTAACATGCTCACTATGCTAACATGCTAAAACAGGAACAATAAACAATAAAGTTTGTATGTTGATGTTAGCATTTCTAATTTTGTATAATTAGGCTTTCATATTTCATTTTCAAATTATTTGGATTCCTTAATCATTTTACTTTTCTTTTTATTTCTATTTATTTACTACATTTAGTAGTAAATAAATGTATTTTGTAATGTTGACTTATTTTATTTTGTATTTATATATAATATAAAACAGAAAATTAATATAAAGGTATATACATATAAAAAAGAGCCTAAGTATATACATTATAATACAATATATGACAATATAGATAGAAGTAATGTATGCTACAGTCCTGCCCTGCAAAACACTTTGGATTGTATTTCCAAGTATGAAAGGTTCTCTTTAAATAAAGCCTGATTTGATTTTCCATATCAATGTGCACATATCACAACTTCAGAGAGGAGCACCTTTCCAAATAGACATATCCTCTTTGAAAGAAAATCACTTGTAATTTAAAGAGAGAAAATCCAATTTGTAAAAGTGCTATGCCATTTTGTCAACAAAGGACTCTCCTAAAAAAATACCATAATTTACTTTTATTATTATGCTGTCAGTCATTTAGTAAAAGTAGAGGTTAGTTTTCCACATACTGGATGTTTTATTTTTAATCAGACACTTATTCAGGGCAGAATTAATTTCAACATTGTTAGTGATTGTGCATTAAGGGCCCCATATTGTTATCACACTGGTTTTCATGTGTCTGTTCCAGAGCTGTCGTGACTACTTATCACGTCAAGGGACAAATGCTGAGACTGTCTGGAACAACCTCGTCAGCAGAGTTCACCCGGTAAACTTTCCTTTGTTTTTCACCACAGATACATTTACACCTTTGTGTCTTCAATTGTTTATTTATTGCATATTATTTCAGCCTCAATGTCAGTCAGTTTGTTTTATTTGGCCATCCTCTTAACGTCTGTGTTGTCTCAAAAAAAGGACATTTCTGTTATAATGTTATAATGAACAAGTTAAATTTTCTTTCAGCCAGTGTCCAGTGATGCAGATGATTTGAGTGCAACTGAAACTCATCAAAGCTCATGTGAAGAATCTGCACAAATCAGCGGTAGGACAGCTTTACTTTAGTACGGATGACCCTCATGCAATATAGTTTATCTTGAAATGGACCAGTGCCTGAACTGTACCAAATAAAGTGCCAGTACCCTAATTGAGCACAACCCTAACCACAACATAACCCTCACCCTAACTCTTTATCCATTTTAACAACATTTGTTCTCATTGCTGTTCTCTCAAGTGCTAAGCTAGCTCATGCCTAAACCTGACCAAACAAACAAACAAGAAAGCTAATCAGAAGCAAGTAGGGGATGTCTTTTCCGCCAAAAATCTGAATTGCCAGTACATAGCAGTGACTGCAGGCCCATTTCAGGCACTGAAATCTACAGTATATTATACACTAAATGTGCCAAATATCAGGAAGACCCTTTGAATCGTGCTATTAAAAGGCACTGCTGTGTTAAAGATGTCATTCTTTTTCATCTAACATTCATGAGAGAAGAAGATTCAGTAAAGAAGGTAGCATGGCCGTCCACTGGGATCATACCATATTAGCAGATCTTCCTAATATTTTACACATGTTGTGTAATTTACAGATGTGCATTGCATGAGACAATATCACTGATATTGTATCTGGCATTGTTGTAACTGTGTGTAGGCTTTGTGCCCATGGCCACTGAGAGCCGACTGGCTCCTGTGCCTGGCCCTGTTCCCCACAGCTATCCAGTCAACCAGGAACTCCAACTCCCAGAGGCCTTCACTTCCACTGCCACACACTTCACCCCCATCATCCTGACCAATCAAGAGGACTCAGAGGAGGAGAGCCAACACCTTGGAGCAGCCATTGAAGGGTAGGATGTGTTTTAAAAAGCTATTTTCCAGGTAAAGGTTATTATATAGAATAACAAAACATTTTGCTTAACTTAACTTAGCATAGATAGTGGAAATGGGCGGAGAACAACTTTACCAATACCTCAAAAGCTCATTAATTACCATTATATTTTATTGGTTTAAAGGGCCAGTGTTTAACCTTTAGAAGACCTATTGGCAGAAATGGAATATAATATTCAAAGGTATGTTTTCACTGTTCAATAGTCTGAACACTATTTGATGACCTGAGAATGAGAACAGGCCGTGGAAGTGTAGGAGAAACTCAAAGAAACACAAAAGGCCTTATCTACAGGCAGTGTTTGTTTTGTCTGTTCTGGGCTAATGTAGAAACATGGTGGTTCAACATGACAGCCTCCACGGAAGGCGTCTTGCACATCTTCAGTTAAAAATGGCTCATTCTAACAAAATCACTATTCCTATATTCAGGTGATTATACACTAATTAAATCATACCTATGTATATTATATTCCATTTTTGCCAACAGATCCTCCTAAATGCTACACACAGGACCTTTAAAAATAATACATTAAAAGAAAAGAAGCAATAAAACTACCTCCACAAAATGCTTCATAGTTTTAAAAGAAGGCTTATTAGGAATTGTTTATTTTACAGGACTATGGATGGATCCACAAAAAGCAGTGAACACATCGAGCACTCTGAGTCCCTATATACTGCACAGACTGAACCCAATCTACATACACAGGAGTTGCCTGTTAATGAGGCTGTGGTAACTACAACTTCCAGCGACAAGATGATGGTCAACTCTGCTTCTACTCTCCCTGATATTTCCTGTCTTGAAGTGTCTCTTCCTCCGCCATTATCCACTAACCTCAATGGTTGTGGTGTTTTCAACAATTACCTCTTCCGTCAGGATCCCACAACAGGACATCTTTCCTTAGTGCCTGTGCAGGTTAGGGCTCCAGAGTCTCTCCTCGGGTTGGATATAAATCTCTCCCTGGTGCCACAGCCTTTGCAGGGACTAATCGCAGTTCCAGAGAACACTGATGCTTCATTTATTAACTGTCTGAATGTGCCTGTGAAGCCTGAACCCCAGGATTATGGCCCATCATCACATTTCAAAGGCAGCTCCATCTTTTCTGACAGCCCCCTGGAGCACAGTGTTCCCAGAGCTTACAATAGACAAACAGATCCAGGAACACAAGGTGAGAACCAGTCTTCTTCCGAGTCCATCTCTCCTAAAGTCCACCCTGCCCTACAGGAGGTGATTGACCTGCTCAAGGGAGAGTTTTCACCTGATGGGTATTTGGACAATGGACACAAGGACATCGCCATGGGTATGTATCTTTAAACTATAATGTAATTCTATTACTGCTTTATCATGTACTATTTTTACCATTGATGATTTGCTTAACAAAGCGATGGTGAAAAACCTACTACATTTACAGATAGGTGACAAATTAAAGGAAGGATCTGAATGAAAGAGTGGAGAAACATGTCAGATGTTGATGCTTTCATACAGGACACGGGGGGTCATTTAATGGTCTGATGAGAATGAAAATGATGTGAATCAATGGAACACTTATGGGAGAATGGAAAGGGTTCCGGAGACTGGGAGGATTGTGTTGGTTTTTCTTTTAAATTATCACCCATGTGCATTGTGCAGTCATTACCAACCAGCGGTACTTGTACACCAGGGGGTACGTGGAAAGTTTATGGAGTAGCTGAACTAATATCCACACACTGAGACATCTGTAACACCTCAACACCATTTGTTGCAATTAAGAGTGTGCAAAAAGTAGGTTGGAAGCAGGTAGAGAAGTTGACACTGTTGGTGAAAAGTAATGAATAAATAATAAAAGTAATGGATGAACAGTTTACATAGAAAAATAAAGGATATGTGGTGATGTGTATAATCCAGTAAAATTACAAACACTCATATTTACAGAGAAATCAGTACCACAGTCCTAAACATGGAACATTCCCATTCCCCTCAGTTGTCTGTTTGGTGGTATTTCTTCTAAATGTATAATGCATTTCTGGGAATGTTCAACTTTGGTTTTCTAGTTCTAAGAAGATTCCAAGAATCTTCACACAATGTACCCCTATGATTATTTAAATACCCGAAGGGAAAGTTGTTCCTCCAAGGTTGTTTGTAACATTGAGATTGTTACATTAAAATAATTCTAATAGTAGTTCTGCGGATCTGGCTGATGGTGTGGGCTTGTTACACCATTTATGCTGTAATGTCCACTGCACATATACTGTAGTTTGTACAGGGTGAAAAAAAATGTTTTCCCAGGATGACAAAATCATGACCCGCCCTACTCTACCTCTGACTGGCTTAACCTGACATTATTCATGCCTAAACTTAACCAACTAAACCATGAAGGCAACAAGTACAAGCCTATCAGAGACAAAGTAGGCTGTTGGGATGCCCCTAGGTTGAGATCTCAAACTCACTGTAACCATTCAGGATGGCAGAAGTACTAGACAGCTGCAGTGTTACAAAGAACAGACACCCCGTTGTCTTAAAAATCTGCATAATGTTCCTTCTAACACCAGACAGCTCCTTCACTGTAGGCAGTTTTAAAAAAGCAGTAACCGATCCCATAATCCTGTCTTGAGCTGTTTAGACATAATCATTTAATTTTGTTTTACTTTTTCTCTTTTCCGAGGGGAGTACATCTTCTCTTTGAAGGACCTCCAGTACCACAAGTTTGCCAGTGTTGTAAAGGAGAGGTTCAGAGACCTGTACTGGGAAGACGACTTGCTGGGTGTATTGCACTGCCTGGTTAACTACAGCCCATCCACACTGTGAGTAGGACTTCAAACACTTGTGTCTGTGGCCCTGTTTACACCTGCCAGTAACATGTGTTTTGGGTTATCTGATCACAAGTGGACAGTGCAGGTGTGAGATCCCAATGCTCAGACCACATTTGGAGGTGGTCAGGGCCACGTTCTTTTAGCAGTGTTTTCACGAATGTATCCTGGGCCAACTTAAGGCGTCTGCGTAAGTGGAAGCATATACTCATTCATGCGGAGGCGGCGCCATTAAAGTGAAAAAAAACAAGTTATGACAACAGGCAAACAATATTTTTGTGGATGGAGCACACAGAAAGAAAATCCTGTTTGGTATCCTCTGGCTGCTCTGCCCTCAACTCTTGATGCTTGACTGCCATTAGCTAGTTAGCTCAGTTAGCCATGCAGCTAGTGGTCCTATAAACTCTAGCTGACTAGGAGCACCAGGGGAGTGTCAGTGTTCACACCACTGGAGGAGGAGGTTTAATAAAGATAATAAGGCTTTATTTAAGCTAATAGGACCACTAGCTGCATGGAAATAAAGCTATCTGTCCATCAGAAAACTCACAGAGAGTTGAGGCAGCCGGAGGACATCAGGCGAAAAACCAGGAAAGAGTTTGTCCATGAAGTATGATTATTTTTAACAGTTATTAGTAAGGCTCAGCCTCCAGAAACACTGCCTTCAGCAACGTTCATTGTTTTTCTAACCTTATTGTCATTTGTGGTCTGATAAACAGTAGCCTAAATTGATCAAATTGAGGTTAAAAACAGTAACGCAGTTGGTCTTTTCAAACGGAAATGGTGTACGTGATCATTTGCATTTAGAGCGGGGAAGTGATATCCAATCACAAGCGGTCACTAGAGACGCATTCTAATGCCAGGTGTGAACTGACGTACTTGGAGCTGTCCACTTTTGATCGGATCACCCAAGACCCATATTAAGGCCAGGTGTAAATAGGGCCTGTCTTATGAATCTGACTGAAAACAAACATTTCTTTCTAAATTTGGACCACACAAAGGAAATGTTGTCAATGTAGCCAGAGGCACAGCTTGTTGCTTTGGTCCACTGCTCTCTTCAGTAACTGTACTCAGTAAAGAGGGCAGGCTGAAAGGTCTAGCTCTGCAGTGAGATGTACATCCTGCTGAAATGGGACATAAATCAGCAACACTTTATAATTAGGCAACAAATCACACGCCTGAGTAATGCTGAACTAATGAATGAATTGCAGGATGATCATATACAGATATAATCATTAATGTTGCTCACTATTAAGAAATTATCAAATCATCAGATTGTGAATGTGAACCAACAGTTACTTCATACATTAATTTATATGCCACCAAATTAGCTGGAATTCAGTTATAAAGAAAAGGGCTAAGAGCCAAGCATTTGATCATCCTCTGTGAAAGCAGAACATTACCAGTTATAGAAACATGAAGCTATTTTTATCAAACTGGGGGTCAGATGGAAACATCGTCATTTATCTGGATGATCCATATTTTTTATGGTTGTTGAAGGAAGTGGAGTGCCGCACGAGCACTAAAACCATCTAGCAGGTGTCAGCTGACCAATCCGGGGAGGACCAGTCGGGATGTTTAAGCCGAATGTCATGCAGCAACATGTTGGTGTTTGCATCTGACTACCAGTTTTATGCATTAAATAATCTCAAGTTTAGTTTTGCATTACTTAAGCATGTGTTTTGTATTTTTTTATTTAAAAGAAATACATATAAACTGAAATGATTGGTTGATTAATTACAATAACTATTTAAGAATCAATTAGTTGTTTGTTGTGTGATGCTAAACATTGTCTGGTTCCAGCTCCACAAAGGTAACAATAAGGTTTTCCTCTATTTTATATATTTAATTGTTAACTGAATACTGTTGGTGTATGGGTATTTTTTACTAGACATTTGAGCATTTCACTCGAAGAATTGGATTATGATCAGCAGATCAACTGATTGACAGTTGATAGTTACAGCCCTAATTCATATGATGTTGATATATCCATCTGCTGGTTGCAGCTGATTGTGGCCTGGTTTCAGATGTAAATCTCTGCCCACATCTCAAATTTGCAGATCTTTAATAGATTCAAAAAATAACCAGGTGAAAATAAAATGCAAATTCACTGTGATTATCAGGCTACCTGTACCTGATAATGGCAATGCAGTCCTTTTAAAACAACACCATTGAACTGGAAATTACATGTTTCACACCACAGTTTAACACATCAAAATAAACTACAGAAGCTCAGTTGGAGAACAGATCGGTTTAGTACAGTTCAATTTTTAAATAGTGACAGGCTTTACAACACACCACAACAACATCATTTTGGTGTTGTTCCAGTGTCAACTCTGTGTTAAAAGGTAGATATGTATTACAGTTTAAATGACTTCATACATCAACCACAGTGCATTTTAGATTGTGAGAGGTTTTATTATCAGTTTTTAATCCTTAAAATAAATGACTATGTTTTTCAGGGACTGGGTTGTCTCATGAATCAAATCAGCACAATTATCCTACATTATGAGTTAAAGAGATTATCTTTGGTGTCAGAATAATTACCCCAAATTAAATAAAGGATATCTTGTTAACAATACAACAGCCAGTGCTTCCGTCTCAACAATGAGATGCCTACATTTGGCTGCTTATAGTCAGGTTTTTAATTTATTCTTCTGTGTGTTTCTGAAGAAGAGGCACACAGGATGATCCAGTCCTCACTGATCATGACCTGTCCTCCTCTGCACACTTACATATCACACCCATACACACTATTCAAATGAGCATGCACTTCATACATAAGCTTGCAGCTTCAATGGTTCCTATGGTAACGGCTTCGCAGTATGTTTGTTAGTGCTGGGGAGAATGTCTCGCAACATTAAAGATACATGTAAAGCCTCTTCTGCATTGTTACTGATATGCTGACAAGTAGCCCTGTGGGGCTTAAGTGCATGACTGAATACATAGAATGAAGGTAACAAATTCCATGCTTTGCCCTTCTCTCTTCATTTAAATGTAAGTAAGAGAGACAAGCAGAGGGACGGACGCATGTCAGTCCTCGCAGACATCTTTTTATCCAGGCGTTGCCATGCTCTTATGCTCAGGGCAATATGTGGAGAGACCCTTTAATCTGCTGTGGTAGGGAGACATCACAGCCATCCAGAGTGATAGACAGTCTACCTCTGGCAGTGAGCTGGTTTTCAGGGCTCAGCTGTGGAGGGTTATTTTTTCCATTGTTTTTCTGAGGGGATAGAGGGAGGACTGTAGCCTTTCTATTGAGGGATGGTCCATTCCAACTCTGACATGGGCTAAGAACTGACGGTGTCCTTTCCGGGCGCAATAACATTTTATGGACTGACGTGATGTGCAAGTGCATCTGATCTGCAAGATGTGAGCAACAAGCTGCAAGATGTTTGAAATGAGTCTTTGGCTTTCTTGTTTGGTCCTCAGTGATTGTTTCTATGAGCGACTGTGTGTTCTGCTGTGTTTTTGCATTAAATCAGTAAACATCAGTAAATGCCCACAGCTGTAAAGGTTTTAAGGCATATTCTGGATCCTTGCTCATCTGTGAAATTTGTTAGCTATTATGTTTTGCCGTTCTTTTGTCCAATTGTGCTTTTCATTGCATACTTAATTGCAAATGATTGGCATTGTTCTTTACATAAGTGCTAATTGTCGCTAGCTTTCAGCGCACTGTGTGTGTTTTCTCTCTCCTAATGCGCCTCCTGCAGTGGCTCTAATGAGCAGCCTCCATCAAAGGCTGTGAAAAGGGCAGCTCTTACCCAACCCTTGATAGCCGCTGTCTGGGGAGGGAAGAGGGAAGTTTGCCTGCATGGTTGTCTCGACCTGAATGGAAACATTCACACGTCCAGTCCTGATGCTGTGGATTCTTGGGAAGGAACCGAGGCCCAATCCTGTCACAGAGAAAATGAGGCTACGCTTGAAGATTTTGAATTAAGAACGGAGGAGAGTCAACACTGTATCCATCAAGGTAGGAGATAGACTTGAATGTTTTTTTATTTAGACAAAGATCAAAGCCATTTCATTTTGAGGTTATTTAAATGGTAATATTTAAGAACTAAAATTGAACCTTTAAAAACAGAAAACGCAGTTTAACTGTGTAACTGCACTGCAGTGGTGGATGTGTTTTTAGATATTTCACTTAAGCTGAAGTAGCAGTAGTACAACATAAAAATACTCTCATTGCAAGTATTTCACTTAACATTTAAGTGAAAAGTAAAGCTGTCAGCATTATTAGTAAAATATACTTTACTATACTAAAAATGCAGAAATTGGCCCCTGTTCTATTCTTTTATTTAATATTATTACTGATGCATTTATGGGTAAGTAGCATTTTATGTTGTAGCATGTCAATAAAGAGCATGTTTTTACTAATATGCTATTAGGTAGTTTAACCTATAACAGTGCAACATATGCTTTGTATGTATAATCTTTCACAATCTGTAAGATAACTAGTAACTAAAACTGTCAGATAAATATACATAGTTAAGTAAAACAATATATATATATATTTTCCTCTGAATTGTATTAGTATTTCCATTTCATTCTCCTTTATACTTCTAAGTAAAGTACAAGTACTTCAAATTTGTACCTAAATAAATATATTTTTTTTTTACTTAATTGCTAATTAATTCCTCCTCAAACAAACTACTTTTAGGTTTTTGGGGATTTGCATTTGATAGTAGATTCAACATTGCTTTCAGGAAAAAAAAAACCCCAAACCATGTGTGATGTTTTGATATATTTCACTTTATTTGGCTGCTGGTTGAAGTCATGAGAGCTGTGACTGGCTGTTGGATGCTGTTCTTAAGATTGAAGCACATTCATAAGAGTCCAAGGCATGCTAGCAAACAAAAGATTTCCTCTGAAACCCCATTCCTGGCCAATGACATTCACAACCACACACACACACACACTCACACCCTTGCATCTGCGTTTGTTGTGCTGTTAAAATGTGCTCGACATGGGGGGGGTTATTACAAACTGTGGATAAAAAAAGATAGATAAGAAGTTGAGCTTGAATTGCCTTTAGGCTCATCTGTTAAACAGTGGATGCATTGTGCAGCCATGACAGGGTTAGCAACAGATACCCCAGCACCACCCTCGGATCTCTTTATGTGTTTTTATACACAAATCCAGTTAGTTTTTTTTTTCCGCTCTCCATGTGATTCAGTCCCTCTCTCTTTCTCTTCCATTGCCCCTTTCTGTCTCCATTTCCCTGTTTACTGGTCTAGGCATGAGCACGTACGGTTTGGACATAGGGGTCATGGAGGGAGGAGATCATTCAGCAGGGGGCAGCGATGAAAGCCCCTCTGAAGCTGAGTTTCTGTCTGGGATAGAGGAGGGCCTGACGGGATCCTGCTACGAGCAGATGAGCCCGGACTGCTCGGAAGACATGGAGGACAGTGATTCTCTGGCATCAGAGCGACTCCTCTCGCCTGGATTCAGAGCAGAGGGACGGGGCCTCAGCTTCAGCCCAGCCTGGGCCTTAGCCTTCTTTGGAGAGGATTGTTTTAGTCCAGAGGTGATCCAGTATGCAGTGAATCTGGGGCAGCACACAGGCTCACCGTGTCTGGATGTGAAAACACAGGTGGGTAAACCTGTAAAGCTTACTGCCTGTGAGTCATATTTGACCTTAACCCAAATGTGTTTGAACAAACAGCAGACTGCGTGAATCAGCTGATTTATTTATCACATTCTATTACACTAACAAAACGTATGGGTTTTTTTATGCAATGCATGTTGCAGTAGTAGGAGGGAGAGTAGTGTATATTAATGCAAAAGCTGATATTCTGGATGCTTTAAAAAGGAAGAAAAGGTTTTCAGCACAACCGATACATTTCTACTGAAGAGATCTCTACAATCATCAGTCTCTGTTTCATTACTTTGTATATAGTTTGTTTATACACTGCAGATTGAAAATGTTATTTTGTGATTTCATTCAGTGGTTTCATTTCCATTCTTTGTGCATTTTATCCATGTATTATGTTAGATCCAAGTGCATATTGAATGCAGTCTCACTTCCTAGTTCCATTCAGCCCTTCACCTGCTTTGGTTTCATGAATAAGTACAGGAATTATTTTCCAATTTGTAATAGAGCGGGGCACGGTCAGGATTTGGGGTAACTGGGACGAGAGCATGCGGGGGGAACTTTAAGATAATTGGCATAATATTCTCTCCTAACTGGATCTGAATATCAATGTGATGAACTTAGCCCTTGGCAGAGAAGGTTATTAAAATTTGTAAAAGAATATTAATGAATAGTCTTTGTGTTTGCGCACTTTGATGGCACCACTGTTTGTGCAACAGCTAATAACACACCTTAAGAGCCGTGCTGCTGTGACTTCTCACTCATTTCACTTCAAAAGATCCATTGCGCACTGTTGCCGCGGTGAAGAGAGCAACAAAATGCTGCTCCGCACACAGAGTGGAAATACCCAAAGGCTTCTTTCAACGAAAGGCATGTGGTGTTATTTTAGGGCCTTTTATATGATTGTGTGTGATTCCCTTTGAACAGGAACTGCAGCAGCAGCTGATAATTGAAACAAGGAATCTGAAGAAAACGAGAAATTTCTACCAGAAGCTGATTCAACAAGAGCGAAAAAACAAAGGTTGGGTAGCTGTTTCATGACACTGCTAGTATACGCAAATGCCACGTGAAGCTTCCAGTATGATCTATAAAACAGTGTATGTGTCCAAAAGGTTCTGAGAGCAAACTGATGCTGTCCAAACTCAAGTCCCAGTTTGAAGAACTCCGGTCCAAAGTGGTCTTCTTGGATTGTGTGAAGAAATACCTTGAGGTACTGACAGAGCTCTACAATTCCCAATACTGCTATTTCTCATTCATTATCTTACAGCTTCCAACCTTTGATATGCTTTCTTGTATTTCTGCAGATTCTAAGTGTGGACCAGTGGGGTTTGGAGGTTTCATTACTGCCTCCTTTGGCTGTCTGTGGACCCGACTCTTTGGACCTCCAGTCCTCTGAGGACCCGTCTGTTCTGAGCTTTGGTACCAGCAAAGGGAAGAGCACTCTGCAAGCTGGATCTCCTCTGGGTCTCATGGCTTACCTCTACGCCAGGTATTATTGATGAGGCTTAAGATTAGAAATGTGCTATCCAAAGCTTTTCTCTGGTCAAGTCATGAGGTTGTATGAATCCTGATGGCGTCTCAAAGCGGTGTGCAGCTCATGTGATCCATTTCCCGTGTTAGATTATTTATCCTCCCTGCTGCTTTTGATCTGGCCAACAAGGAGATTTCACAAGAAACTGAAGAACATCCTTGATGGTATTATTTATACTACAGACATGTTTTTCCTAAAATAAGGACTTTCATTACAGCTCGTTTCACAGCAATGTACTGCTGGTGTCTGGGATGTTTTTAGCAATGCTAGCAGCAAGTTAAGCAGGTCAACAATTTACTTAATTTAATATTTGTTTTATAACCAAATACCTTTCAAATAAATGACACTCCCATCAAGCTCAGCTGTACTTGGTGTTAATTGCTAACTGTTGATAACATGCTAAACTAAGATGGTGATCATGGTTGGTAGCATTGCCAACAGAGCTGTTTACGTGGCTGTTGACTCTTCGTCTGGTTCATAAACTGTACTATATATAGTACTATATATATATATATACTTACATTTTTTAAAAAAGCTCAATTTAGGCAAAAAGGCATTTATGAGGCTTTTTTTCAGTTTATGTCCTCAAAAGGTGGCTTATTTAACAGCTTAGTAAATGTATTAGCATTATTACAGAAAGTCTTTATGTATATACGTACTTGTTCTGTTTTTGGTATAGAATCTCTGATTTTGTTGTGTTTGGTTCTGAAACCAAACCAAACCTACGCCCCTGAACAAAGGGGATCTTCATGAATTCCCATTTGTCTGGCAGCTCATGAGACCCAGTGACAATGTTGTGATTTTCGAGAACTTCGGTATGACGCGACTGCTCCCAGAAGGCACCATTTATGCATGGATGCCCAAGGCTCATCTCCTTCATTGCCTTTCCCACATGGTGAGAGTAAGAGAGAAAGGTCCACCAGAAGAAGGTTAAGGAATGACCACGATAAGGAACTAAAAAGAAAAGATGATTGTCTGTTAATCATGTGTTTATTCCTTGAAGCTGAAGTAGGTAACGCTTAAAAACAAAATAACTTTTTATCACATTTGCTGAAACTTTTACTTTATCCTGACAGTAGCACATGAGACAGATAATCTTTAAAAAGATTGCAAGAATCCACCTCATCTCAATGAAAAAAACACTCAGAGGCAAGAAAGATAGTTGATTGTTATTTCATTTCCCAGGTCGTCAAATAACTGCTTCGGGTCAAGTGTCAGTATCCAGGAATGAGACTCAACCATCAACTATCTTTCTCGACTCTGATGTGTTGTTTTCATTCAGGCACGGTGGATTCTTTTCATTAGGAATACGAGGAGAAGCGAGAGGAGCTTGATTTTTTTTCACAGATTATGTGTTTCATGTACTACTGTCTGCATATAGCAAAAGCTTGATAATATATGACATATATATATTTTTTTAAAGTTACCTACTGCACCTTCAATATGTAGTGGAATGTATAATAATACATTTCACTGAATGGTGTTGAACTGTGTTGTTTTCTGAACTGTTCAGTGGCACTACAGTATGTTCCTTTTCACCACAGAAATGCTGCTTTGGAGGGCTACATCCAGCAGTTCCTGTATACCTACCGTTTCTTCTGCACTCCTGAGCAGTTACTGCACTTCTTAATGGATAGATTCATCAGTGCTGCAAGGTACTGTATATTTAGTAGCTGATGTTTACATAGAGAAACTGCTAGAATACAGAACAGTATGCCAAAAAAAACCCATGGGATTCTCCTGTCCAGCCTCTCTTGTAAACTTGCACTAATTGTGTGATTATGTTTGTTCTACACCAGACAAGGGCCAGACATGTCAGGAGACAGCGAAAAGATCTTCCATCGCAGTTTGGACGTGCTCCAGTTCTGGATAACAGACTGTAGACAGGTGGACTTCACACCTAAGTCCATCCTTGTGGATACAGTAGAAAACTTCCTTAATACTGAGGTAAGCACAAAAGCGTACATATTGCTCAGCACTTTACAGAGATGACCTGTCAGTCAAATGGCTGCACTGTGACAAACGGTGTTTTACCCTGGCATTTTGAGCTCCTAAAGGTGGCAGTTTTCTCATGCCACCTACACACTTCATCTGTTAATTATAATCCATGTTTGTGCAGTTGTAAGCGCCAAATTTATTGTGTGTCAACATAGTTCATGGGTGAAAAGTCACTGGCATTTAGAGCAGCAAAAGTCAAAGATTTCATGAAGTATACAATTCAAAATACCAGTGCAGAATCTTCTATAAGAGAGCCTAGCAAAATGTATCAATTAAAACATGCTTTTGGTATAAGATGAACTCTTCATGAAATGCACAGTGTCTACTTTCTGTAGTTCTGCGTTTTGTTTTTGCACAGGTGATTCCTGTTGAAAGCCGAGGGGAGGCCCTTCTTGCTGCTCTCCACAGCCCCCCATGTACGAGTTGGAGCCAAGGAAGATGGAGCCTGATCAGCTTTGAGGAAGAAGATGATTCTACGTGTGTGCATTCATCTACTGAGGATCTTGGGAGAAAGGTCAGTATAAAATGGTGACAAGTTATGCTATGCTTTGTTTTTGTAAATGCTCTCATCTATCCTTTACCTCTATCATCAAAAATAAAACTAAAGTGATCTTTTAAAAAAATCAAAATGTATCACCTTGCTTACAGTAGCATAATATATTGCAATATATTGAAAAGTAACCCCAGTATCGTGATACATATCGTATCGCCAGATGATACACAGCATACAATACACAGCCCTAAATACAATACAATAGAAACTATTAATCTTGCAGTTTGATGCTATGTATTAACAGCAGGTTCAGTCCTTGTTGATTTTCTGGACTGATCTTTTACTTTTGCGGGGGCAACAAAAGTCCTGCCAAAATCCATACCCTAAAATTAATTTGGGGACATATGCAGAATCTATTAGGTTTTTATTTAGAGAAGATTTATTGCAGCAGAACTTTCTGGTGATGAGTGAACTGTATTTTAAATACAAAATCTAATTTATTGATTCTACTGTCTCGCTGCTATTCACTGAACCCTGCATGACATACAAAACAGCCTTCCTTCCTCTATTACTGTATTGTGTTTATATAATTCAGAGCACGTATCCTCTCTTGTCACATCTCTCTGTCTCGACTCTTCAGTGGAGATTCTCAAGAGTAGTGGAGCCTTCTGCATCCCTGCCTAAAGAGAAGGCCTTCTCCATTGCTGCGGCCCTGCCTGTGCCTTGCTACGGCTCCATGGTGGATGACCTCTCCAACGTCTGCCTGCACAGTGAAGAGCGACTCCCTTTCAGCCAGAATGAATACAGCGCACAGCACATAGCCCAGCAGCTCACCCTCCTGCAGCAGGCACGCACACATACTGCTCAGTGCACACCGCCACCTTGCACTCAAGTTGTTGTTGTCTCTTTTCACCACTAGAGGGAGACATTCCCTTATGAATGCATAGTAGTATTATCAATATGTCAAGTCCTGATCTAATATTGAAGTTGTACCTTTTGTGACACAGGAAATGTTTCAAGGATGTCATCCAGTTCATTTGCTCAAATCCAGAATACAAGGAGTCAGGGACAAAGTCTTGACCCCAAACAAGTGAGTATAATATCACCAGCTTTACTTATGTCACATATAAATGGGTGACAAATCAAAAGAAAAAAACATCAGAAACTTTATTTGTAAGGTGCTGTTTCACCACAAGCCTCCAGAACAGCTTCGGTTCTCCTTAGAAAAGATTCTCCAAGTCTCTACTGGCTAAAAAATATGCCCTCATTTGGTATTTTGATTAAACCAAATTTCCCCTGGTTTCACTTGGGTTAAAAGCCTGTGACTCTGAAGGCCATAACATTTAATTCACATCCTTTTCCATTCAGTGATGTCCTCTATGTTAGCATCCACATTCTGTATGTACAAAGCACAGTATGCAGGGTTCGGCTGACTTGGTAACGTGTGCGTCATGTGTACAGTGAAAGGAACAGTGAACTGTCATTATGTAGCTGCAGCTGCATCTGCCGGACAGATAGACTATAATGTATAGTGGTCCAGATGGTCCAAAAAGACAAAAGTAAATAAATCTATAGATAACAATGTACTTGACTTAACAATAATCATAAAGAGAGATGCATGAGACTACTGTGCCTCGTTCTACGCCAGCCTGTTAGAACACTGCTAGGTGCATATAATGAACTACTAAATAACTAATTTAATTTAAAAAAAAGCATAATCCCCAAGTCCCCTTGCATTCAAACTCTTTTAATTCAATAGCTTTAGCCTGTTTGACCGTTACAGATTTGTGTGTCTCCCAAACAGAATGTCAATTTATTGGTGGTGCCAAGAAAAATATCATGCTGATGACATTTTTTTCTAAGGCACCTTCTTACTTTAGTTTACTTAATTGCACCACTCAGTATCAATACGACAATAACAACAACAGCATTTTAATTCATCCATAAACGATGCAGGCCACTAGGCTGTTGACAGTCTTTTAATTACATCGCTAGTCTCAAGTGCAAGACAGAACACACATTTTGTGTAAGTCGTACAGCAATCATAAGCTGCTGTTCTCTTTTAGTCCTTGCTTAAAAATGGGGTGAAATTACCTTGGATACAAAAAGGCAGTTAAATCAGAATCCGTGCCTGTAAAATTAATAATGCTGTGGCCAATGGTTGAAGGTAATTTCTGTCCCCTGATTTATGCTGTATATCCTTTGTAAAATGTGGTGAAATCTATTGTATTCTATTAGTATCATACTGTATATAGATAAAATATGTTAAAAATACCTATTCAATTTTCCAACCAACAGTTGAAAACCTGAATGCATAAAAAAGAGAAAAGAAGCATACCTCACATTTGAGAATCTCCAACCAGCAGATGTTTGCCATTCTTGCTAGATAAATGACTAAAATAATTAATCAGTTATCAAAGTTTCTGGCACTTAGTTTTCTGGTAATAAACTAATCAATTTATTATGTCTTCAGTAATAACTTCCTGTATTGATTTTTTTTCCCCCATCAGGAATGTGTCTCAGCACACCCCGCCAGCAGAGGGCAGCAGCTTGCTTGTATGTGAGGGGACGCAGTCAGACAGCTACCTCCAGCAGCTGCTCACTTATGCTGACAGTGTCACTAACTGGATCTCTGCTGAAATAGTCATCTGTGACTCCGTCAAGGTGAGAAGAGACATAACTCATGAAAGTAACAGGGTCAGCTGGGAAAAAAGGCAGCCATTACTGTCACAGCTTGGGCTTTGATTTCTCATCAGACACAGACTCTCATGTCAGTCACAGAATTTCCCACTGTGTGCTTTCTGTTGATTCCCTAGTCTCATGGTTGAATGGTTTATAGACAGTTAGGGAACAAGAACATATGGGTCTGAAACCTGAAACAGTTCTTTATTTAATTATGTATTTTTTGGGGGGCATTTTTTATTGGCTTTAATTAATAGAGCTAGCTGTAGAGCAACAAGAAACGGGGGAGAGAGAAAGGGGACGACATGCAGCAAAAGCCCAGAGGCTAGACTCAAACCCATGGCCCATAAGCTGTCATTTGTGTCTTACAAAACGTTGAGAAATTCATGAAAAATAGATTAAATAGATAAATAAAATATCTCCTCCTGCTTTCACCCACCATTCAAACTTTGAAATGTTGCGCTCATTTACAACATCTGTGCATCCATTCACATCTTTCATACTGACATGACAGCTCGAATACTCCAGCTGACACTTCGTACTCAAACTAATGGCAATTTAACTGCTGTCACCTCTTTAAATGACAGTTCAACTGCTTTCAGTGCTTAAAGACAAAATTTCAATTACAAAGTCTCAGCAGTCACACTTCAGCTGATTTCACCTGCTTTTGGGTCTTCACTTGTAAAGACTAGGGATGGTAACATTTAATGATTTGCATCGATACACCCACATAAAAGCTGATAATGCTTGACTAAAACTTGATTAAGAAAGTGTGCACTGGATACAATTTGGGATGATCTCAGAATTCATCGTTTCTCTGATTTATTTATATTTAAGGCCCTATGCCTTTATTATTTAAAATTGTGACCAATGATTTTAATTTTAGATTGATTCTTCCTCTCTAAACCATTTCTCAAGATGCTTAAGAGCAACCAAAGAAATAAAAAATAAAATAAAATCGCATTGTGTTGAATCCAATAATGTTGTATTGCACTCATAGTTACTTCATATGTATCTTTAATGTATCAGTGCTCCAACCTAAACTATAGCTCCCAATTAACACCTCAGATGCATTTTAACATTTCCAGTGTTTGCATCTGCATTTTTCAGCATAACCGAGCACACCTGCATTGACCAGTGAACAATGCATCCATAACCTTGACAACATATAGTATTTTTATTGTTTCCAAAGGACATGCTTCATTATCCAGCCTCCTCTAGAAAAGCAGACCACTGTAGCATTTGCATTTCGCCTTGTTTAGCAGTTTTTTATTGCTAGCTCTACTCTGTTGCAGACACAAGTTGCTTTGCTGACCAAGTATCTGTGGATAGGAAAACACTGCTACGAATCAAGGAACTTTGCCACAGCCATGCAGGTCCTTGGAGGTCTGGAGAATGTGATTGTCAGGCAATTACCGGTAAGGCTGCATCTCATAAATTCCTCCTCACACAAGTGGTGAGTTTCTGTATTAAGTCAGATGCCCTCGAGCTAAATGTTTTCTTCAGCTGTGATAGAACGGGTTGGTGTTTAATTAGTTTCACAAATGAGAAATTAGCATGAATGCATTCAAATAAGATGTAGATAGTGTGAGTGCAGTGAAGAGGAATGTAGGCTGTGAATAGGAGTAATTGAAAAAGCTCACAATTAAAAGAAAATAGTATTGAGAAAATGAAAGAACTTTTCATATTTCCACCTGAAAGCGGTTTATATTCTTTGACTCGTGTTGCATTGCAATCTCTCTTTCAGAGCTACTAAATAAAACTTCCTCCTCTGTTGCCAACAGGCTTGGAAACATCTGTCTTCCAAGGTGTGTGAAATCCTGGAGGAGCTACGGGCCGTGCAGGTGTGTGTATGTGTGTGTGTGGGTGTGTTTGAGCAAGCACACACGTATGTTGTTTGTAACTGAAGGCTAGGCTGGTCACATATTGTGAAACTGGGCTGCAGGGCAAACAAATCAATAGAAAAACAGCTTCAAGCAACTCTGCTGTGTGCTGAGGGCTTACAGCTGGCTCTGCTTCTGAAAGTTACCTTCGAAAGAACCTGATGCATCAAACATTATGCACCACTCTCTTAGCAACTTTCCTATTTAACTGTAATTAAGAGAAACGAGCGTACGCTCTCTTGGTTTTGAAATGTAAAGAGGTTAAATTTGTTGAAAAAAGTCCTCTAAGAGTCTTTCAATCATATTACACCGCTACATTGGACACGCTTATTACTGCGTCAAGCACCTGAGACTTTGGCTTAATTGGAATTTTTCTAAATGTTCTATTCCAGTAAGAACTAATTTATTTACTGTGCGGAGAAATTGCTCTCTCCTCAGGTGTTTCTGAAGAGTGACGACCTGTGTCTGATGGGGGGAGAACACACGAGGAGGAGGCCCACCCTGCCCTCAGTGCACACCTGGCCATGCACGTCCAGCAGCTGGAGATCGGAGCCTTCACACTTACTACTGGAGCTTACAAGTGGCCCAAGCTCAGGTGAGGGGAAGTCTGCATCATTTGTTGGTCGGTAGGAATCGGCCATTGTTTTGTCCCTTCCATTTCTGCTTTTATCTCTTAGCTTCCAGTCTCTGTTACCAGCTACAGTTAAGAGGATTCTTCACTCCTGATCAGTTCGCACAGCCGACTATAAATTCCTCAACATTGGGAACACACGTTGACGGTTTTGTTGTTCGTACGACCTGACACCACCACATCTACCGCAGATATCGAATAACAAGACTATCTTTAG
The DNA here is from genome assembly GCF_004916995.1 of Morone saxatilis. Lineage (NCBI taxonomy): Eukaryota > Metazoa > Chordata > Actinopteri > Moronidae > Morone > Morone saxatilis. The sequence goes on from NW_023339751.1 coordinate 2,987,717, forward strand.
TGGTGTCATCTTCAACTGGCTTACTTTGTTTCTTGACTTGACAGCTCAATGTGAAAAATATAATTAGCAGTGCAATGAACATTTGCATTCTTACTGTCCCTCTGATCTGACTGCTTGCAAGATAAGTGGTTACAGGATACAACTTTTATAAAACAAAGGGAAGAAAAATGAGTTACCTCCACACGCCCTATGGAATTTCAATCTATTAATTATTAACAGTATTGATTAAATTTAATAGTAATTAATTAATTATTGGAATAATAAGTCCATGTCATGGAAAGCTGGACTGATTTGTTGAACCTCAAACAGGTATTTGATGGTATGGAAAATCCTGTGTAGTGTAACAGTGTATACAAAAACATCAAAAACCAAATGAGTCTCCACTCACTGTGCAATTTGGAAGAAGAAATGTGTTGGCACACGTTTTTATTGCCACACAGACATTTTCTGTTATGATGTCCTATTTTTACGTGTACATATTAGAAAAACACAAATACCAATGCATTCTGACTAATTACTGCGGCTTTTAACTAATCACATGATCCATGTATTATGTTGTAAAACTGGTCCAATACTTGTCAAAATGTAGATACAAAGTGATCATTCCCATTCCTGGTGTAGACAGGAAGTTAAAAGACAAAACATCTCTGTGGAGAACTTCCTGAGCTGAGAAACAAGTGGAAACGACCTGGCTGCTCAGTCCCCTCCCTTCCTCTACCATTACAACCATGATTTTACCGCATGCTGGAATTTGCACTCATTTTATTTCGTTAGAGGTGTGATATTGATGAAACGTGCTTACAGCCAGTAAAATTAGCCTGATGTCTATCCTTGCAGTGACACAATATATTAACAGTGTCATTAACACATAATTAGCTCTCTCCCCATATCCCAAGTATCCATCTATGACAAAGTCGGCCAACTCACTATGAGGACGCTTTTTCCCGTGTCCTTCTCCTTCACTCCAATATGGCTGACCAGATGCTGAGGTCACAGCAAGTGGCGGTTGGATGGTAATGGCACAGCTGTTGAATTTGGGTTGTTGGTAAAGGTGCCAGTGTTGCACCAGATGGCGCCGTGGGATGGGGTTTGATTGGAAAAGAGGTTTCGGGCCAGATGCTGAGAGGCGACTGGCTGTATCCAGATGCTGAGGTCAGGAGATCTAGCAGGGAAAGGCAGAGACACAGCTGGTTACTGTGGACCCAGGGTTACCCCCGCTCCCTCCAAATCAGGTCACAGGCAGAGCTTATGATGCTGCTCAGACGAAACCGCTGGTATAATATGCACCTAGATATGAATTATTTTCATATTTTCACTTTTGCTTTTTTCTGTATTCCCATTTCATGTTGCTCCATCCTCTCATCCACCCATCTGTGGCTCTAGGAGCATAGCAAAGGTTGTGAGTCAGATCCATGCCTTCCAGGAGGCTGTGTACCCCCACAGCCCGGACCGGGAGCTGCAGGCCTACCTTCGGCGCCGTATCGCCCGACTTGCCACCTCTGACATCCACCTCTTGGCCGCCGACAACGATGCTAACTTCCAGCAGTCCAGCGAGCGACAAACACGGAGGATCCAAGACACGCTGAGGAGGGTTAAGGCCACTTTCCAGTGAGCCCTGACCCAGTCACATCTCACAACCCAGAGTGAGACGACACAACCAGGTCAACACCCCATGTCCAAGCCCAGACTGAGAGTCCATGCTCAAGCCACAACCCACAGATGCCTGTGCTGTCCTGGCAACCGAGCAGTGTGGACTGGAAAACGTTTTGTGCTGTTATATGTTCACTATTTGTCATAGGCCCCTTACATTAAGTCAATAATATCAGTTTAGACTACCGGACAAACTTTATTTGTAACTCACACCTTTAATATTACACAGGTTCTGCTGTCGATCACACGTAGTTTCTGTTTGATTTTAATAATAGCATTTTTCTTCCACACAGAGAAGTATGTTTGTAATTTGCAATGATTCTTCCTGCGCTCATATGCTGACATGTCTTTAATCATCATTTGTGAATTTACCCTGTAATTTAGCTGTTAAGGCCTATATATGATCATACATGGACTGAAGGCTGGATACCAACATACCAAAGTGGGCAACTGTGTTGCACGATAGCAACTAACTTGCTGAGGGCCTTTAGGTGGAATGCTACTTTTTTAGAATGCTGCATGGCTGTAGAAGTGTCGGTCAACGTCGATATTTTGTTCAAATATTCATGGTCAGCAGAAGACGTATTGACTTTGATGACCTCTTGACTTTCCCTTTATGTTTCTCACATTCATGGTTTTGTGGTTTTGGATGGATTGCCATGAAATGTGATAATAAGGTTATCACGTTCCACACAGGATACATTTTAACAACTTTGTTACTTTGGTTTCTGACCTAATATCTGCACAACGAATAATGTGTTTACTGCTAATTCACAAATGTTAGTATGCTAACATGTAGGGATGTAACAATACACTCAACTTCGATACAATTCACAATACTGGTTTCACGATGTGACTTTCTCAGAATTTTTTTAACAAAATGAGATTGAATAAAAATTCTGACTGAAAACAATTCCTTTATTTCTCAGACAAAAACCTGCAAAATATATTTTCTTGATCAAATTATAGAATCCTTTCTTGTGTTTGAGAGGTAGGGGTAGAACTGTGCAAAACAATTTCCTTTTCTTTGTAAAAAGTGAAACTAATGTTTTTGCGCCTTGATACAGCTACTGACACGAGTGACGTAGGACTTCAAACAAGCAAACTCAAAATTAGATAGTGAAAGCGAGGACACATTTGGTCCATGAACTCTGCCTGGATGGTGCCTGTTCCACTGATATTTTAAGCTGACTCTGGAGTTCTCTCTGGATTCTGTTTCATCTTCTTCACCGCAGGTCACTGCATGCGTTTTTGTTGTTTTTCCAGCATGCCCTGTGGCCCCCACCACCACGGCCTCAATGCATCCAAAATTAAAGTGAGAAGAAGTGTTTTTGCTGCAGCACCTGATTTGGTCTAAATCTGCCTTTTAATATAGCCTCACATATAGTTAGTGTGGTTGGAGTCTCTTAGAGCCGGTAATGCTAGAAAAAGAATCCTTATGATGTGTGTGAGTGCCTTGTTACCTAATCTTGAGGCCCTGTCTGGAAGAATGGTCTTGGGTCAAGATCTACTTTAGACCTTTATTATTTCAGCTGATACTGTGCTTAGAAGGTGCATATCCATAGATTAGATTCAATTCAATCATATCACCACATAGCAAACCTGATGACATGTTTCATTCCAGCACAGAAACTGCAGAGAAAGGGGATAGAATGGGGGGTAAATTGGGACCTAGCAGCTGATTTAGGCCCCGAACAGGTTAATCCAGCCATGTCAGACATTTAAATAACATGTATTTGATGTTGCTGAATCGTGTCGGACTTGTAGGAAACAAGATAACTGTTTATTGATCATATATTTTGCTTAATGTACAACACGTAGTCTCTATTTGTTTCACCAAATGAGATTCATATGACTAGATTGGTAAATTAATATCTAATATTAATGCAATTTAAACAGCACAATGTGAAATAATTGCATTTATTCTCAGTAGTGTGTTGTAAAGGCCCAAAGCTAGACAAGCTTACTGTCATGACAATACCTTGCCATTACACAAAAAATGATAGAACATAATGAGATGTCAGTGTGCAAAATGTTATTTGAGGAATGATGTTCAGTCAGTGTCTATTTTTCTATTTTGCTGCCCGCTCTCTCTCTTCCATGGTCTTCGGCCGTGAAACACACCGTGGAGATGGAATGTGACATGCTCCGAAGATTCACTTAATTTAGCCAAATAAATGAGATTTTATAAGCCCGTCTTGCCAAAGTGTATTATTGTCAGACAATACCCGTGGTAGACTGGCTGTATGGCAGGTTACAGCCCTGTTACATCTGTCAGCAGATGTGGAATGTGGTGGGAGGAGCTGAAGCTGCTCTTCCTCTCCTATGGGGATTTAAAGTGTATGGTAATGACTTCATCAGTGAAATTAGTGTGCTTTCTGGCATTTCCTCTTAATTATCACTGGAGGATTTGCTGTGTTGTAATGGCTGCATCATATTTTAAGTCAGTAGGCCTATACAAAACCTGATTACAAGGACTGTTGGCTTCATTTCCTCTGTGTTTGGGGCCTCACAGACTCAACATCTATATGTAAACATAACAATAATTATAAAAATGCATTTTTCTTTCCTTTTGAAAGAACCCTTTGTCTCAAACTGTGCTTGCACATTTGATGAAAGGGACTCAATGTGGAAACAAGCATAAAGCATTGTTATTACATCAACTCACAACATATTTCATGTTTTGTATTCTGTATGGACTATGCATGAACAAATATATATTCATTCTGTTGTAGTATCCAGCCACAGTCTGCAGTCATTTACAGACAAAGAAATGTACAGTATGTTGTCATACATAGTGCTATTGCATAGAATGTGTTTGGGGTCAATAGACCTGTTATGAACAAACTATTATAAAGCTTCATTAACATAAATCAAAATATATTTATTTGTGATTTGGGAGGAGCAGTGCTGCCCAACTGGCAACTCTAATCACAGTTTTACAGCAGATGAAAATCCATTATTTTACAGCCGGAGTGTCTGAAACCCCAAATCCCAAAAATATGAAACGCTTCATTTTCAGTGGCTGACTTCTGAAACATGTCATTAATTCAAAATCACATTTGTAAGCCATTCTCAGAAAATTAGAAAAAGTCATTAAATATCAAAGTGATAAAGCAATGAGCTGTTAAAGAGGGCTCTGGGCAGTGGTGAAATCTGTTTCATTTCATGCTACTTTATACTTCTGTTAACTACATTTAAGTGGGAAATATTGCTCTTTTTGCTGCACTACATTTATCTGACAGCTACCGGTACTTTGCAGACAAGACCTTATAATTATGTAATTAGCTCTATCCAACAACAAGTACATCAATTACTGTACCTCGCACCACTTTAGCCTTATACATTAAAGTGCTTCCTACAGGTTTATGCATTGGTAATTATAACCCAATAATAAAATAATACATTGGGATGGGGGCCATTCTATTGCCAAATGAATAATTTTGATACATAAAGTAGGTCTACATTATGTCAGTAACACATACTTACATACATACATACTGGTAAGAACCAGTGGGGTTTTGATACTTCTACTTAAGTTAAGGATTGACTTCCTATACCACTGACCTGGGGTCTCCAGGACAGTGAATATTGTTTATGAATAACCTGAAGAGACTCATTTAAAAACACCAGGAACTCCAAAATGTGTTCATTTTATTTGCTATGTGAGTTATAAATAATACAGAAATGTTATGCCACTTCCAAACAGCACACACAATACTACCTATTGGATGCTTTATCCAGGCTCTAGTAAAAATTAGAATACAGTCACTTCTTGTAGCTTTTCCTCTGGGACAGACGGAGCCCATGCAGGCAGAGCTGAGGAAATAGGCGCAGTGTGGCGGCGACGTCCCGGGCGCTTTTTATTGTTATCTAACGGGATCAGGGCGCATCTTCAAAGCCTCACAGATAAAGAGCCCCAAAAGACTGAAGGGACTCCTGCCTCCACTGCGACAGATCACCGATAAAAGAGACAACCAGGCCCAGCCTCTTATCTGCTTTGTCATATAACTAAACGATCAGTTTAGTGGCATTGTCCCTGAGCTGCTGCCTGCAGAGAGCTCCCTGAAGGAGGGCCGCGGATCCCACAGGTTGGCCGCTGGCTGGCGGAATGACGTCCATTGGTTTATTAGGCAGCTAATAAACATGGTGTGATACTGACAGTTATCATGTTACAGTTTACACATGTGAAGAGTCAAAGTGCATGCTCCTAATGTTACTTTGGATCTGATCTGTGTAATATGGGCAATCTTTGGTGTGCGATGCAGTCAATTTAAGGATTACCTGATCTTTCTATGGGCTTGTTTGCGTTCACAGGGCTTTCCCAGCTTCCTCGCAGCTTGTTTTAGCATATTTACATGTGAACGGGCCGACAATCAGCCGTAATTGTGTTGCTACTGTAATACCTTTGATCTGTAATGTTTGATGCGCCTGTGCCAAACGCTGGCGCCAGCACTCACCAGGGTATCAAGACATGTCAACACCAAGCCGCTTAGGTTTACTTGTGTTTCCCCAATTGAGTTTTCACTAGTGAAATCAGTGGAGTGGTGCAATAGTGCAGAAACAGAACAATTTCCATGCTTTAAATCATTCATTTTTGGCCATTTTATCATTTAAATGCCTGTTATAGACCTGTTGTTTGTGCCTCCATCATGACAGAGAGATAAATAAGCCTGGAACTCAATGTTCTGAACCATGCTTGCAGCAGCCAAATGACAAATCTATGATGAGCAACTCCCCCTGTATTATCCTTTATAGATCAATTCCAAGTGCTTTCATAATGAATTTTATTAGAGCACTGTTATTAAGACTTGATTAGCACTGACATTTGGAGCTCCTTAAGATAATGTCATAATACCCAGCATTCATCATTTACTGTGAAAGCAACACCACATTATAAAAAGACTTCTTTACAAGTACTGCATTCCAAATCCTGGCAATATAAGGTACTTTAGCCCATGGCATTGTTATAATATTGTTGGATTATTATTACCAATGCATTCATATGTAAGCAGTACTTTAATGTTGTAGTTGGTGAAAGTGAAGCAAGTTATAACTGATCTATATTTTTAATCATTAACAAAGCACTATATGTCATAAACTGATTATGATTTGTGTGTAACATCTTAATCTGAGAAGTAGTAATTATAGGTGTGAAATGAACATAGTGGAATGCATTATTAGCTCCTGAAATGTAATGAAGTAGAATTATGAAATAGTCTAAAATGGAAATCCTCAAGTAAAGCCCCCATCAGACATCTTCAGGCCACTGATTTGATAAATAAACCCTCCGTGATCCCTGTGCTTTTAGTTTTATTGGATAACTGACACTGACATTCAGAGAGACAGAGTCATGAAGGAATACACTTTGATTTAAATGAGAACCTTAACTGAACCAGGCCTAATAAGACATTTCGACACCTTTCCCCCGGTACTCCTGTATGCAGCAGCAACATGAAAGTCTCCACCTCTGCAGGAGATACAGCTGTTTCTGCAGGGCCCCCAGTTTCAGTCGGGCGGACAAATGTATGAGCTCAGGAGGGTTCTCACAGACTCGGCGGCGCCAGGTCTTCACACACTCACAGGATATGTAAAGACTTCAATAACGAGCCATTAACCCCTAATCATCGGGATCGATCAGGCGTTAACAAGGGCCTCTACATATGCAAATCGCTGCAAGGGCCAGGGCCCTATAAAAGCCGACCCTGGACAGGGGCCGCAGTCACACACTCCCTCTGACATTAGCTGGATTTACAGGTCACTAAGCGGCTCTGCGAACATGGTGAAATACTTTTCTGTGGACTGGCTGGCCCAGAGCCATCACAACACCGCCCAGACTGAGGACCACGGTGCTGGCACGGATAGCGCACCGACCTGCAGACCACATATTCCCTGCATGGTGCCGCCGCGCCCGCCGACCTTTGGCAAGAGTTATCTTCAGCCAAAACCCAAAGCATCAAAGCCCGTTGAACACATGGAGAGCAGCGGGCGTCAGGACACCAGCCTGTGCTCACCTCTGCATCCAACCAGCTGCGCCTCACCAAGTAAGTAGTCTAAAACTCCCAACTTCAAACCAGTAATGTCAGCACTGATGCACAAGCAGCATCTGTAACCGAGTTTTCCTTTCTTCAGTTTCAGAAATGAGCGGCTATTCCTCCGGCTACGAGAGCGAGGCGGCTTCCTCTGAGTGTCTCTCTGTGGACGAGGGGAGCGAGACCGAGAAAGACGGACCCCAGCGCCGCGTCCGCACCAAGTTCACCCCGGACCAGATCGACAAACTGGAGAAGATCTTCAACAAGCACAAATACCTGGACGCTGGAGAGAGGGTGAAGACTGCGCAGAAGCTCAGCCTCACAGAAACTCAGGTAAGACCAGACTCAGTGCAAACACACAGGTTAAAACCCAATTAATGTCTGAGTCTGTAACTCTGCCTCACATCTTATACTGACTCTGTATGTTTGCTTTCTCTCAGGTGAGGACCTGGTTCCAGAACAGAAGGATGAAGCTCAAACGGGAGGTGCAGGACTACCTCGCTCCCCAAGTCCCGCCGGTGATGTTCCAACCTCTGTCCGCGGTTCAGTACCACAGCATGGCCCGACAGCCACCCCACTACCCCGCCCCAGGCCCGGCCTTTTACCCGCTCCCCGTCCCGCAGCTGGTCCTGCAGCAGCAGATGCCCCCTCACCACCGCATGATCCGCAGCCCACATTTCTACTGAAGAGCTGTGAAGCTGAGACTTTTCCGACTGAAACACTTAGAATCCAAACCAGTGCAATCCAGAGTTGTTTTATTTGATGTGTGATTTTTATTATATTTGTTATAAAAGTTGTATATAAATTACAGAAAAGTCTATTTATCGTTGAATAAAGTTTATCTTCTATACTACAGCACTGGACTCTGCATTTTCTTTGCCCTGCATACATAACATTTAAGCGATTAGATGCAGGCCTGGCTACAATGGTGGCAACATTGGATATCTTAAAGATAAAGCTGATGATAGTATCTTTATTGCAGGATTAGTTCAACATGAATAGATCATCCTCTCTTTAATCTTGAGGTGGGAGGAGGTTGGGTGAAAGAGCTGATGGAGATGGGAGTTGTCCATTAAGGTTAAAGTCTTATCTCAACTCATTGTATGGATCTCCTGCTTTGATTCTCTCTTTATATAAAGCTGATATGAGGCCAGAGCCCAGTCAAACCAATCCATACAAACAAATCATACTAAATTAAATCACAGAGGATGGTGTGTATACAGTCATAGGAGCTATACATTCCTGATGAGAGCCCGACATTGTGGTGGTCCCCCACCCCCCCCAACCTGTCAGCAAAGACTGAGCATATGCTCTGCACTTCAAACGCCAGCTAACGGGGAGATCATGGTCAACAATTAGTCCTAATTAAGCTGCTCATTGATGAGTTTACACTTACCGCAGGAGCCCTCCGGCCCGGCTCCAGAGAGTCTGGGCTTTTGTGTGGCCAACGAATCTGACCTCTGGTTTGAAGTCTGAGTGTGTGATGAGATTTGGAGATAGCAAACCTGATCCAAATCAGCTTTAAGATGATTAAAGGTTCATATACGTGCAAGTTGTACATCTTGTGTTTCTAGATGATGGCGCAGGGTATTCTAATAGTCATCTTATGCCGGGGCAGGAAGATTACCACAATTTTGGTGTAAATGAATTGAGACAATATAATCATCATTCTGCTTTGGGTCCTACAGGTTGTATTGGGGTTGAAGGTGCCCAGAGGCCCTTCAGCAAATGTCTCATTCAAATAAGTTTACAAGGATCAAACGGAACTTTCTCGCTTTTGTCTGACTGCGGTCACACCCACCATAACAAAGGCTTCATCACCAGATTGTTTGATGCTCAGACAGCTGGGCGCTTCTGTCTGCGACTGCAAAGGTCAATCACAGATCTGACAGCCGGGGCTGAGACGTTCTGATTGAAAACTTGTGGGACATTTCAGCGTAATATTCTGCCCTGATATGGCTGAAATATAAGATTATGTGATAATGTATTTGGCCAATGGCACAGCAGGACTCGAAGCCTACTAGAAATAGTTCTTTGATTGCTATGACATTCTGTATTCAGCAGCGGATGTAGGCCTGAATAACTTTATGCAGAGCTGCCAGGTAACTGATACTCAGACTTACTGGCGCCAGAGCATCTCAGCCAGCCAGGGACGTGAGAAAAACCACAGCCCAGCCTCTATTAACCTCAATTACAACGACCATCAAGTTTCTATCGTTCCGTTGAGATTCCTTTGCATATGCAAATAAAGACGTGTGCCCCTCCTATATAGCGGCCCAGAGCCACCCAAGGGACAGCGACACACACACCTTGAGACCACTGCTGGAATACAACATGGCAAACTTCTCTGTAGAATGGCTTTCCAAAAGTTACTATGAGGATATGTCTCATTCAAAAGTCCATAGAGAAATGGAAGAATTTACAAAAGCAGCAAGAAGCCAATACTCTCCGACCTCGCCAAACAGTAAGTTCCCTGTACATTCTGTCTCCAGATCGACGGCTCTTTGGGTTGATACTGATTGTGACTAAATGAATTAAATTCTCTGTTCCTCCTTCCAGATAGTTGCGGTTACACTTCGGGCTCTGAGAGTGAGGTGGGAGATGACAGCGAGGGGGAAGCCACTCAGCAACGAAGGATGAGGACCAAATTCACCTCTGAGCAGATCGGCAAGCTGGAGAAAACCTTCAGCAAGCACAAATACCTGGGCGCTACACAGAGGAGGAAGATCGCTGAGAAGCTCAACCTCTCTGAAACTCAGGTGGGTTTGGGGCGGTGGTTTCAGCGGGTCTCCAAAGGCACTGCAAAGGCCTCTGAAAGAGTCACAGCAAAATTAGGACCGGTAGTGTTAGTTTAGGTTAAATTGGCCATGTATAAGTGTATATTTTTATATAAAGCAACCTTCTAATCTAACGTGAGGTCCTAGTGTGTGTTTCCAAACTCAGTAAAAATAATGAATATAATTCACAGCTGAGCATATTGCACATTCGCTAATGGTTGCCTTGTGTCTCTCTCAGGTGAAAACGTGGTTCCAGAACAGGAGGATGAAGCTGAAACGGGAGGTCCAGGATCTGCGTCCTGAGTTTCTGTCGGTCCCGGCCGGTCTGCTGCCGCCTCTGCTGTTTCAGCACCCCGTCCTGAGTGGACAGCTCCCCGCCGGCAGCGGCTTCTACCCGCGGGTGCAGCCGCTCCACAGGACGGTCCTGCCCGCTGCTCTTCTGCACCAGCACCGCTCCCACCCCCCGGCCATCCTGCAGCCTCCCCACTTCTACTGAACGCGGCCCCTCCGCCACCCAGCCAAAATATGTTTTTGTCTAGAATCTAGATATTCTTCCATCTCTCTCTCTCTAAAAGAGGGGTTTAAAACTTGTTAATATAGTGAATATAATGTTTGCCTTTAATATGTCTGAAGCACTATAGTATATATAGACGTTACTTGTATGTATGATTAATGTAATGTAAATATATTTGCTGCAAATGTTCTATGTGACAAATAAAATAGAATCAAAGAATACACTGCACTTGTTTGTCTTTCATCAAAGTTTCTTAAAATATTAATATGTTCTCATTTATCCTGCTGAATCTTATACAGGCAGCTTATTAAAATGCACATTTAACCAACCATAACATATAAACTTTGTGCCATTGAGTACACAGTAGTAAAGTGTAAAGTAGAGCTTTTTAATATTTTATTCGTTTTATTTTTTAAATGATAAATCACATTTTTACAAACAGGATTTTACCTTTCCACTGTAACTAATGAAAAGCGTAAGCGAAAACACAAGGCTGGCAATGAACTCTGGGTAAATATCGAGGCCCAGTCATTATAACCATGGATAAATAGGGAGTTCCCGTGTGTTGTCATCTGTTGCAACACTGACGTTAACTGTAACAAAAGGAACAAATGGCGCAGTCTGTTTCCAACACACTGTGATCATGTTGTGCTTTATTCCCACTCTTTCTACCTCTCCCTCTTTTTCTTTGAGGAAACTTCACAGTGGCCATAGAGGATCGTAGAAACTCCAAGTCGCTTATTTGTTAGAATATCTACAGGCACATATCACACAAACCAGTTCAGGGTATCCAGGGCCCCTGACACCAGCCAGTGGCCCCAAAGATCCTGTCTCCAAGCTCCAGGCATGGCTCCAAGCTGTGATCGCTCTCTGCTCGTTGTAGATTTACATCTTCAAAGGGACATCAAAGCGGAGGTAAACGCAAGATCATTGAGATCCATTGAGCGCTATTGTCTCCCGATTGAACTATTCGCACTTACTCGAGAGACGCTGAGGGAGCGGCGCCCTCAAGTCTGCCTGAGGTGTATATTGCCTCACGTTAAAGTCATTAGGTGGCACCAGCTAAATAGGTAACTGATTGAGTCACTCTGTCATAAAGCGGGGTATGCCTTGTTCAATTTATGATTTGCAATTCGGATTCAGAGCAGGAAGTCCCTGCTGGCGGACTGATTACATTCACTGCAGGTTATCAGACACTGGCATATGCTGCGTCATTCAGATCTGGACTCCTCTGGCAGGTTTTATGTTTAGCAGCCACATACCTGGAGTGAAAGGAGGTTTGGGGTTATTCAGCAGGGCCTACTCCCCTGCATATACAAGTACACTTAAAAAGAAAATAAATACTGACACCTCCCACCAGGAGGCACAATTATCAAAGGAGACGATTAGAATTCCATGCACCAGTAACTCCTGTAATGAGAAGAACATTATTCATTTAAAGACTTACTGGACCATATATCCATTTATGCAGACCCTCTATACAAACCACCAGACAGTGCGAGGCCTCAGTCTGCAGCATTCTCTCGGATTGTTCCTGGCACTAATGGCAACATGAGCATCAATAAATGATCCATTGTGTGAGAGCAAAGAATCAGTGGCTTGAATGACAATGAGTGTTTCACTGATCCTTTTGAGTCAGGTGAGTGGCTAGGTGAAGAGGTGCTAACAGTCTCACAGAAGCTGCAGCTGGATGGCAGCAGACAGACTGGAGCCAAGGATGTTTGATGGGGAGAAGCCAAAGGTAGCCACTAATTCCATCTGAGGCATCAGCTGATGACTATAGTAATGGGATTACGTTTACAGTATGTTGCTTTCAGGGATCTACATGTAGATTTATATGAATTGTGAATTGATATAGATTTTAAAAAAATGTTTAGACAATTGTGAAAATGTTTGGACAGTAATGCCTTTAAAATTAAAGCATTACTTGGTGCCAAACATTTTCACAATTTGTCTAAACATTTTTTTAAAATCTATATCAATCCACAAATTCATTATAAACTACATGTATGAATCCTGAAAGCAACATACTGTAAACGAAATCCCAGGTTACTAAGTCATCAGCTGATGGCCTCAGATGGAAATTAGTGGCTACCTTTGTTGCTTCTTTTCCCCAATCAAAATCATCCTGGCTCCAGTCTTGTCTGCTGCCATCCAGCTGGCAGTTCTGGAGACTGTAGCACTCTTCACCTAGCCACTTCACCTGACTCAAAAGGACAGTTGAACACCATTGTCATTCATAGTCCACTGATTCTGCTCTCACCACAATGGATCATTAGGATGCTCTGTGCCTATAGTGCCAGAACAATCCTGAGAGAATGCTGGCCAGGACTGAGGCCTCGCACTGTCTGGTGGTTTGTATAGAGGTCTGCATAAAGGTGGATATATGGTCTCCAGTAATCTTAAATGAATAATGTTCTTCTCATTACAGGAGTTTACTGGTGCATGGAATTCTAAATGGTCTCCTTGATTAATTTGTGCCTCCTGTAGGAGGTTGTCAGTATTATTTCTTATATGTACTTTATATGCAGGGAGTCTACCCTGCTGAATAACCCGCAAACCTCTCCACTCCAGGTATGTTGGCTGCTTAAAATAAAAACTGCCAGAGTAGTCCAGATCTGAATGACGCAGCATATGCCAGTGTCTGAACCTGCAGTGAATGTAACAGTCCGCCACCAGGACTTCCTGCTCTGAATCCGAATTGCAAATCATAAAGAACAAGGCAACCCGCTATGTACAGAGGTGACTCAATCATGTTACCGTAAGCTGGTCCACTAATGACTTTAACGTGAGCAATATACACCTCAGGGCAGATCTTGATGGGCGCCGCCCCTCAGCGTCTCTCGAGTAAGTTGCTGAATAGTCAATCGAGACTAATAGCTCCGAGTTTGGGTATTCTCATGGAGTAGATTCGGCGTTACTTCGCGTTGGAAGGAAGTTCTCTACATTGATGATGTATAATTCTTCAACGATGAGAGAGTCGACATTCAGCTGGTGCCATGGCCTTGCGTCTTGTCAGATCTTGTGGTGGCACTTGGCTTGGGTGTTCAGTCCCTGGATACCCTTAACTGGTCATTTGTTGAATGTATATTAGTAGTCCTGTAGAGATAACTAATGGGATATAATGACTTGAGTTCTTACATTCCTCTTATATCTGTGTTGAAGTTTCCTCTAAATATAGAGAGGTTGTGGTGTAATGGGTGGGAACTAGATGCACAAGGGATGTGGATCACGAGTGTTGTGGAAACATACTGGCTTCATTATGTGACTGTTTGGTTTTGTATCAGTTAGAACGTCTAGTGTTTGCATCTCAGTTGTACAACTACACGTGAACTCCCTTATTGGTGTATGTTATATGGAGGATTGTTTTTTATCCATGGAGTTTAATGATACTGGCTCTCTTGTAGAACCCAGATGGTCATTGTCGGTAGACCATTGGTATTCGCGCGTTACTCGTGTGTTTGGTGTGGTCAGTTAGTTAATCACATGGAAGGAATGTAATCCTGTTTTTAAAAATGTTGAGTTTTTGTTATCATGTTATATTTATAATATATAATTCATAACGAATATATGTAAAATATTTAATATTGCGTGTACTAGTACACTATTTTATGTATACTAGTGTGATATGTCAGAATGGCACTTAATATTGTTGAATTTCTATTATGTTTGGGATGATTGGTTAAATTGGCATTTGATAATAATAAGCTGCCTGTTATAGAGGAGTTCATGAGTGGAATTAACATGATATATCATATTAATATTTAAGGAAACTTTTGATGAGAATATGCAAATCAGTGCCTAAGTGTGTTGTTCTTTGAGGGTTTGTGTATTTGTTTTGTTATTTTGTTGTTCACAGGAGATACATTTGAGCATGAATATATTTACATTACGGAGTGAATATACATACATATATGTAGTAAGTCTGGTGTGTGGGTTAGAAGTTTGGTATTTGTAGATATTGGGTTTAGTGCTTCGCGAGGTACATGGGAGAGAAGAGAGTGCTCGATATAGTGAGCTGATTATGTATGTTGTTGTTCGGTATGGGTATTGGGTTTTTGAGCTAATGTTGTGAAACCGGATGATGATTATGATGAAGAGAGATGGAAAGTGTTAAATAGTGGGTATCTAGATTCTAGAACAAACAACAATTTTTGCTGGTTGGGGGGTTAATTGTGGGGGTCCGGTTTCAGTTTACGAATGTTGGGAGTGTGGCTCGGTATGGCTCTGTTGGTTTGTTTGTGGTGGGGATCGCATGGTGTCTCTGTTGCAGTGAGCAGCGTGGGTCAGAGGACCGTAACCCATTGGGTGGATGCGTCTGGCCCGGGGTAGAAGCGCTGCCGGCGGGTGAGCTGTTTCCTCGACGTCATCTCTGGGAGGGTTTGGTGAAACATGTCTGAGGCGCATGTGAGAGAGCGCGGTCGGAGCCGACAGAAAGCAGGAGCCAGATCTGAACCTCCGTTTCAGGCTTTGAGCGTGGCTGGCTTGGAATCTATTTTGTTGGCGACATGTCTGTAATGAGAGATCATTAAGGCAACCGATTTTGCGATTAATGTGTCGAGATCTGTGTTGATAGTTGCAGCTGTGGAGGAGATTTTTTCGAAGTCTTTTTTACTGGAGTTTTGATATACTAACACTTTAGGATTGCCTTACGTTAGCATTTTACTTTTTTTAGAAAGGTTGTCCTTGGATATATAAAAAACTTTTGTGTTTTGGATGACACCTTTGAGTTACTCATGGACCATTGGTTAATGTGTCATTATAGATGGAGCTATGAACAATACGCGCGTGTTCCATAATTTTTGCTAGGACTTTTTCATTCAAGAGGCCTTTGCAGTGCCTTTTGGAACTTATGTATAGACTCAGTCCCGCGCCTCAATTGTACCATCTCTGTGGTATTCAGGAGAGTTGTGTCTTTTCTAAGCTAATACCTGCCTCTGGTATTGCCGTTGGTTTACTCTGGTTGTCTGTCTAGGTATTGCTCAGCTTGGGCGGATCGTCATGGAATGTTGTGTTTGGGATTTGTTTGCACGTGAGGTGGAGAGGTGGTTGGGGCGTTGGATTGAATGTTTTTTAAGTGTGATCGTAAAGTATCGCTCGTTTCGTTGCTGAGTGTGCTTCGCCTTCGCTGTATCAACGCCAGCCTCACTTCTCGCAGTGATAGTCCCGATATAGTGTAGACTGTCAAATATTTTGATCTGAAGAGGAACTCATGGTGAATTGTGTTTTAATTAGATGTTGATTTTATTGTAGCATCAGGTAGATACAACCAAAGAGCCTTCGATTCTGGTGAGATAGAAGTCGAGGGACTAACGTTGGCTATGTTGAGGTCTCGGGTGAGTGTGTGGTGTCTTCTGGCTTTTTCGCTTATAATAACGTTCCGATCTCGAGATTTGTTGAATGTGATGATTTATTTTTTTGGTCTTTTCTCAATCAGTTTAAGTCTATGATTTGCGGTCAGTTACAGAGATAGTTATGTCTTTTATTTGTTGTGTGAGGCTGGTGGGTTGTGGTTTTCAAGTTGTGGTGTGTCGCTGTCCCAGTTATTATTAGGTGGAGGCCTGAGGTTTCCTCGCTGTTGTTTTTTATGAAGATAGTGAGTGGTTTCTATATGATTGTTTTGTTGTTGTGTAGTGACGTGCTTTGATTTGCATATGCGCAAGTGAGGAATTCTGAACGTGAGACGATACTGAAACTTGTTATGTGGTTGTTATTGAGTGTTTTGAATATATGATGTGCTGGGCTTGTTGTTCTTCGCTGTCCTCTGGCTGGTTGAGTGAGAGATGCTGGTCTGGTCGCCAGGGTAAGTCTGGTATCAGTTACGGCAGCGTTCTGCCCAATAACATATATTTCAGGCTCGTACTCCGCTGCTGAATACTCAGAATTGTCATGACAAATCAAGGTAGGTGTAGTATCAGTAGGTCTTCGAAGTTATACCCTTGTGCGCCAATTGATATATTTGATCTATTGTGGCAGTTGGAATAATTCACCATATCGCATGTGTCAGAGTTGAGAAATAGTCA
>NW_023339751.1:3004737-3014092 GCF_004916995.1 Morone saxatilis
TAGTTTAGTATTGTACATGTACATGTACTATACATTTCAGGGAAATCTTATCCTTAAAACTTATGGTAAGGGTATACATGAATGATCATGGGTTCATGCATGGACAAGGACAATTCAATAACTGCTGCAACAAGATATTTTAATCATCATGACTTCTGAGTTATTAATGATGGTCATGTCTTCAGTATTCTGTTGAATTCCAAGTGTTGTAATCATGATTAATTAAGTATTGCCTATTTATTAGCTCATCATGTTTGTGGTCCTTCAAATAAAGTCAGCCCTTCTGTCTATTTATGCATTATATGGAAACATTGCAATGCAAATTAGATCATATCTGGGCATTATACAAATAATAAATTGTTTATTGAGGAAAATAAAATGTTGTATCATGTCTGAATAAGCAGCAAATTGTTAAGATGTGTGAATTTCCCCATTGTGGGACAAATAAAGGAATATCTTATCTTATCTTATCTCTTATTTCCCAATGGAGCCAGCATTGATCATGTGTTAAAGATTGAAGGGCCACAAACATGATGTCATGAAGTCATGAAAAAATACTGATTAGTTCATCATGATTACAGCATTTGGAATTCAACAGAATACATGTGCACTGCTGTGACTGGTCAGTTTTTTGGCTGTGCCAAAACATCATTAATAACTCAGAAATCATGGTGATTTAAATACCTCAGTTGTATCAATAATTAACGTTTTGCTCTTGCATTAAGTCATGCATGAGATACTGTTAACTCTTGTACATTCCTGATAGTTTACATGAATTAATTAATGCGTTTTTTCATGCATGAAATCATTCAATTTCATGTACTCTTACCATAAATTGTTACCATACTTTTTACTCAACTGTATCTATGTGACAGATTACTTTGCAGGTTAAAAGTCTAGATTCAAAAATTGCATGATAAGTTTATATTATTATATTATATTATACAATGCACTGCTAAAGATTAAATCGGTGCTTCCCAACGTTTTCAGCTTGTTGCCTTCAAAAGCAGCACCACTTAGGAAATGTTTCCCCTCTAAGTATTTCAGATGGTTTCATTTAAATAACTATTTGAGACCCAAAGAGGTCATTTGATATTTTACCAAAAGAAGACCTGTGATCTGTGTAGTAGAGCTTTTCTTTTATCTTGTGACCCTTTGGAGGGGCCCGACCCCTAGATTGGGAACCACTGGACTAAACTATACCGAACTGTATATAGAGTAGTGAAATGTAGCTTCACCTCTTACAGCTACAGCCGTAAAATGCTACCTTTATGCACTTATTCATCAACAATCTAATAATGTCATATATAAATAGGTATCTGTCACAATGACCATTTTCCTGCAGAGTATTTTTACCATTGATATTCTAAGTATATTTAGCTGCTAATACTGCTAATATACTTTTACTGAAGTGAGATTTTGAATGCAGAACTTTTACTTGTTAAGAAATAGTATTTTATATTGTTGGTAATTTCACTTAATGATCATCCACCACCATCTTCATCTTGAGCATGAAAAAGCATATAAGAACAAATGTAAGCTTTAGTAGACCATAAGGTATTTGGTGGTGACACACTGGGAAGTTTTGGAAATGTATAATGACAACACTTTTAGCGGCAAACAAAAAGGTAAGAAAATTGTAGAGTTAAAATGTTCTTGTTTTTATGGGATTAAAGCAGTTGAGGTAATTTCTGTTGCCCATCAGGGTTGTCCAAAAAATCTGCCTAGTGTCTCACCACCCTAAGTAATTTATGTGCAAGTAAAATAATAAATAAAACACTACCTCTTCAACTTAAAGATCCCATTACTAACAGTCTAAAAGGTCAGAATACATGAATGTCAAATCCAGTGTTTCATGCAGAAATGATGTCTTTATTGAAAAACAACAGCAAACAAATTATTCAGAAGCAAACAGATGTTTTAAATGAACAATAATGTAACAGAAATGCAATATCAAACACACAATGTTATCATAAATGAATATGATGAAATTTGAGTCATAGTATTACATTCAAACGAATCACAGTGACACAAAAATCACCTGTGGTTTTGAATTTTTTAGCTTTGCTGTCTTCCTGTGTACAGTCCATGTCCATGAGAGGCTGGAGACCGGGTGTGTGTGTGTGTGCTTTGAGGTCAGCTGTCATGCTGAGAGGATGATGAAATGGCTGTCTGCCTGGTGGAATACCTCTGCAGCCCCATTTTCCCATGCCCTATGCCTCTTTAAAGTTACATCTGAAAAAGGTATATGCATAGGAAAAAGGAACAGCGAGTGCAAAGAGCTCTGTTGCCCAGTCGCTGCACGCTGTAGCCTGGAGGGCAGAGAGGAGAAAAGCTCTGTTAGTTACAAGACTGCATGTACAACAGAAATAATAACTCACATTTCACTGTCTGACTGGGTGAGATCGCTTGACAGGCAGCGGGTTTTGCTTGTTGAATCTATAAATGACACAAAACGCATATTCTATCTATAAAAGAACTGCAGTAAAATTTGGACAACATTTTTCTAGCTTCTAACAATTTTCTAAAAGAATCACTTTCTGAAATGAATGAAGCGTGAAGAGGACTTACCCTGCAAAGCTCCAGATGAGTCTCTCCTGGGAAGGCACCTCCTCTTGGGCATTTATCCCTCCACTGGGACCTTGAAGATGTTTGAGAAAGACAAAGTAGCTGTTGTCTGTGCTCGCTCAGCACTTATCTTCCCTCTTGGTTTCAAGCCATGGCGACACACCTGTGGACACCACAGATGGAGTCTGGATGAAAAAAAAAAAAAAAACCTGCACTACACTACACTGATACACATAGCTCAGATGCCTTTGCAAAGTTCATTGTCTGTTATGCCCCAAATCCCTCTGGTTAACAGTCAACTTGTTACAGTTATTATCTCCTATCTGGCACATGCTGCAGACGTCAGAGGCCGAGCGTGGAAGAAGGGAAACGTTCAGGACGGCTCGTTCCTGCCGGTGGAGAAGTTTCTTATCTGTTCAGGGTTTTTCGCTCCCTTTCCCGCTCCCAGAAGAGGGGCCCCCGTGCTTTTTAGCACTCAAGGTCTCCAGACAAGGACTCTCAGGGTGTGCTGAAGTGAGACACACACACACACAGGCTGTGCAGTGTGTAGCACAGGGAGTGTTGTGGCATGTCAAGGCCAGTGCAACCAGCCGAAGATGAAACTGTGCTCTTTTCTCTGAACCTCTGAGTTTGCACCGTTAAGAGCAGCAGTCATACATCACAGGCTTTAGTAAAGGCAGATCTATCTTGGATGATCGTGGTGGCCAAGCTGAGGTCATCTCACACGACACTGTACAGCAGCACATATCTCTGGGTATCTAAAGATGCTGCTGATGAGCTGATCGTGCAATATTAAATATCATCAAAATTTGGGTGTTGAGGTTTGGTCACTACATTTTTACGCATTTAATAAATCATATATGAACATCACATAAATGTGCACTGCCCAGACTTCACAGGGGCATGCAGCAAAGGGCCGCAGGTGAGAATCAAACCCCAAATATCAATTCTCCAAACCACCACTTGGTGGCAGCAGTTTCAAACCCTGACTGGCAGCAGACTGAGGTCAAACACTAGATGTATACAGTATAATGTAATTGTAGATATTTGTTTTAATGTATTTAGAATAACATTTAACTAAGGTTTACAGTGTATGACACTACAATGAGTGGCACAAACAGTGACTGCAGTGAACCCACGCTGACAGTATCTGAGGAATGCTGTGAGCTGTGCCCTTATGAGATAAACAGAAAACTATTTGATCAAGGTCTGATGAGCAGTGGCACATTTGTGCTCGGCTGGTGGAGTATGCAGTGTTTACTGTTATCAATATGTACTGTACTTATACAGTAAATCCAAGGGAAAACATCCTCCCGTCTGTACTCTTTTGGACACATATCTGCAAAACAAACCGCCAAAACCAACAATGGCAAACAAGTTTTCTCTACTGTAGCATTTCCCCCCTACATCAAAATGTTGGACTCATTTCCTCCATGTCTCACGAGGGGTTGCTTTTAATTGGGTACACTTTAACATGCAGCTTTTAAAATCCAGTCTTGTTTTTTTTGCAGAGTGTTTCATTTGAGCAGGGCGATTTTGCAGAGTTAAGCAGAAATGTCTCACTCCACAGAAAAAAGCCAACAAAAGCTGCTTGTTCATCTAAATGCATCTGCCACAGAGCAGGAGCGAGTTCACTCAGCACAACATTTCAGAGGCAAGATGCGGTTTAAGAATTTGACACTTTTCCTGAATTGCAACACAACAAACAACCTGTAGTTGTCTTTAGACTTGAATTGGCAATTTGGTGGATCTGTTCTGCTCATTAGCAACAAGCAGAGGTTCAGTAAACACCAGGTTTGACTCAAAAATACCTGCTGTGCAATTTTGTATGTTTGTAGGAAAGAGGAAGGCACAAATTACTTTCTACATGCAAGCCAGTATTAGCAATGCTAGCAGCTTGTCTCTAGTCAGTCTGTTGGTAAGTCCACCACTTTGTTGTCTCTAGTATATCTTTAGTTATAGTTTGTTGTAACTACTGGATAGACTGCCGCGTCATTTTGAACAGACATGGGCCACAGAGCACAAAGCTTACTGGCCCTGCTTTTCCACAACAAGGTTGCAATTTCAGTTTTTTGTAAAACTATTGGATGGATTGTCATGAAACCTAGCTCAGATATCTGTGTTCTCCAGAGGATGAATGAAACAAATCCACACATAATCCATTTGTTAAAAAAACAATTTGGTATGAGGTACATAAACCCCTTTTCCCACCTACAAGAAATATGGGTTTCAAAATCTGGGCATACAAAGGCACATGCAAAAATGCAGATCTGTTTGATAATGACATCCTTATCGTTATGAAGATTAGACACAAATGGATGGCATTCATTTTAAATAGTATAAATAAAAGTAAATAAATAAATTAAATAAAAGTATCTTCAGATTAGAAGCATGTCTGAGACTCAAAACTGTATATATCTTTACTTACTCTCACCTCTTTAGATAAGATAGCAGTGAGGAGTGAAATAATAGTGGATAGCTTCCAAATCTCTACAGAAAATAAAAGGCTTGCGTGGTGTGAGGACATAAACAAGGACTGGCAAGAGATTTGCTTAAATGCTCAAACACAATCCATAAATATCTGTTACTTCGATATAAATGGATAATGAGACTGTATATTACACCAGCCTTGTTAAATAGATTCAGTGCCTCCATTCCTTATCTATGGATTAAAGGTGGAACAAAGGGCACATAATTTCATTGCCTGTGATACAGCTAATTATCCACCCTCTCTGGCTTCGGATATTCTGTCTTATGTTGTATGTGTAAGGTTTTCAATGATGTATCCTCTGAATTTTTCCTGCAGATTTTAAAGTGACACAAATAAGAAAAATACGGCTTTTGCTTGTTACAAGCTAAACTTACCATAGCCAAGTTTTGGAAATCGGTTAACACATCAAACCTACAAATTTGGATTTGGGTCTATCACACATCTTCGAGATATCTGCAGAAGCCTGTTTGCTTTATTGATAGTATATTGTATGTACTTTATTTTTATTGATTTGCTTATGCTTGTATATGTTTTATTGTGTAATATCTCCTTTGCACTTATCTGTATCAAAGAGGATTAGATGCTGCCTTGATGTGAATGTGAATGTAAGAACACCTTTTATGTTTGTCTGAATATCTGTTCCTTCAGGTATAAATTCTATTAAATGTAATGCATTTATTTTTTTTTCAGTCAGACTTCAAATAGACATCTAAATAAATCCATCACACAAAGCTGTCTAGTTGTTTACCATCTCAAGTAGGACTAATTTGCTGTGAATTCTGGGTAATTACTTAGCTTTGTTCACTCCAGAAGAAAATGTTTGGCTTCTGGAGGAATTCAACAATTTACCGGGAATATTCAGCGAAGAGTTTAATTATTCAATACACTTCCAATAGCATAAAGCCTCCACACAGCGCAGATGTGTCGCAGAGCCTGAGACGCTGTGGCTTCTTCATGTGGCAGAGCTCAGTACTTCAGAATGGAAATGACTGCTGACGTCCTGACTGCTGTTTATTACCTGCACTCTCAAACTGTTTCTCTTCTCATTACTCACTCCACAATATTCTTATAAAACCACAAATAATGAGACAAGTTTTTCTCTTTTTTTGTCATTTGGCGGTGAGCAGGTGTCACTGATCGTTACCAGGGAGACTAGCTTCTTAGGCTCACAAAAAATTTGGTCTTTATTTTTGTCAAACCTAATCTAAAATCAAAATAAAGACTTATCTAGCACAGATCAGTCTGTAAAACCTGTAGTCAATTCAATTTGTCAATCAGGTTTTTGTCCATATATCTGCAAATGATAATATTCCCATCAGCCTCAGCTGTACTTTGTGTTTGGTGCTATTTTGCATGTCAGCAAATGTTAACACTTTAAACTGAAATATTGAATGTAATAACAGATAATGAACAATACACAAACTGTCCATTTCTCTCCTCTAAAAACTGAAAAAGCAAGGACTGTATTTTGGGTCAATTGAAGGGTCTTTGAAAATTTATTAAAAAACTTATTAAAGGTGTAAGCCCATGAGCTGAGCAATTTGTATTGGCAGCAAGGTGTTTGCCATTATTTGCTAATCATTTATGTCAGTTTGTGCTTGCTGGATAATTACTGCTATTTAAGATCTAATACAAATTTTGACCCTGAACTTCTATCAAACAGTCTGGGTTTATTTATAGTGAGCATTACAGCCTCACAGAGCTGAGTGCAGAGTGGCTCTTGTTTTTGGTTAAAGCTGACCCTGGAGCCATGGTTTAAAATGTTGCAGTATTAAATATGGAATTTTCAACATGTATAACAAAAATAAAAAAAAACACAAAAAAACAAAGCATCGCACTTACTACTGTGTAACCTACTAAACAATGAAAGATAACTGCCTTTATCTCCTATGTGACCCACACTGGTCCAAGGTCATTTAGAGACAAAGAATGCTTTCAGTAGCTAAGCCAATGCTTTTGCATGCTGTGATTATAACATTCTTTTCAATCTGAAAATGCTGCTTTGTTGTACACCTCTGGGAAACTGTGAGCCTGGATTCCTGTGTCTTCTTCTTCCTTTCCTTCTCCCAGCAGTTAGTGAATTTTAACTTCCCCTCCCTCCATTTCCCTTGTTGTGCTGTGCTTTGGTGCAGGATGCTGCAGATGCAGTTAAACAGATGGAGACGGGTGGGGGACACTCCCTGGGCCCCTCATGTAGGGGCCAATCTGCACCCGACAGTGGGGCTGACAGAATAAGGCCATGGGGAGGCGAGACAAGCACCTCAACCAGGTCCTCTGGGGAGTCGGGCCACCAGGCTGCCACCTGGCTCCCAATAGGAGGCTCGTGAGTTCAAACATGCAGAGGCTAAAAGTTCTCCTCACCTCTGAGCGATTATGGCTCTTTTCATCTGTTCTGCAGAGGTGTGGGTATGTCTGAGAGAGGAGGATGAGGATGGGAGGAAGAGGCAGATAGAGCACGATGAAAAGCATTTGAATAAAACAATGATAACAGGAGGTGAGATGCATCTGTGAACCCCCAATGTCAGTCTGTGCTTCTGAAACACTGCAAAGCTACATAAAACTGAACAGATGCAAACCAATAGAAGCCAATATTGCCTTACCACTTTTGTGTGGAGTGAGCATTTTGAGTGCATAACCTCATTTTACATTTAAATGAATTTCTCCGGCTTAATTTTACTGCTTGTATGTTTGTAAATTGTCTGTCTCTGCTCTCTGCAATGCGCAGGAATCTATTTCAGAGCCAGCTGTAATGGAAACCAGGCAGTGTTTGACCTCAAGCATTCTCATGACTCTAATTCATGTGCTCATATCATTCAAGGCTGTAGACCACATTGCCTGCAACAATCTCTTCTTCTTCTCTTTGACTCCAGGCGTTTACTGTATCTGACACAGAGTCACTGACAAAGAGAAGCAACAGCAGCAGGAGCTTTGGTTCAATGATTGCAGGCAAAATGCTGTCTGTTATTAGATTTGTCTTTTTTTCAACAGCAACAGATAAGCTGTTCTCAATTATCCTGGAGGCATCACTATTCAAGGTTGGACATTTCCCATTTGTGAAAATCATACCATTAAAAGACTTAGCTAGGGGTGGAATCCATAAAATACTCAATTGAGAACTGATAAGGGCTCATGTCACCACAGTGGCACCTTTGGGCTTACTGCCAAGACGGAATTAAGCCTGTTGCCCCTCTTACAACAGTAACAATAATTACAGCGAGATCAAACAAAACATCCACTGAAATTACTCTTTTTCTAACCTTGTCACTCTCACTTTCTCTATCTATGTCTTAATCTCTTCCTCCCTGTCTTCCTCTCTTTCTCTATCCCTGAAGGTGGCTCAATCAGACGACGACGGTGGCTGTCTGTCGTCACAAGACATTTCAATTTGGCGACCCTCCCTCGGGTTTGGGCAAATTACCACTTCAAAAGGCTGCGACTCCCCGGGTCGCTCCCAGTAGGGTCGGCACAGTACGCTCTCTCTCTCTCACCCCACTGCTCAGCAATGCTGATGAAGCCCCAGGACCCCTTGAGCATGCGTGTCCCTCCATACTAAACAAAACTCTCTCCAGTAGAATAGTGAACATGCTTCATTATTCTTTGTGAATAGTGTCATGTCTTTAATTTGTGCTAGATGGAAGCTTTTTAACCACTAGAAATGAGCAAATGGGGGAAAAAATGTATAATTGCTTAATAGATGTTTTGACAGAAGATATATGAACTTTTAGGCTAGATGTGTAGCGTTTGCAAAGCAATGCATCACACCAGTTTTGTATCTCTTTTTCATTAAGTAGTAATTGCGCAGCTAATACAATTTACTGGGTGACCAAAAAAAAAAACTCAGCTAAACTGAGGTCGGTCCACAGCCATGTGTCCTACACACTGAATGCTTAAAGCTTATTGAATCTGATGGTATTTTTTTGTTTATAGAAATAATGTTTGCAGAAATAATGAAAATAATGGTCTACATTTTTGCCATAGTGTCCTGTTTGATCTTGACCACCAGTCACAAGAAGAAGAGAAGAGAAGTTTTCAAATTCTATTCTTGTAACATTATAGTAAAACTATCAAATTATTATTTTAGAGAGCGCCCGGATGGCTCAGCTGGTGGAGCCGGCACCACATGTGCTGGGGCTGAGTCCATGCTGCTGTTCGAATTCGACCTGTGTCAGGTGGCTAGCTTAGTATAGAATGCCTTTATTGTCACTATACACATGTACAATGAGATTAAAAGCCAACTCCAATAGCAGTGCAAAAAAAGTGTAAGAAATATAAAAAAATATACAGTATAAACATAGG
>NW_023339751.1:3014192-3081433 GCF_004916995.1 Morone saxatilis
TAGTGCAAAGAATGGATGCAGGGGGAAACAGCTAGCCTGTTTTTTACATTTCTGTACATTTTCACAAATAAGATACAACATGTTAGCTTTAACATGTGCTGACCTTTGAACAGAGCCAGGCCGGCTGTTTGAATGATCACTTTTCCCAAAATGTCCAACTATTCTTTTAATGTATTACTTGTCTTATCCTAATAATAGTTCATGCTTACTTATTTTGAACAAAGTGGACTAGCAATGTGATGTACAGGAGTAGACAAGACAAACATTTGGAAATATCAGAACAGAAAAGTCAAAATTGCAAAAACTGCAACAAAAGTGAACTGAATTAGGCTGCAGGATAATTAGTCATTCCCTTGATGTCTGTCACACCACTCACTACCTTACATTTGTACTATTGATCTTTGTCCTTTCCTCAGTACAGGTTGTGGCATCATTTCCAAGACCACTTATACTGAACAATTCTGTAATGTCTTTTACTAATTTAGACAAATATATTGTCTCATGCATGCTTTGAAAACTCACACACCAAACTGCTGATTGTCAAACTTCTTTTACTGCTGACAAAAGCTTTTAACCGGTATTCAATCTGATAACACCCACAATGGATCAAGTTCATGGTCGCAGTTGTTATTTATTACATACAGCTATCCATTTACACTGTGGAGTGAAAGCCTTTTTCATGAAGTGTTTACCTTTTGTAGTGCATTTAGTGGCCAAGAGACTTTTGACACAGTGTCAGTTACATAATTCTCTTGTTATTTTTGAAATGAGAGATCAGAGATGAGAGTTGAAAGTGCAATAGAAGTCAATTTCTGCATATTTCTTTCTGTCTATGCCATCTTACTCTCTTCCATCATGAATCTGAATCATTAAAATTAGTGAGATGTGTTTTTGAAGCTTGATGTGAATTTCCTGCCTAAAAAGATGAACCCTGGGGCCATAATACTCCCAGGTTACATGTCTGCAAGTATAAGACACTAAAATCCTACCTACTGTTTAATTGTAAGTCACCGTGGATGAAGACATTAACTAAGTCCCTAAAATGTGATATAAAATAGAAATGACTTGAGCTATTAATTGCAGTACAAAGACACGGATTTAAGAACTTGCTTCCTTAATACAGTGAAAAGATCAACTTGTGTCAACAGAGGTTTAAGTAATGCTTCTGTTGTTCCATCCTGTATGTTTTTGTTTTGTTGGGTAAATGAATGATGACAGTCCCTTTTTCAGTGGAGCTTCTCTTGCGTTATTGCAGGGATGGTAACAAGGCTTGCAGTGAGTAAAGCAGACATTACAGTGTTTGGCAGCAAGCTGACAGAGAGTGAAGGTGCACTATTGTCTGAGTTGAATGACACTCACAAACTCACCATGCATCACCACCACTTCAATGTGGCGTGCTGCTGTTGAATCGCTCTATTTGGTTTGATCATAGTGCACTAATACGGCAATTAAAGATCAAGCACGGTTTTATGAAATATTTACTGTTCGCACATCATTCAACCCTGCCTCTCTGGGTTGCGTCTCTGGGCCTTTGACTGAGGAGGTTTTAATTAATCAGATTAGCACAAAGTAATTGCCACAAACACAACGTGAGGCCTTCAGTGCCCCAAAGAATCTGAGATCCCTGGGCAGTCAGGTTATTGGTAGTATATGTTTGCATATGTTTTGCCCGAACAGAGACGAAGACACACACATTTTCAAGTTATTTTATATATTCTAGGATATTAATAATTTAAACAACACGAAGAAACTTGAAGCCACCAGTGCTCATACACTGAGAATAGACTTTACAGTAAAGTAGGAGAACAGCAGAAAAACTATAGAAATAAACAGCATTTGCATGTTCATGTATTCTTGAATTTTTAATGAGGTAGATGGAGTAGATGTCATTTTAATGTGTTTAATGGGGAAATTATACTTTGTTTATGTCTTAATAGATGTCTGGAGGGGATCTTTAAACTAACTGCAAGATAATCAAGTCAAATGAGGGAATTATATTCTCATTTCACTGGTGATCCATAAAGTCCACACTTGTGACAGACATCTAAAGTCACCCATACTGCTCATGTTATAAACTTTTCTAGGCAGAAAGTTTCTGTTTGAACATGATGAAAGCTGGGAGGTCAAAGTAACATCATGCGACAACTGTGGTAGAAAATTCTAATTTGATTTAGAGGAATATCTCTTGTTAAATATTATTTCTTTTATTAGGGGGTTGCTGAACTTTCATGGGAGATCCAGGACCCTCCCAGCCCCCCTCTATTCAAACCCAGTTTCACATCCTCTTGCGTGCTGACACATACTGCACACACACACACTCACACTGACACCACACTCCCACCATAAGTCTCTTCCAGTGCCTAAATTAACGCCTCTGAATTGGCTCACTGTGGGTATATGTTTAAGGTATGAGCCAACCCAGAACAAATAGTAGCACATCAGACTGCTGAAAATGGAAATGGAAATGGTGCTAGACCTGGCTCTGCCTCCTATATTACCTCAATGTGGGCCCTGCGCGTGCAGGGTTGCAGAGGGCCCCTCACTGTATTCGCACCCTGGCGCGCTGATGATCAAAGTGGCCATGGGAAAGCGGGCTGTGCCTGGCCGATGGGCTCTCACTTCTCAAATTCTACCGCCCCCCAACCTCTTCACTCCCTTCTAGTCTAGTGATAAGAGTCGTATGAAAGACCTTCCTTTCCACCGGTGGTGGGAACTCGGAGATAAGGTGGGTGGATGGGTGACTGCTGGGCCTTCTCCAGGGAACAGGGAGTTCCCAGGCTCCTCTGATACTGCTGTACAGAGGGGATGAAGGTTTCAGGTTGTGTATTTACGTGTGTGCAGAGGGCTCACATTTTGTGCTCACTGAATGCATTTGATATTTTTCCAATGCAACATTATCGCAGCTTGTTAAAAAAAACACCTTTGCTCAAGTTTTCATCAAACAAGTGCTTCCTAGAATACATACTCTCAGGTTGATGCTGCATCCGTGAGAATCTTGTGGTGGAACAACAATACCTAATATCTGATGAAGGTTAAGCAAAACACCGGTCATGCTGACCCTGCTCAGAGCAAACTGCCTCGGCCTTGATTCGCTGTCTTACTTTAGCTTTTAGTCTTGCTGGGAAGAGCACAGAAATGTACTGTAGAAAAAGAACTGCTATTTCAGAAACATTTTTCTCAAGTCACATGAGCAGTAAAGGTAATTACTCAAGTCAGAGTGAGGGATAAATCATCAAGATTAATCCCTCAAAGATTTGCCCTTGAATAAGTAAGTGGCTGTTGGAAGCCCAAAAGTTGGCAGTGATCCCTTTTATGGTCTTGTTAACAAAAATATAGAATGTGTCGTGGGAGGCTGCACATTAATCTTATCTCTTATCTTAGGAAAATTAAAGTTACAGAACATAAAAGTCGGCACAAGAAGTGAAAGCATGCAGATATTTTCCACCTCTGCGCCCTCCTCGTCTCAACTCAGATTCAACGCAAAACTTTAACTTGATTCCTCCAGCTTTACCTCGGTTTTCCAAGGTTGTTGTCTGTGTTAAGGGTAGGGTAATGAGCTGTCAATCAAATGACCAGGGTTTGATTCATGGGTAGCTTTCAAGGAGGACAGAGTTACTGCCCCAGTGAAACCTGAGCTGCGATGACAGCTGATTCTTGCAGAAAACGAAACAAACAGGCACATTTGCATTTCTGTAGTTTTTTTTCTCTCTTTTCGGAGCTGCCATCACCTATTCAGTTTGACAGAAAATATGATTATCTCCCTTCCCCCCATGTGGTTTACAGTAGGAAAAGAGGGACAAGATGTCTGTGTGTGTCGTGTGTGTGTGTGTGTGTGTGTGTGTGTCTGGTAGCGGCTTGAGGAAGGAGTCTGTGGTCGTCTCTGCACCTTTCTCCGCTGGATGCACCTTGTGTGTCCCTGACACTTTCTCTCATTATTAGATACACGGCTTCCTGCTGGGGAGGCCAGGTGTTGCTTGGGCTGTCATATATACACCCCCAATCAAGCTGCCTTATGCACACAGACACATGCACGCACACACAGGCACACATTACGGTGGTTCTGGGAGAGGACAGATGTGATATATTTATCAGCCCATCACTACTACACAGAGGAGGTGTTAGATTGTGGACTGGAGATGTGGAACCGAAACTTCAAGACCCACTTTTCAGCTAATAGCTGTCCAGTCTGTGTGAAATATCAAGATGATGAGGACAGGTGTAAAGGGTAGGAGGGTGTGTGAGGGTAGCATTACAAAGAGGGCTGCCACATAGAGAAAATCCTCTTGGCAATACAATTTAAAATTCTTGTCTTTATCAAAGATGTGTGCTTGACCTCGGAGATAAAATAAACTGATAGATGAAAATTAAAATCAAATGCATCCATTAAAAAGCAAAAAGGACTGATTTGGTTTGATTTGTGTACCCACAAGTCCAAGGGATGATATGTTATAGTGAGAACCCTAATTTTCATATCAGTGCTAAACCTTGCAGTCACATTAATGCATATAAGTAAAACAAACAAACAAAACTCAATTAATAACATAACATGTCATCTTGTTAAGTCAACTTCCTATTCAGTGTTCCACAGTATAAAGCCTCTGGATACATTATTTAATCAAAGCATTTATATGAATGTCTGGTGTTATGTTGCCATGTTAGACCATTATTACCTGTGGACACAAATATTCAGGAGCATGATATTGTACATATGATGCAGCTTCTGTTGCTCTACTTCGAGCTGTATATGCAGCAGATGCTCTGAATGTGCCACTGCCAACATGAATTTGAAGAGATTCATTGAGTAAACACAAAATAATGGTATTTTGTTTCACCCGCAATTTGCTTAGCTGTCAAACCACTGTATTTTTTAATATTCTAGCAACAAGTTCAGAATAGAACTGGTCCAATATTCCTCTTCCTGTGCTGTATTTAAATTCCCCAGCTGATCATGAGAGATTCACAGGCAGAGATGCATGTATGTAGTCCAGCATAATTGTATCTAATTGATATCAGCCTCACTGTTTTCACAGCACTGTATTAGAGCTGTATTAAGTTACTAGTAATGCTAACCCAAATTTCCTACTGCTGCTGATTCACATAAAACGCATCCAACTGGTGAAACATGAGGTGGCGTTTATTGTAAAGCAGCCAAACACAGCATTGTATTTGTCACTGCGGTTAGCACTGACCACAACCGTTCATCAAAAATGCATCAATTGACTTCTTATTTTTTGCAAGGGAGTAAGGGAAGAAGAGAAGGAGCACCCACAGTGAGCTGTGGGATGAAGAGCTGCAGGGGACTGGCTACACAGCAGCATGAAATCAGATTGATTTTTATAGATCAACTTCTCTATTTAAACAATTTGCATTTGTTTGGCTGCACTGTAAATAGACACACCAGTTGGGCTTCTGTTATATTTCTGACAAAACATCTTCTCAAACAGTGTTTCCTATAGTATTGAAGCACATTTGCTGTTACCACAGTAACCATGGGTGTTGCCAAATCAACCAGGACGTAAGTCTTAAGCATAACAACTTTAAATGCATATTTGCTATCAAAAGATGAAAGAAACAAATGTGTATTTAGGATAAGCAAATATAATTCCAAATGTATATTTCTTGCAACTCTTTGGGTTGAGGATTTTGAGGATTTTATGTGCCTCATGAACTCAGGAAGACTCAGGAAGAATGTGCAATGTGTTGCATCCCCGGCCCTCTGGGATGCTCTTCACTGTGAAACCATAGTGGTTGAATTTCTATCATTTATAAACAGCACAGGAGAAGATTCAATCATGACAACCAGCCTGCAAAAGTGGAGGTTCTTATGCCATTTCATCCATTCTAAACCCTTCACAGCAGAATAAGTTCACATCTCCAGTGGAGAGTAAACAGCTTACACTAGAAGAGGCAGTATACTCCTCCCACTGAAGTAGCTCTCTCTGTCATTATCAGTATTTCAATTAAAATGTGCGTATTCTCATCTTCAGCACTGATACTAAATCTATTTCTTGCTTTTTTTTTCAAACCCCTTCATTAACTTTCTTTTCAAGTCATTTTCCACTGAGGTTGGGGTTAATTCTTAATCTATTCAATTAATTCAAATTGTGGGCCAAAATCTGAGTTTGTAATTATAGGGCATTAATTATCTCTTAATAATCTCTTATTCATTAACAGATTGAATAGTACAGCTTCCTCATGCCAAAAAGCCTTTTTAATATTGAAATTTTGAATATCCCTCCTCTAATTGAAAAAGTTCTGAAATATTGTCGGCTAAGGTTCTCTGTGAAGGAAACATTTAAGTACAGAATTACAAATTCTCCCTAAAAATAGCCTTTTTATGCAATTGTTATGACATTGTGGTATTATTAAAAACATGCACATCTGGAAAAGCAATTTAAACATACTGTAAGGTAAAAAAAAAAAGCCCCTGGGCAACAACACACAGCCATGATTCATGCTATAAATGACTTGTCACAGGTATTAAATTCATTATTGTTGTAGACAGTGTGAGCTTTAAAAGCACTAAAACGGCTTACACACGCTACAAAATGCTACAAATAATGCTACACCACAATTCTATAAAAAGCCACATTCATGTACAATTCAATAGCTAAAGAAAGATGGCTTTTCACTAACTCGCTGTCCTAGTCCTGTAATAAATGTAATTCCAGTTGAAAATCTTATTCTCTATAGGATTTGCAAAGAAGATTCCCGAGATTACCTTCATCCCTGTCGTAAAAAGTTCAGATCAAGAAATAAACTGACTTTAAAAGTTTCATACTGGCAATTGTTTATGGTCTGCTAAATTAAAACTGGGTCAGCATTAGATCAGGAGGCTCAGACTACTCCATCTAATCATAACATCAAAGGAGCATAACTTGAGACTCTCACTGAGGCCAGGGCACTAAGCGGTGGTGTGATAAACAAAAGTATCTTGCCAGTGCCCTCTATGCCCATAAAGAGAAGCAGCTTCCCTGTCCACATCCACAGGCCAGCAATTACAGCTTTTTTTTTCTGCTCTATCGACATATCAGCGCTGAAGTCTGACAGGATAGAGGATGAAAGAGCAGGCAATGGACAGCCGGCAGAAGGAAACAACAGCAGAGTTGGGAGGAATTGTCTTTTGTTTCTGTCACACAGGGCATGGATTTTCTGCACAGTTCAAATATTGATTTTTTTGGGGGGGGAGAATGAAATGGCTCTCCAATCCAACTTATTGGCAAATAATTGAGGATTGTGGCTGCACTGTTAGAAATATATGTAATATTAAACATGGGGGAAACAACATGTTTTCCCCTCACACATCACTTGTATCTACTAACTAAGGAGGACGCTTGACACATTTATGGTCTTTTTTTTCGCACTGTCCAAGTTCTCCTTTTTTACTACAGACCTCGCCCCTGTACATGTCTGTGGACACCACTGGGTGATTGAATTTAAAGCCTCCCCAAATAAAGTGTATGTTTGTTTTAGATTATCTCTATCGCCATACCGTTTAAAAACCTGCCACAGTTTGGCAATTTTGAGACACTTATAAACCCTTTCCTCATGAGGACTGGAGAAGATTGCAGAGCAAGTGTGAAATTGTAAATTGCGACAGCTGGGTTTGATGTCAAATTCTGCAGAAAAGAAAGTCATAATCTTGGACTCAGACTCCTTTACCTTCAGAGAGCCAGGCTTTGCCTATAAATAATCCTTGCACTCATTCACTGAGGCTGCTCACAGCCTTGCAAGTGAAAACAGCTACGAGGAGAAACAGTCCCCCCCCCCCTTTCTGTCTTTGTTTCTCTTTAATTGACTTTTTAACAAGGCTGTGTTCAAGTTGACCAGCTACACCCCTTCATTCCCGACCACCACTCACACACATATACACTTCTCTTATTGGCTGAGATGGGAAACTCATTAAAATTGTGTGTGTGTGTGTGTGTGTGTGTGTGTGTGCAAAATGCTCCCAATTTCTGAATCAATGAGCTATGTGCAGAGGAGCATAAATGAACAACATGTTTATATGAATGATAATGCCGACCCCTCCGTTTCTGTCAGAGGAGGTCAAACTGCATAATGTATTCTGACTGAGATGAAAACACCCTCTAGGGTGGATTTGGAGTAAATTATTTCAAGCCATTGTCATAAAGTCCTAGTGAGAGCCTGCACCAGGAGCATAATTTGGAACAGTTATGCACCAAACACTGGGTAGTTAGAACAGTAAATTGGAAGGATTTCATTATCTGGGTGTAGACCGAATCACTACTTTATTATGGATAATAGAAAATACTAAAATAAACACATTTCCCACGTAAATACCGCAAATTATTAGTTAAAAGTTGATGATTTTAGTGGTCAAACAAATACATAGCAAATGATTCAAACTTATTCTTGTCTGTAATTGAAATCTGCCACTATATTTATATTTTTCAAGTATATTTCAACCTCTGCTAAGGCAAATCAACGTTATGTTAATTTTTGACCTTGGAATAGCAATGCTACCAAAAAGTCTCCTAAGGTCCTACGCATGGACTGACAATGATGATGTTAACTGAACTATCTGGTGACAGCTGAACAAACTACTTCCTCTGAGGAAGCCCATGAGATGTGTTTGAAAGCCTGGAA
Organism: Morone saxatilis; assembly: GCF_004916995.1. Classification (NCBI taxonomy): domain Eukaryota; kingdom Metazoa; phylum Chordata; class Actinopteri; family Moronidae; genus Morone; species Morone saxatilis. Next base: position 3,022,803 of record NW_023339751.1, read on the forward strand.
AAAGCTGGAAAATTGACCGTAAGTTAAAATTTTATACATTAATTTTTTTACTTATTTCGAGTATTTTCTAAATCTAAACCTGATCCACTATGCAACTTATACAAGAAACCTGAAGAAACTTGAATCAACCAGTACACATCCAATGAGAATGGACTTTACAGTGAAGTAGGAGACATCTTGTGTCCAGCAGGAAAACGTTAGAAATGAGCACAATTTGCATAATAATAGATTTGGAATTTTTAATGAGGTAGAAGGAGTAGATGCAATCTTAAGGATTTCCATGGAAATTATACTGCATTTTTTTCATACCTTATGAAAACAAATCAAACACATTATTGGTCCAGGAAGACTATTTTCCCTTTATGTCTTAATACATGACTGGAGCGGATCTTTATTTTTTTAGAACTCAATTACAGAGAGAAAGGACTCCACAGAAAAGAACAGTTCCTTACCCCGAACAGCCTTTACTTAGTGCTGAGATCTTTATCTAAAAGTATCACTCTCTTTTCTATACCCCAATACACAATATTAAAAACTGCACCATTTGCAGCCCCAATAACACATTTTAAGGCCAGACTCTGTGACTTTCCACATTTGCAGCTCCTAGTGGCATCAACAGATAAAAGTGTGAAAATAGTTTGAACTTCAGAACCCCCAAAATCCTGCAGTATAACATCAGTAAACTGTGCACAGCACAGCCCGGCTGGTCTGCGACACTTTATGATACCAAAGGGACTGACAGGGAAAAGGTCTAACACTGGTGAGTCCAGCTTTCTGAAGATGGATCACTCACTCACTGCTGTTAAGGAGACGGTTTGTATTTCACAATGAGGTTTTCGCAATTATTTTCCAGCAGGCAGAGAAGATTTCACACCAGTCACCACATGTGAAACCAGAATTTCATTTTGGCAAATACCATAAATGTGTGCCACCCACGGAGGGGTGATGGGAGTCTCTTCTATTTTGCTGCTTCACTTTGTGGTGTAGTCTGATAAGACAGGGGTAACTATCTTGCCTCATGCAGGTTTCATTAAGTGGCAATTGCTGTACTAAATTCAAATAATTGTGAGCTTTTATGACACTAAACTTTCATGTCATTTTAGTGGCTGGTTAAATTTATTCCCTGTCCTTTCATACAACACTCTTGGTATTTCTTGGATACATTTTTCCTGTTATTGCATTCTGATTAATCAGTGGAACAATTCCAGGAATCTGAGTCATCAGTGTAGAACTTTCTGACCACCTCTGTGTACTGTAAACACGCACTGTTCAAGAGCAAGTAAATAAACAAGATTTTTATTTTCTAATAAGTATGAAACAGATGCCAGTGTTCAAAATAAAAACATAATTTGGGCAATCATTTTCAAGAAGTGATGCTGAGAGGTTGTTTATTTCCTTTCTGTCCTTCCGCTTGGTTTATTTACCTGTTTTAGCTGCCACAAGGCTGGTGGATTAGCTACCACCCCCAGGGGTAGGTTGTTCACTTTACAGAGGACTTCAGGGCAACTGAGCTGATGTTATCATTTCCTCTGAAGTCTGTACTATCTCTTTGAACACACTTTATCTTCACATCTCTGTACCCGCCTGCAAATGGAGCAACACACAGGGGCTGCTTTGAAATGAATTAGCAATAGGAAGGTGCCCGAGTCACTTGTGAAGCATACTTAATTTGTATAACATAAATTAATGTTCTAAAAATAAGAACCTCATCCGCTCTTTGAGTGGGCTCACAGAGAGCTTGAAACAGGGAAATCCAGACAGTGATGAGGGACGACATTGAAAATTAGCAGAGTCAAAATGTCACCTTCCCCCCTGAAGTGCCGCAGCCACGCAACGATAAAAAAAATACAAAAAAAGAAGATGAATGAACAAAAGAGGCGCTTAGCATCTGGGGCTAGCTGGGATCCCAGCTGACGGAGAGAGGAGAAATGGCAAAAAGACTGACAGACTTCAAGGGAGCTCAGAGAGACCTTCTTGCTTTTGTCTGGTCCCTCTTGCCCCTTTCTGCTATGGCAGGAAATAGCAATTGTGTGACACTTGGCTCCTGTGGGCCCAGGCTGCTACAAGCCAGCAGTGAAATGTGATGCTTTTTGCCATGGCTGTGCACTCTGACTGTTGTTGTTGTTTGGCTGTGGAGAAATCAGAGCAGGGACTCGGGGCTCTACTGTACACCCAAAGGAGAGTAGATTTCATATTCCAGAGTGAAATGCCTTCCGGCACTCTTCCGCCAGCCCTTGATTTGAATAGACAAGAGCTGCTGGGGAGGATTGAGGGATAAAAGAGGCTGAGGGAGAGAAGTGACTGGAGCCTCAAGAACAGACACAAAGTCTATATGCTGTATCAGCACTCATACATATGGAGAAACGGAGTGCTAAGTGTGAAGTGACACTAAAAAAGAGGACTCATGTCTTGTTAGTTCTTAGCTCAAAAGCACCACAGATTTTAATGTTTGTGGAGTTTGTTTAGGCATTTGTGTGTTTGCTAGTATACAGCAGCAGTTCCCAACCTTTTTGGCTTATGACCCTTTATAGAGTTGCAAAGTGGGAGTGTTTGCTAGTTCCTGAAGTGCAGGGGGTGCTCAAGCTTTTCGTGGAGGCCCAAAACTGAAATTTAATGGTGGGCCACGGGCCAGAAGCAAACACCTATTGTACTGTTAAGATGAAAAAAGTAGGGTTCCCAAGTTCTTTTAAATGACAGATTTCCTGTGTGTTCTTCCTGCAGAGTCACTCTGCCCAGCATGCTCAGATTATGAAAAGCAATTACTAAGTAGGCATCCGACATATTTAAAGAGCATTTTAAACTTACCAACAATAAACCAAGTTATATCTTTTATCTATTTTTTTACATTAGAAACATCTAGCTGGCCAAATCAATCCTTATGGTGTACCACCTTGGCTAGCCCTGCTGTGTTTCCTCATTCTGTATTCCAATTTCCAAATTTTCTTTTAATGATATCATCAATGTTCTCAACTTTTTCTTTCTGAGAAATCCTGTTTTGTTCATCAGTTTGGCATGGTGGACGGCTCTTAATACTACAATACCCAGGAGCCTTGGCCACTGTTGCTATGGAGAAGTCTAAGTCAGAGCAGTAGCAAATTTATAAGGCTTTGTTGGTTGCAGCATAGAACAAAATACAATGCTATAGATTCTCAACCATCCAAAAGTGACTCAAAAAGATATTTTTTTTGCTTTTAATTGAATGTATCAATAAAGAGATTGGATATTTGCAATCAAAGTTCACTTATCACCTTACATTTTCATGTACGCTATTTTTTTTTTTAATCAAAGAACCAGATATTTTCCAACACAGTTCTTCATCTTTTGTACTTAAGATTCAAAAGGAAAACGGTTGATGCCCATCCAAGCCATACAAATTATCAAATGATCCAACTGACCTCACATCCCCCTGCAGGTCTCCCTGCTTTGTAACTCTATAAGAAAGCAGTACCTGCTTGTGGCCCCTCATCAAGTTGCACATAAAGCTGTGAGCTGTTCAGCCAAAGACTGTTCCTTTCTCAGAAGGTTGTCTCAAGCTTCTAAAAGGTCAAATATTTCCAGTATCACAAGTAAAATGCTGATTTGAGAGAAGTCAAGAAAAACATCCCAGATAAACATTTTCTTCCTCCCTTGTCCTTTGATGCCAATCATCATTCAATAGCTAGCTTTGTTCTTGCCACCTCTTGGGGGTCACAACCCATATGGGTCTAATCTAATTATTTGTTAAGTGTTTGCCTTTTTCACAATAAGGGGGAAGGTTGAATTGGGAAAACTGGTTATAACCTGTTTGTTAAAGAACCAGTGTGTAGGATTTAGTGGCATCTAGTGGTGAACTTGCAGATTACAACTACTGTAACTGAACACAGCATCTTTATTTGACGACCTGGGAGTGAGAATGGGCTGCGAAGTGTATAGGAGAAACTATGGTGGCTGAAAAACTGCTAAAAAGTCCTATCTACAGCCAGTGTTTGGTTATGGCTTACTGTGGACACATGGCAGCCTCCATGGAAGGCGACCCCGCGACGTCTGTAGATAAAAACGGCTCATTTAATAATGAAAGCACAACTATTCCTATATTCAGGTGATTATACACTAATGAAAACATACCTATGAGTATTATATTCCATTTCTGCCAATGGATCCTCCTACATGTTACACACTGGTCCTTTAAGAGGAGCTGCACCAGTGACTCTCTACTGCAGAACAGAAAGAGGTCCACTGGAATTTGTGCTTCATTTTGCCATCACTCACACATGCCTACACAGACAGTTTATACAATGAGCTCTGCCTTTGTAGCCCTGATCTCACCTTAGATTTTATATCCTTTTCTCCACCTCAAAGGATTAATCAGAGGCTTTTATAAAGCAGCCACAAATAAGCAGACACGTCTCTTTCTCCTCCCTTTGACCTGAATGCAGCAGCAGCCTTCCTTCCCCTTTAGTAAAGACTGCCATGAGAGCACATCAAACACATGCCCTCTGCACCCGAGGCAATGAAAAATAAATCAACAAACAAATGAATAAGTAATCACAAAGGGAAAAACCTTTAAATTATGTGCGAAAAACAGGTTTATCTGAACAGTTCTTATGTTTCTCAGCCTTTTGTGTTTGTGATAATCCAAGGTGTATTTTGGGAAACATGTCGGTTTCCGGGTCCCTGATCTCATTAGATTTATGTTCATTGTTCTTTTTCTGATCAAGCAAGATGTAAAAAGGCTTTGGTGGGTTGGTTTTGTGTAAGGCATTGTTGGCTATGTAGTATGCATCACTCCCCACAGGCTTCTTGTATTTGAGCCAGCAGTACGGAACTAAAAACACCCCATTGCTGTTGGGTGATGTCTTGGCTGCAAGAATTGAATGAAAGTGTTTCTTTTTTTTTTTTTTTTTAATCCTGCAAAGGAGCCACCTTGATGTTTTTAGAAATAGCTTCATAGTGATGAGAGCTCAGAGGCATCGTCCAGATGGTCACACCTGTGTGCACAGCTGTGAGGAATAGCTGTGTATTTAATAGAGAAATAAACAGAAAGATACTCATTCAGTTAGCAATAAGGCTATCTTTGAAATCCTATAAAGGAACTGTATCATCATTAAAACAGTAAACCATTCAGTGTGTAATTAATTGACACTGCAGATGCTGCATGAATTAAAAAAAAAAACAACTCCTGCATCTTATTGAGCTGTAACCCGACCCATAACTGACCCATGCTGTTTATAGCTTATGTATACCTGCTGAGCCATGTCAGTTGACTCTTAATGTGCATTAGGTTCTGCTTCTAATGTTGACACGGAGGTCATTAATTCACATCAAGGACACCTCCGTAATAGACTTGTATCACGCAAATACAGTGGCTGTTAGTTTGCAAACAGCTTAGCAAGCAGCAAGCGTTCCTTGTGCTTTGATTCGATGCTAAGTGCTTCATCAATCACAATCCCAGACAGATCATTAGAGGCTTCTAGGATGACAAGACCAGCCAAAACATCTACAGCAGATTGCTCCAGACCACCCCTCAAACCTTTAATTACGCCCGAGGTTGGCAGTTATCAAAGACATGCAGTGATAAGTGACTCACTCAATAGTAGCCATTAGTTAAAGCAACTTGTTAGTGTCAAGGGTTTTAAATGACTTGCCCTGCATTTTAGTATGTCAGGCTTAAAGCAACATGTGCAGAAAAAGTAATACTCAAAATACCATAGGCCACTAAGAAAACTACTTACTGATCAACACATTGCAGCTTTAAATAACAGAGCTCTAATTCAACTGTTTTCAGCTTCAGCTTTAAGTGGCAGGCTTTATAACCAGATGGTTGCTGGACTGAATCCTCTGTCAATATGCTTTTAAGCAAGGTGATTAGGAAAAGATGATGAAGATAACGCTGGCTTCAGTTAAGTTAAGTTGACAATAAAAAGCAAGATTTATAAGCTTGTTTTTAGCCAATACAAGCTGGGAATGGTTATGCCAGTTGGTCAGTCTGCCACTTTGTTCTAGACTGAAATAGCTCCGTAACTTTTGGATGGATTGCCATAAAAGTTTGTACAGACATTTATACACACACCAGAGGATGGAGAGTACTGACTTTGGCCATCCTGACCATCCCTATAGCATCACCACAAGGTTTATATTTGTAGAAATTTCTTGAAAACTAGTTGATGCTTAAAATGAAATGAAATGACATGTAAAAGCTTTGGTGATCTTTTAACTTTTCATCTATCAAAATTGAAATTTGTTTAATAAGTATGTGAAAGTACCTGCAAAAAGTAATGACATTCCCATCAGCCTCAGATGTATGGTATTTAGTGCTAATTAGCAAATTTAGCTTGCTAAGCTAAACTAAACTAACACATGTTAACATAAACTAAAATGGTGAACATGGTAAACAGTATACTTACTAGTTAGCAATATGATTGTGAGCATGTTAGCATTCTGGCTTTAGCACATCTGGCACCAAAGTCTGGCGCTAAAAGGACAGTTAACCCCAAAATCAAAAAATTCATATTTTCCCTCTTACTTGTAGTGCAGTTTATCCATCTAGATTGTTTTGGTGTGAGTTGCTGACTTTTGGAGATATTGGTGGTATGATGTCTTACACTTCTTGAATATAATCAAACCAGATGGAAATGGGTTTGTGGTGCTCAAAGTGCCAACAAAATACATCTTACCAGAAATCCTAACCTGGTTAGTACAGATAATCCACTGACCTTGTTGTGAGCAGTTTCATGTAGGAACTATTTTCTTTCTACATATCGGCTGGACTGTAACGTTAGCTAGCACACCTAGCACCACTGAGATAGCTATATGTTTGACTGGTGTAATGTAGAAAGAAAATAGTTCCTTCATGAAGCTGCTCACAACAAGGTCTGTGGATTATCTTGAGTAACCGAGTCATGATTTCTCTTTTCTCTTTTTCTATTCTATTCTTATTTAATGTGTATTGTTCAATGTGTTGTGTTGTATCTGGAGCTGCTGTAGCAAGTAAATTTTCTCAGTATGGGATCAATAAGTCTTATTTTTTGGGCGTTTTCAGCCCCACAAGCCAAGTGCCACCTGGATCCATTAAATTGGAGAGAAGGTAGACAACTCTACGGCTAGTATCTCCAAAACTTAGCAACTCACACCAAAACACTCTAGATGGATAAATAGCACTACATGTAAGAGTAAAAATCTATATTTTTGGATTTTGGGGTGAATTATCCCTTTAAGTACAGCCTCACAGAGTTGCTAGACTCTAGTTCAAGGATAATACAACAAAGACCATTAACTCCATTGTGGTCTTAATATATAAACAGTAAGAATAACACATGGATACATTTGTTATGGCACTATCATTTAACATTTTATTATCATCAACAAATCCCATGAGCCAAAACCAACACTGGATTATCTTTAAAAAAAAGCCAGGGTAGTCACAGCTTTACATACTGTATTAAAGCAGAACTGTATAAAGGAGTCATATTGTTGCATTTGTTGCAATGATATGAACTTCAGGGAATTTGCTGATAAAAAATATCCTTATCCTTAAATGACCCATTGCTGACTGCAGTTCCTCAGTCTAACATTAGACAGCTACAGATGCACTATGCAGCTCCAAGTGTTTCTGCAAAACAGCAAGCAGTCAGCTTTGCCTCAAAGGCTATAAATGGGAATTTGTTCAGTGTGTACTCCCATATTGTAAGCAAAACATGCCCTTTTGTCCTTCCTGCCCACCTGCTTAATGGAAACACTGTGCTACTCCAATGTAACAACCCGGGAATGATTGGTATCGTGTGTGTATATACGTGTGTGTGTTGTGGCAGTGGAGCGAGGCCGCTGGTGCCGTTGGACAAATTGTTCCCTTCCTGATGAGCGGCTGGGTGATACATACCAGAGTAGACATGCGTCGGCCAGGGCCAAGAGGTAACTGTCACAGGCCCTTCACCTGTGTGTGCACCGACAGAGGGGATCCTAGAGAGAGCATGTCTAGAAACATTTCCTCACACAGTCCCCTCATGAGTTACTCCGGAGTCCAAGTGCCCCCTGGTGAGCAGAAGGGAGAAAAGTCTCTGAGAGAGATGAGTTATGGGGGACTTAGCACTGCCTTTCTCATCAAACCGAGCTTGTGTGCAAACATGAAAATCACACAATTTTCCACTCTAATTATAATTTGAAACCCCTGATCAGCCATGGACTACACTATTCATATAAATATTCAGCATATATATGTGTAGCCCACAGCTATAAACCCCCAACCCCCCACCTTCCCATGTTCTGTTCTGGATATGGATCCGATGTAGCATCAATGACTACTTGCCTCAGGAGAGTTATAGTGCTTATTCCAGCAGACAGAGCGGGGAGATCACATGAATATCAGATCCCAGTGGAGCTGTAGCTTTGGCTGCTGTTTAAAGCCTAATCAATGAAAGAAACATGACCCATGTCTATCTGTTGTGTGTATAGGACGACAAAATGTTTCTGGGAAAACTGCATACCAAATATGATTCAGGAAAGAGATAATATGTAGAAAAAAACATTTCCACAGATACAGTAACATTTGTAAATGTTTTACAGCACTGTTAGGCATATGATTTAATAGCTACATTTAACACCTGCGCAAATTGTTGAACAGAGCAGCAACAAAATGCAACAGCACCCTGGATTTGAGCTTGCTGACTATGGAGATTTGACTGATTTAGCTGCAGGCACAGGCTACCTTCAATGTCCAAAGCCATTAGTGATTCCTGTACTACTAAAGCGCTGCTCCAGGGTACCCATTTCCTTGCATTAATGTCTACCTTCCACCACAGCAAATCAAAGGCTTATTCTAATGCCTCTGCCTACCTTAGTATACTCCTTAAATAACACTGGTTAGAAGGTTCAGGGGCTTTTGATGGCCAGAATGAAATGAGACAGAGAAACATGCCACTTTTCTGGTACATTTGAAAGCAGAACAATTTATTATCAAGAACAAGAATATCAAACAAGAGAGAGGAAAAAAAGTTCATCAGTTTCACAAACTTGTTTTCGCTGCAATTTGATCACTTAAACGCTTCCAGCACAGAGAGAATGACTTATTAAGCTTAGAGATTCTTCCATTTAATCTTACGCCTCTAGTTACAGTTGTTCATATTTTTTTGCCCTATCCTGTGAATATAGAACCGCTCTGCTGAAACCAGAGATCAGTAGTTATTAAGAGGCTATTCAAAGGGGTTGTTAAATGTCAGTTCTGTAAAGTGCTTTAGGCCCCCTTTTTAGACCTCATCACAGACAAGGTGGTGGCTCCCTTGAGTCCGATTTGTGATCTTGGTTCCTTATTGCCAGTCGAAGGTGCGCTTCACCAGCCTGAAGAAGGTTCGGTTGTGTTCCTGTAGGTAGGAGCGGAGCTGCTGGAGGACAGTGCTGTTGACAGCCGGGTGAGGACGTCCCTTAGACTCATGCAGACAGCGCTCTCGACCATCACTTCGGATACAGTAAAACCCCTTGGTCTGGTTGAAGTAGAAGTTGGAGGATACTATCCTTGGCGGCAAGTTGAGGAAGCGCTCTACCTTCTGAAGCTCTGGCAAGGGGTCGCGGATGAGAGCATCACCATCTACGATGTGTATCTGTTCCAGGGGGAAGTGGCGCAGCCAGTTGCGCATGTGGATGTCGTACAGGCTCCTCTGAATGGCCTTGTACCGGATATTCAGGGCTCCATTGCGCACTAGCAGGTTCTCAATGGCTTGCACTGGCTTGTGGTTCTCCAGCCGGTTGAAGTACACCTGGGTATAGTCGGAAATGACCCGCTCAGCCGGGTCTCGCAAGATCAGTAGCAGCTTTATAGATGAGTTCATGGCGCAGATGCGTTCTGGTGCGAGGGCTGACGTAAAGTAACCTGGAGTTTTCTCTACTGTGATCTGATGGGGGTAAGAGTAGGGCATCAACTCACGGTACCACTCAAAGCCCTTGGCATAGTTCTCATCCCAGTCAAAGAAGTGCACCTCGGTGGCAGCAGCAGCAACCTCAGGGTGTATGTCTAGCATCTCCAGCAGTGCTCTTGTGCCCCCCTTGCGTACCCCAATAATGATACTGTGTGGGGCTCTTTTACTAGTTCCTGGGGGTGGAGATGAGGTCACATCTCCAGAGACATTGACTGGCAGTCCAGAATCAAGGTCCATGGGGTCCAGTGTTATGCCAAATCCTGCCTGGATAAACTCAGGTGGGGCAGCATATGTCTGGAGAACCAGAAGAAAGGCAGATGCCAGGAAACAAGCCATGGCGACGAACTGAAGAGTGGAGATAGACAGAAGCAAGAAAAGGAGACAGTGGTTTAGCTGTGGACAAGATCTGTCTTTCGGAGCTCAGTGGTTACAAGAGCAGTGGGAAGTGCAGTCTTTGTCTGCCATTGAATTTGACCTGGAGGAGGAGGAGAAATCATCGGCAGTCCACAGCACATCTGCAGGGAAGAACAAAGAGAAAAAAAGAAGAAAAGGCTTTCAGATTTCAGGCATATAAAGCAGAATGAATGTCTGTATTATACTGAAATGGCACTTTCCTCATTCTCCTGAAAAAGCAATCCAGCCATAAATACAATCCATGTCTGTTATAAGTGTATCATCTCAAAAGGATAATCTCAATTCATCTCTCTTTGAGTCTCTTTTCATCTTCCCTCTTCCCATCTGCTTTCTCTTCTAACTCTATAAAGTCACTTTCAATTGATACTGTAATTTCTCCGGCTGAAAAACATTTAGTCAGACAGCTCGTTAGAAAATGTGTCTGAGATATGCAAGTGTGGCTGAAGGCCAGAAGACAAGACCAGAGTGCTTTGTCTTCCTTTACCAGGTCAAAATCCACACTTGAATCAATACGCTTAACATCTCCCCCTGGAGCATTGAAATCAAGGCATTTCAAGACTTATAAAGACAAATTTATTGCAGGAAATCTGATGAGTTCCCACTTCTAGATGACTTTGATTTCCTATACATGCCAAGAAAAATCCATACTAGGGCAATGGAATTCAGCAAACACAAGGAGAAGGATTTAGGGTATTAAATTAGACTTATAATATTGTTGAGGAGCTCTTCAAAACCATGGGAAAATTCTAATTTGCTGTCTCATTTTTTTGAAAACTTTCAAAACTTTTTATCTGTTATTGCAAGGGCTGTTACATATTTTAATATCTGCCTTGTATTCATGCCTTCAATAGGCACTTGTCAAACGGTTTGCCTTCACTTAACCAAGAAATAGCATATGTTAAAAATGTTTCCCTGCTCTGTAGCAAGAAGCCGTCAGCTGAAATAGCAGAATGTCATGGAATTAATTTAAAAAACAAAAGTCTTCAGATACCTTCACGAGGAAAACAAGCCCAGAGAGTTGTTGCTTGCACTGTGCTAGTCAAAACAACAGGGCCGGGCTATGCAAACATCCAGCTTCAACAGCAAAGGTCATGGTAAGGTAATCTAAACAAACGAAGATATTCCTTGCCTGGGAACAGACTGCCAGACACACACACACACGTACAGAGTTCTATTCTGGATGCATACAGTAGACATTAAGCGTTCAGCATATATTTCTCACTTACAAAATATTGTAGGCTAGAAATAGGTAACAGATGGAAGTCACTTGAACACATTTTGATGGCATTTTAGCATTCAGGGGGTAATCTTTCTGCCAGTAAAATGCTGAATTCATGCATCACTTTCTGTAGATGGATTACATCTTAAAGGGGAAAGGAATACAGTATTGAATAAATTTGATACTCCATAGCAGCAGGGAGGCTACACTTTTCTGTTTTTTTCTTACCAGTGTTTTCTAAAATTTTCATGATAACTATACAAAACAATACAAGATCTGGTTTGTTTTCTAAAGAAAGGCTCATAAGATATATTCTTGGAGAATTTTCATTTTACCTACTCCTCAGAGCATTTGTACAATAAAGTACCATGGGAACAATTAAAAAATAATAGTTAAAAATAACAGTGTGTAGCATTCAGTGGTATCTAGCAGTGAAGTTACAGATCGCAACCAACTGAACACCACTCGCAACAGTATTTTACGTTATATTAGGATAATGAGCTGCCAAGTGTGTAGTAGAAACTTTGGTGGCCGGAAAACTTGTGAAAAACATGATAGGCTCTATACAGCCAATGTTTGGTTTGTCTGTTCTGGGCTACTGTAGAAAAAATGGCGGTTCAATATGGTGGACCCACTCCCTCTGTAGATTAAAACTAATTATTCTAAGATAACAAAAACACAACCATTTTTATTTTAAAGTGATTATACACTAATAAAAACATGAATAGTATATTCAATTTCTGCCAATATATCCTCTTTAATGTTACACAGCGGAGCTTTAAATTTCAAAATGATCCACCATTGTAAATAAGTAATTTTGAGATAATAAGAGTGAGTTTATGAAACTGATATGAAAGTAATTGAATCATTCTAACATCTTTGTTTAGAAACTGTCAGTAAATTATATTTGAGGATCGCTGATTTGTAAGGCAAGCCTTAAAATAACTTGAGTTGTTTTTAGTGACCAACTGTTATTATTAATTATGTCTCTGCTTGCAGAAATACTCTACCTCAAGTACAATTTAATCACAGAAGTTGTTGACTGTCTAATTAAACGAGGTACGTGAGAGGTATAACAACCACTGAACATAGCACTCTTACGAGGTCACCCGTGGCCTTTCTCTCACCTTACAGAGTCTTTCAACCATATAAAGGCTATGACACATGCCCCTGCTTCACACTACGATCCCTGGCTTGAGTGTGGGACTGAGCCTGTGTGTTGAACGCAGGAGAGTCGACCTGCCCTACAGGGCCCGGGGTTGTGCAAGGAGGCACTTATATGCTGTGACAGGCGCGCCTGCCTGTCAGCGCTTCCCTGGCAGAGAGCTGCCAAGTCCAATGCTAACAGCCAGGCAGCCAGACGAGCTTTCTGTCTCATCCAATTCCCCCCACTCCTCTCACAGAACACCACCACCTGGAAGGAGCCATTGTTTCCCATTCCACTGGGCCTTATTGCTTTATTCAGCACTTGATGCATATCTTTCCAGCTTTTCATTCAGCACAAGGCAGCCACGCTATCTGGCAGACTCCTTAACCAAGACTATTTCCACTGAACACTGTGGGACAAGTGGGAGGTTACACAACACAGGTTGGCAGGGAAGAGCTATGGCCTCACCGAGACTTGGGAGTAGCATCTGTGTGTGGTGGCTTAGTCTGAGCCCTGCTGCCTCACAGCAACACAGTCTACATTCAAATCTTGGCTCTAGGCACTTTTTTGCTTATGGAGTTTGCATGTTTTGTATCTTTGCATTTCCTCCAGGAAGTGCAGAAGAGCACCTTAATCACCTACAGGTGTGTGCATGAAAGTGGAGCCAGGCCAGAACTGGCAAGATGACATTTAGCTGTGGTGAAATGCAGGTGCAACTGGAAATAATATGGACATGGTTGTAAGCAAGCAAAAATGTTGTGATTACCTATTTTATTATCATTATTATTTATTATTTATGTCCTTCCACTCACTGTAGCTATGCAGCATCCCTCCTGTTCTGGTGCTTGTATTATTGCACTAAGCACTGATATAAACCGGAACATTAACTGATCCGATACTGGATATATGTGTCAATATTTGCCTTATTATGCAGATGACTGACTTAGTTTTTAGGGCCACAGCAATCTCTGGCCTCATATTAGCCTGAATAAAAAGGATGCCAGTTGCATTGACGTATACAGATATTCAATTTCAGGAAAGGAGAACAGTGTCGGATAATCTGTAACTGCAGATACCAAACATTAAGGCATGGAATTTGGTATCTGGAGAAAAACTGTTGGATCACTTAATCCTTAATACCTCCTGAATTACAGGGTTTTTTTTAATTTTGCAGTTCAAGTTCAATCAGTTTGGGAATAAGGGGGGATCAATTTAAGGAACAGGAAGCAAAGTGGTAGTTTTTGTGTGTACTAGCTCTGTGATTGCCCAGCGAAATGTTCAAGATGTCTCCCTGCCTTGCACACTGAGCTACACCCAGCCCCTCTTTGACCCCGATTATGAATAAGTGGGAATGAAAATTTAACTCAGCACAGACAAAGGCTTATATAACAAAATGACACTATACCGCATTCCCACTTGAACCCATGATGCAGTGCCTCCCCACACGAGAGCTGCACTTGCCGACCATTATCCAGGCTTTAAAACTTGCCTGGCACCAGAGCAAAAGTGCTGCCTACTGCCTGAGCAGACAGCACAGCCAACAGATCTGCACTATTCATTATATCCCACCAGGCTAAGAGGAGGGCTCCACAGGTTCTCAGTGTCACAGGAAATATATATATATATATAAATATAATTTCCCTCTGGGAATATAATTTCCCTCTGGGATTATTAAAGTATTTCTGATTTCTGATTCTGATTTCTGAAACCAGGTTCTCCCTAATTAACCCAAACAGCCGCCTCTATACATCTACAGAACAAACCCTCATTCATATTCAGAAGGGCCCCCTGCTATTAACTGTGGCGGGCAGCAGGTATTGAACAAGGCAGCTTTGTTTTTTTTAATGGCCGCTCATTAGAGACATTAGTACAAAATAATTATTACTGCGATAAAGCTTGATTACAAGGGGTGGCTTTTGTGCTATTAAATTGATTGATTTCAAGCGAGGAAGTTAAAAGTATTAATCATTGTTTCATTCCTTTTTGTATGTAGTGGTCACACATACCGCCTGGCCGAAGACAAAAAATGTAATCTGAAGTACAGTCGAGTGCAGAGAACAACCTCCTTATCTCCTGGTTGTTTTTGCCATCTAGACATCTTGTATCTCTGTTTCACTGGCTCACAGCACAGATGATCTCTTGTAAGATGCAATGACCCTAACCCCCAAAAAAAACTATCACTTGGGATGCAGAAATGCATTCACCTACATTCTATTTTCTTCTACACTTTCCCCCCTTTGCTCCTTCTTCTTTTCCTCAGCCATTCTCTCCAACAGGCCCTCAAAATCCAGCACAATATATTTCCCACCCACACACATCCAACTGTAACTCTGAGACTGTACTCCCACATACAGGATGGGTTTTAAATTATGGATGAATTTTGGTTCACAGTGGGATTCCTGGCTCAATTTATTAATTTCTGTTACAACAGCTCACAACTTAAGCTACTCACAGAGGACAGAGATGATCTTTTCTTCCCTTCTTAACCTACTCACATTTCTACTTTGAGAACCCAACAGAGTTATAAAAAAGCATGTTTAATTTCTGGGACAGGTATAGTCTGGAAGAAAACCAGTAAAATCCTTATTTCCTAGTCATGTGTTAAGCATTCAGAACACTGATAAAAACGCTCTGTATCAGCATGCAAGGAATTTTAAAGCGACACCTTGAGCACTTCTAGCATTTCAATCCAACTAAGCCAGCTTGACCATGATGTGAAAAAATAATGACTGAGTAGTCCCCATCTATGCACATTACTGGTATATTACAGCCACTTACTGGTGAGTATATAGGCTGGAGGCTGTGCTAGCGTGAGAACACAGAGCTGTCACTTACAACCTCCAGGCTGGTCAGGAAAATGCAGTTGGGGAATGAGTAATGCTCTCCCCTCACTAGAAAACTACAAGAGAGGTGCCCTTGACTTAGTTGCATGTTAGCAAGGCATCT
This sequence comes from Morone saxatilis, assembly GCF_004916995.1. Lineage (NCBI taxonomy): Eukaryota > Metazoa > Chordata > Actinopteri > Moronidae > Morone > Morone saxatilis. The sequence continues at coordinate 3,038,413 of NW_023339751.1, forward strand.
AACTCCCAACTGTCCTGTGGAGCCATTCAGAGGCCCATCCACAAAAGAGTGGAAACACCATGTGTCAAAGTTCTCTGGATAAAGGCTCACGGCGTTAGATGAGACTTGACTTTGGACTGTAAAAACACACTCAGTGCCCAGTTTATTAGGCAGACATGTGGACTAGAGTCACATTACTTGGACTTGAGTCACAAATTTGATTTGATTTTTAGAAAAATAAATCTTGCAATCTTACCTTGGACTTTAACACCAGTAACTTGTGTCATCAATTGGACTTTTGACTTGAAAATACTTGATACCTTCCCCCGAGCCCAAAGATCAAAAAGTATGTTATTTAAGAAGTGTGCCACTAATCAATTAATTTCCGTAACATTAATGCTCTTCATTCCCAGCAAGTGGACACAAGATCCACTTTGTTTGAACCAATCCGATGGCATCTAATCGAGTTGCAGGAGAGAACAATGAAGAACCAACGTTACATCATAGAGCATCAGAAAAAATATAGCAAAGAAATATTTATTTAGTTTGTTCTGTTATTAAAATGGAATTGCATTTGGTGAAGAGTGCAGTTCAGGATCCGAAACTGATCGTTTAGGAATCAGGACTTGACTATGGACTTGTGTTCAAAGATTTACATAGACTTACTTGTGAATCACAAAACAATGACTTGGTAAGTTAAGTTTATTAGATGCTGTCAAACTGTATTGCATTATACAGAGATGCTTTTCTGTTATTTAGTCTTCCCCCATTGATATAAATGAGGTGGACAAAATAATAGAAACACCTGTCAGTGCAATGCAATTTAACAGCACCACAAAATACATCCCCACAATAACAAAAACGGAACATTGTAACCTTAATAAAGGTTGGAGGCTGGAGAGCAGGACTGTTATATTAGACTGCATTATTTTTAGCTAGGTGTTCTAAATAAACAGGCAACTGAGTGTAAGTCTCTGCAATGCTAATGGAATCTGTTTCACAGTAATACTCTCCTCTGGGGCCACCTGGTGGATTAGTATCTCAAATAATTTCCTATAATTTTAACACTTCCTCTGTTCCCAGCATCAATTTAAGCAGATCATCAGCTATTTTGTGATGTGACTAAAATTATTTGGGCATCTACTTTGAATTAATATACCCTATTATCATGTTGTACAAATCTTTGGTTCATGTTTTTCTTTAGTCAGGAATAAAGACCATGTTGCGCTCTAATTCAGTTTCCTGTGCCTATCTCTATTGGTGTGTTTAACCCTTTTCTCTCTCGTTTATCTCACAACACTAGTTTACTGTGTCCTCTCAGGGTTCTCTCACTACAGGAACCACAGGAGTAGATGAAGCTGTGGGGTCAAATCAAGACGTGCCCCCAGATCCTCACTGCAACACACCCTGGTCCATCATCGATCCCCATTTGCCCCCTCGCCCCCTCATACTTGAATCCCCAAATTATATGACAACCTTATACATAAATGGCTAGGTCTTCATTAGTGAAATGCATTACAATACGTACTATTTCAATTTACAAACTGAATGCAGCAGTGGAGCTATTCACTGTCTGATAAGTCTGATAGGATTTATTAGAAACTGGACGAAATGATGGAAACCTGGAATAGACTTTCCACCTTGAGTGTGAGAAAAGCGAGTGTGCCATAATTAGGGTTTGTGTCATCTAATATTGATATAGACTGCTCTATCTGACACCTCAGCAGCATTTTACAGAGTGACACTGAGGATGGACGGACAACATTTTCTTGCTTTTAGAGAAAATTGCACTGCAGCTCTGATTGTAAGCAATATTTGGCTATTTTGGGAGCGCATGAGTAAGACAATGACCTAATCCACACCCACATGTCAGCAGAGGCATTCATTATGGACTTCAAGAGGAGGGAATCTGTCATCTGCTAGTGCACCCAGACACACATGACACCCAGCACTAATTACAGTGTTTTAAAGGGGATCCTCTATACCCTGACTTAAACCTTCACAGTATAGTGATCGTTTCGGCTCTTTTTACAGAGTGGATCAGTGTGCAATGCAGTCTCTTCCAATTACCAATCCTTCTGCCCACTGCCATCTGCGCACAAGTAGAACATGAGCCACCCAACTTGATGGAGGCCTGTGCCTCATAAACAAATATATGTTTATGCTACATTGGTGAAATCTGTATAAAGATGTGTATCAACAAACAGCACCTCACATAATTTTACTGAGGATGGAAACATTCTTGGTTTTCCTGAGTTTGGCAGAAATGACGGGGGTCAAACAATGCTGCATCTACCCAAAAACGTCATTTCTTTCCCCCCATGGCATCACCCCTCCAGTTACCCAACCTAAAAACACCATTGTTCGACTGACACAGGATGGCTTTAGCAATCTCTGCTGCCCCGCTGCATATCCTGGCCCAGGCCTCCTCCGGTTTAGCTTTGACATTTGTCAATGCTCTGAGATTTATTTTAGCATCAACTGACATTGTCCGGATTCCCAGGAGGCATTTTCACAGATAAAATAGGCTGACTTGCTCATCACCCTTGGATGAGTGGAGGCAACCAATCCCAGGGACGCTGACTCACTCAGGGAAGTGTTCCGTGGTCGTTCAGAAACAACAACAGACTATGAGAAGGAATTCAATCAGAGAGTGGCCTGATGATCCTCATTCAGCCTGCCACTTCTGATGAAGCACCTGTGCTTTCCACAGCATCGAGATCTCCCCACCGCAATAGACGATAAAGCTAATTCTGCTCCACCACTTTAATGCTACTGTAAAAGTTATCATGCTTTTCCCATCAAGCCTTTCCTTGTTCTCACAATGAGTCTGATCTTCTCCATGTAAAGTAATTGCTCTACAGTTCATCGCAGAGGGAACGCTCTGAAATGCCGACTTAATCAAAACAAATGCACCAACTTTCCTCTCTCTTCTTGCGTCTAACTAAGCATTTGGAAAGCCGATGCTGTTCTCCAGTCTCACAGGCATCCTGAAAACTGCAATATACACATACATTATGGATGAATTACTTCATCAAATAAAAAGCAGGGCATCTTGTAATGAACTGAGAGGATACTCTTAATCTTTGATGAGGCCTATCTGATGAATAGTTTAATGAGAAAAAGTATGGGAAGGCCTGCTGGGTGCTGACAAAGATATCACAGCTCTGATAAGTAAAGTGCAGAAAAATGCACAATGTTTAAAGGATTTTACGATCTTGTAGTGTTGTTTATTAAACAGCATCAATCTTACAGCTCATAAAGAGCATTAAGTAATACATTGAGTGTAATCCCACCTCAGCCAAGCCAAGTTGAGTTATGCACTGTGCACACTGTACTCCAGGGCAAAGCACGCAATACATATTAACTAAGGTATATGTACACTAGGGGCTTGGTATTTTCTTCGAGGAGGTCAACATAGATATCTCATGTTTATTTCCCCAAACTACAGCTAGTGTGTGTGCGGCTCTACATAACTTGGAAAACCTTTCCTCTGGCACAAACAGCTTCCTGTTGGTAGGCGCACGCTACGGATCTGCCAGTGTTTTCCCGCCATTACAAATATGTATTCAGCACTGCAGAACTGAAGGTTTAGTATTTGGACCTTCTGTGATGTGCTGTTGGCTGCCAAGCGCTGGAGTGATTCAACACCAGGCTGCAGTTAGTGAGCTGATAATAATACATTCAACTTAAAGCTGTGTCCCACAGGGGCGTCCTGTGTTTTGCTCGCATCAGAGGTCGAAACATTATACAGTTAGATGTGTCAGTACTGGTTATGGTACTCCCTGCTGCAGCAGCAGGATATCACCAGCACACATAGAGTAAACAAACAAGACAGAGCACACTATGTAGTCAAATACACGGTGAGCGAAAAGCAGCATATCCAAAGTTTCTTACCGACAAACTTATCAACAAAAGTGAGATCTAGTTGGAGAAAGTCAGGGAGCAGCAGCTGACCCTTCAGTGTACGTGACTTGACTGTCACATGAGCGCACAGACAGGATTAGCTTCATTTGTTTGTGCAGTACGTGTGAATGACAAATCAGTCAAGCGTAACGTGTGAGATATGCAGATCAGAAATGGAAAGAGTATCAGACTGACACTGACAGCGACACATTTCTGGAATGTCATTTAGCCACAATACACGACCTTGAACTGGAACTTTCACAGTATCGAGCTACCTCATCTGCATAAGTAATGCAAGTTGTCACCTCACATGCTGATCATTGATTGTAACGTGATCAGAGGGATCGGACTATGTGGGTCGAGGTGGCTTGGTCATTTATCAGTGCAGAAGTTTAAAAACCGCTAACTCATTCTTTTAATAAACTGTGTTTTGTATCAGACATATCCTCAACATTTAATTAAGGGTAGGCTCACAGTTGTTCAAGTCTGTCCACCTACAAAACAGTATGAACACAAATGACCACTGACCATCCTGTACTGTTTTGTGCAAAAATGTATTCAAAACTTTGTCTATAGCTTCCGAAGTTACATCCTTTTCAGTACAAAGAGATTTTACTTTTAATACTAATATAGGTCTAATATAGGATGACTGTGACATTTGTTCCCCATCACTTACATTGAAAGCACATTAGGAAGGCCATTTACAAACAAATAAAAGACAACATGTATAAATCATAGTATATTTAAAGTTTGCTTTTAAATCAAAAATAGTCTAGCCTTTTGGAATATAACTTAACAAAATATATAGAGGTGCACGTAACAGTTATTTTCTTTATCAACCAAGTTTTGAGAGCCCTAGGTGATATCCTCAGATGTCTTGTTTTGTTCGATCAACAGTCCAAAACCCAAAGATATGCAGTTTAAAATAACATGAGATGCACAAAAACAATAAATCTTCACATTTGAGCACCAGGAGCTCCCTCCATTCAAAGTCCCCCTCCATTCAAAAATCTGTTATTCTTCTTGTTCCTACAGTTGGATGTTTGAGCTTCACTGTGCAGAATGATGTATTGTGCAGAGTTTGACACTAGAAGGCTGAAAGTGGAACGTTTTCTGTGCTCACTGAAAAGGGCAGACCAACACAAATAGTCTGGATGTCAAGCCTGGTCCAATTTGCAACTTTATACAAATGATGTAGAAACTTGAAGCCATCCGCACACATTTACTGAGAATGGACTGTAAAGTAGGAGACATCTTGTGTCCAGCAGGAAAACTTAAATAAACAAAAATTTGCATATTCATAGATTCTTAAATATTTAATGATGTAAAAGGACTAAACACCTTTTAAAGTATTTTAATGTAGAAATTAGACCTATTTTGCAGAAAAACCTATTGGACACACCTTCTTGTTCCAAGCAAACTGTTTGTATATGTGGTAATACATTTCTAGAGGGGATCTTTAATTAAACAACTGAAAATGATTTATCAATTATCTAAATTGCTTTCAATTATTTTTCATCGATTGACTATTCAATTAAGTTTTAGCTCTTCAAATACATAAATGTATTCTCAAAATCACCATCGACCAAACACAAGCTGTGCTCGGCATCATTTGCTGAGATGCTGAGCTCAGTTTGTGACTGTGCACAGTGGCACCTTGGAGGCAAATAACATCAGTTGCCTCCGTGCTCAACTTTGAGCAACATCCTTGTAATTTCCTACTTGCAGGGCAAACTAGATTGTAAGGGAAGTGTTTATCTATAATAACAATCTCCAGCTCCATTTCCCCGTGCCTAGTCTCTGCCTGTGTGACACGGACTGCTTCAGAGGTCTGACTGGGCAGAGATGGGGGAGGATGTACACCATCATAGCTCCACGCGGCTGTTGTACGCTCTATCATTACATTGTTTACAGCATTTGCCTTCGCACTGCTCCACACCATTGCCTGTGTGGCACTGGGCAGCATGTCGGCGTTACCTCAGTGCAAAACTTCCACACTGGCTGAGAGGAAATGAAAACGCTTGTGCCAGCTGGGCTTTACATCTGCTTCTAAGCCGAGTGTGCACTACCAGAAGAGCTCTGTTTACAGACATTTTCAAGGAAGGCTAACCACAAGTATTGGCACTCCCTGTTACTTTATACTTTCTCCTCTTGTTCTGTCTGCCGAACACTGGCAGCGGTTTGAATGCAATCCTACCATACACTTCTTGTGTTCAGCCTGCATAGCGAGGTGGGATTTGCCATCAGTTTAAATCACTAGAGCATGCACAAACTGAGATGAGGTGTGGATAAAAAAACAAAAAAAACACTCCTGGCTTTAACTGAATTTAATACACATGAAAAGGAAAACAGAGTTGTTAGGGGAGATGCATGTGAAGAATTTAGGCTCATTTAAATAGCTGAAGAGACCTGTCTGTGCCTTAATGACAATATGCGTGTGTGTGCAGTTCTGGGTATGTGACAGAATCAGGTTAAGAAGATAGAGGGAATAAAACATCATGTCATTTCAGCAGGGTGACTTTCATAGCAGAGCAGAGCTTTGTCTCTGCTGGTGTGATGGTAAACCCACAAGCTAATAGAGCCCTGGTACAGCTAATGAGTATGCAGTATCATTTTACATTTCTCCAAAAAAAAGAGCACAAGCGCTACGTGTTTCAGCCTTAAAAACATCAGTGTGGTGCATACTAAAATGAAGCCCAGGCTAAAGATTAATCAACTTCAAGTACAAGACAAGTCTTATCAGAACTACATAACAACTTATAGTATGAGGACTTCTCACTGTCAATTTCATCTGTGCCTGTCTTGTTGCAACGTTCTTCATGAATAAGTCATCAGTCCCCCACTATTCCCCTTTGGCTTATTGCTCATTCTGCCGCCTCCATGGCCCTGTAAAACCAACTGAAGTGTTTATGGGAGATAAGAGGCAAAGGAGGTCGCAGGCCCAATAACTCCTTTTATCACCCCACGTTCTGCAGCAAGGGCCATTTTATGGGTGAATTTGCTGAAGACGAATTCTTAATTAGAGAAGTTTGTGGACCCAGCATCAGAGGCCTAATGGGGGAATAAAAAGAATCAGTGAAAGGGCATCTGCAGGATTGCTTGTTGGCCTGCTTTGTTACTGTGTCTTGTGGCAAAGATGAGAAGAGCCTTGGTTTGTTCTCAAAGCAATATCAATGAAAAAGGTCTTTTAAAATGGGTTTGCAAGGCTTGTTTGGTTAGGTGTGAATGCTGTGTTTGTCTAGACAACCCTGAGTCATTTGGAAATTAGTTCAGGTTATTGATTTTCTTGGGGGCTTATCTTTATTAAAGGAGTCTCCCTTGTCAATGGAATTACTGCCTCAGCCATTAAGGTGAGCTGATTCTATTTCCCATTATTGTAAATTCCTGCCCAAGCGACTTAAATGACTTAGGTCAATAGAAAATGCAATGAGCTTATCTTACTAGACAACAGGTTTGACAAAAATAATGTAAAACTTTACTTTCATTCCCTATACTTTTAAAAGAACCCAACCACTTTACTTTAAGGACAAAATGTTCTAGGCCCAAAAAGCTGGATACATTAAAGAATTAAATGAATGTGTTGTTCTGGTATCATGAAGTGTCACCTTTGACAAATATGAACAGGGTGGGATGGAAGGGAACTAGTTCACATTTTAATTAGCCAACTTGGCAGACATGTTTCACCAGACCAGACCAGATAATGACTAGGATCCTGTGTTCCCAGTCGTCTGCATATTAACTGAGAAAAAAGAAGAAAATTAATTACTCATTTTCTCAGACTGGGGGAAGAGGGATCTCGTCCTTGATTGCATAATTTTAAAACTCCATAATTATCTCAACTCCATAGCAACACTTAAGCAAGGGTAGATACATATGAGTTACTTGTTTTCTCCTGCAGACTCCTCGCAGGTTGGGACTGAACACACTTTACCTCAGAGAGGGAATGTGTGTGCATTGTTGGGGACCCTCTCGACCTAAATGGTACACTTTGTGAGGTTAGCCCAAAAGATTTGACAGCTAAATATAGCAAACAGTGGAACAATGGAACATTAGTCGAGAAGTGTGATGCAATCTTCCCCCTTCCCGCTCATCAACCCCTGCTGTAAAGCCTAGATTAACCATCTTTCACTTCATTTAGATGGAGGATTGTTTTGGGGTTTGCCTGATTATATCTATCTCAAGCACACACCATGCTTCTATTGGTATTTAACAAAGATTAGCTTTAAATTGATGATTAACCTTTGTAATCCTGCATGCATTTTGTAAATGGCTTGCTTGTCTTTACCACAGCCACACAAAAGAGAAGTATTATCGTTCAGGGAAAATTGAGCCTCAGAAAGCAAATGAGGCAGTGTTATCTGCCTGGTGCTCTGCTGGATAATGAAGACGAATCTTCAGACCAGAGAGCCATCTCATAATGAATCCAAACAGATGAATTATTTTGCGTTCTTAGCGTGCATCTTTTAATAAAACTTCATTGTGACCCTGACAAGCAATTGCCACCCTTGCAAAGAAGCAGAATTTGTTCGTGGGAATGAGTGGTTGGCATTGTTTAGATGGCTGTATTAGGGAGTAATCAGACATTAAATGAGTAATTTCTCCATATTTAACTCCAACTGGGGAGGTAATGGTTTAATTTGCTGGGCAATGAGTTTTCCCATGTGACGTGCTCCTTGCATTAAATCACAGGCCAATGTAACTGCATCTGTTGCTCTGGAAATCATCAATAAATAAATACAATCCAAATTACCTCTCTAGTGACTTAATCCATTTGAGAGAAATAGAAATCAAACCTTGCTGAGTACGAGTGGTTAAGAGAGCAAGGTAATAACAACTGATTTCCTGCATTTGACAAAAACACAGCAATACATCCCCAACCTGTTGTGCTCTGGACCTCAGGCACATGAAGTGGGGCTGCAGAGTAGACTATAGATACATTTCTATACAGTTTTCAAATACACTTACATTTTAATTGAATTGCATTTATGGTTGTTCAAGGTGCTACACCTATATCTATATTTGATTACTCTGATACTATTTATTTAATATTTATTCTATACAATGTCAGAAAATGCAGAAATCACTATTGTCTAAAGCCCGAGCTATTGAAATAGCTTGTTCTGTTTGATCAACAGTCCAAAACCCCATATTATTAAATTTACTACAACAGAAGGCTAAGGAGTGACCTTGTGAGTCAGGTGGCCTTGAGAGATCACAAAAAATCACCTGAGAATCCATCTTGCCAGGTTACAGTCTACGCATTTGTGGCCAGTGAAGAAGTGCGGACCAATCAGCGTCCATTGAGGAAGCACAATGGAAGTTTTCAACTGTCTTTGGTACGAGTTTGACTGCATCATTTGGTTCATTGATCTGATTGGTTGAAGTTTGCTGGTAGACGGTGACAGACAGATGGTTCATCCGATCACCTGCCGAGTAAAGAAAAGAAAGTGCCCTTTTCCAAACAATGACTTCCCAGATGGTTCTTTGTAATAAAGTGGCGTAGTCAGGTTGGCTAAGCAAAAGAGGAACATTTTATCTTATCTTAAGGAGACTACAGAGTATTTACATTTGAGAAGCTGGATTGAGTTAACTTCTGGCATTTTTGCTTGAAAATGTGTTTATCAACTAATCAACTATTAAAACTGATTCAGCACTAAATATATGTCATATGAGGATATTCAGCCTTTTACAGAAAACCTGCGCTCACTTTCAGCACTATCATGGACAATGGCCATAACTCCCCTCTCTGTGCTTTTACATGAAGTGATGAAATGAGGATGGTATATTATTCTTTTAAACCTCGGAAGCTGACATCAAATGCCATACCTAATCCCTACTATGCTCCAGACCTCTGGAGCAGATCACAGCCTACACCTTGTAATCCTATTGCAGTTTATTAAGGGGATATGATGTAAAGAGGAAGCCATGTGATGAAAACTCATTCTGAAAGTGGGGAGGGCTAAAACCTGTGATTTTTATTGGCCCAAGCTTTCCCAGAGTTATCCTGTTAACTGGGACAGGTCTGATCACATCCTCACACTTCAAACTAACAAAAATATCTTATCAAATATAAAGATTTAATGTAAAAACTATCCTCCCAAACCCCTGTAAAAACTCAGATGTTTAGTGCAGATGTGTACTGTATGATAAATACTGTAGAAACACAAACTTGGACAAATCTGTTTGTCCCTATGTGATACTAAAATATGAGCAAATATGTAGCAAAGCCTCAGAAGCAGACGTATTTCCAATAATGGAATATGCATACACACATAAAGTGAACATATTTTTTGCATGCATGCCATGAAATATTTACCGACACACAAATGAAGACTAGTAAGTAGGTTAATTTACAGTGATACATGAATATTGGAACACAGATTTCAACAAAAAGCAGAACAAACAAGTCATCCTCTTTTACTTTAACATATCAACACAGAGGATAAATACAAGCTTTTTAAATACCAACCTCTCCAAATCATTTTAGGCTATGAATTATTTAGTGTAATTTCCTTAAATGCAATTTATGAGATAATGTGCCTTTTTTTAGCTTGTTTGCCTCAATGATAAAAAACTAATAGCCAATATGAAAATATTCATCATTATCCTCTTATGCCCAAATTATCACTGCTCATAATTATTAACTGGTCAAACAATAAACACTTAATGATAAACATGCTGAACATCTGCTACACACATACTGTAGATTAGTGGAAACAACAAATGATATAATTACTAGATTAGAATGAGTAAACAAATATGTCATCAACTGAAATGGGTTAACAAATAAACAAATCTGAAAAAGGACATGGATAAATCAGAAGGAAGCTAATCCGAACGTTTCCAGTATCTGAGTGAGCTTCAAATGATGCTTGCATTAACAGATCCATGCTGATTATGGCTTTATATCTTCAGATAATGAGGCTGTCACAAACATTAACAGAGCAAACCAAACCCATAACAAATATGGTACAACAGTAAAAACAAAAACAAAAAATCATTAATTAGTGGCATTATAACTGAAGTAAACAACAAGACTATCTCCTAGAAGACAGGCCTCTTCTCTGCATTTCACTCTGAGTGACCAGAACATTAAAAACTCCTGTGCACTGTAATAAAATCCTATACAACAGTCCTGTAATATGTTCACATTCATGTTAGTCATTAGGATATAGTAAGTTGCATTTTATTAGGACTGCAACTGAAGACTTTCTTTGAACAGTTAATCAATCTACAGATTATTTCCTCAGATAAGAACTTAATGTATCTCATGTCAAAAATTGTGCACAAATCTTCAAATTGCTTGTTCCAACTGACACCAAAACACCAAAATATGTCATCTACTCATCATCATTTAAGATGTGGGAACCAGAGAATATTTGTTTTAATTGAATAAATGAGTCAGAACAGAATAGTTGCTATAGCTTCATATTATATTGTGAGGTATAATTTCTTGCTCCAGAACATATAAAATACTGATGTGGTCAATATATTATATTATAATACAGTATCAGTTACTTCAGCTCTGAAAACAAGAGTTCAATGAACAGCTCTCTGACACAGTGTTACAGTTTTACTAAGGTAGTACGGTCTTTAGTTTTGCATTGCATCATATTAAAGGGCTGTAACTAACGATTGTTTTTATTATTGATTAATCTGTCAATAAATCAAGTAATCATTTGGTCAATAAAATAATGTGGAAAAAAGTTGTTTCCAATGAGCCCAAGATGAGGCATTCAATTTGATTTTATTGTTCAACTAATAGTCCAAAATATTCAATTTACCATCATATACGTATGACAAAGACAGTATCTTCACAATTAGAAAGATGGGGACAGTATTTGTAAAATAACTTGAAGGATTAATTCATTATCAAAATAGTTAATTAAAAAATTAAAAAATTAAAAAAATATTAATTAAAAGTTAATTTTCAGTCCATCATTTTTCATTACATTGCTCCAAATGTTTTGCTCCTCCACATACAGTATATCAATGATGTGGAAAACATATTAGCTTTTAATATAATGTATTCCAATACAGGTACATAGCTTAATGACCACAGAGTTCAGTGAACACAGGGTCAACTTTTACGAAGTTAGGATGTTGTTCAAGAGAGGATTCTATTTTAAATTGAGTTACATTGTACTGTGGTTCTGCTCACTCGTTGTGTAACTCTGGATATCTGCTGAATCACCTTATGAAAAGTAAAATAGATACTAAAACAGGACAAAGGGTCAGTGTTCTTTACCCTTTTATTCTCTTCAGTAAGGTGACACCTGGGTGCAGGGAATGGGGTGATAAGCAGTAATATCTTCTTTGTAACGGGAAGCAACAGTGCTTATCTGAAATGTGGTTAGATGTAAGGCTCACATTACTGTAATTATTTATTTTGTAAATCACACAATCATCATCGGCAATCGGCATTGGCATTATCGCTTTTGAGCGCTGATGTAATGTTGACTATTTCTAGATCAGACTTTTAACATATAGTTCAGTAACAACGCTTTGTGTCAGCGCTCTGCCTTTAAGCCAAAAAGGAGAAAATGAGGCAGGAATAGCATCTTTTTAAAGTTCAATTTCAAGTTTCAAATAAGCAGTATTCCCCTTTGAGATGGGGAAAAGATAGGTGCTTGTCCGGGCATTTCTCCCTTCCAGAAACTAAGATGAACAGTCTCATTCAGCACCGTGGACAGCTCCCTGTACAGCATCAAGAGACGACTGCTAGAGCCTTCGTCAGTAGCATGACTGGGACATCATTAACACTGGTCAGAGAGCTTTCTCTGGAGACCACTCTGTGCCTATAGCCTCTATCCATGCGTGTGTGAGTCTTTGAAAATCCTTACTTACCGTTAACAGTATATCTGTACCTATAAATGACTTGTTGGATCTTTTAGTAATCAGCTCTGCTTCAACAACAGCTGAGTTGTGTTGAAAGCTTAACAAGGACTAAAGGTTTTTGATCTGACTCTGTGAGGTCGTTACTTTCATCTCCTCTTTGCTTAACTTGGAAATCAAAGCACAGATTGTCTGCGATGCCTTTGTTAGGTGTCTGACCTTCCCACAATAAACTTAAATCAATGTCTCTGAAGATCAAATTTCATATTTAGACAAACCCAGATCTTCGCCTTTAGAACAAATGTCAAATGTTGCTTCTGGTGGTGGCAAGAGCGCGAGCCAGGAGGACCGACCAGCGCTTGACATTTTGTTCTCATGAGTATTCATCTGCTCCTTTAAAATTACTACCAGTGATGTGTAAAGAAAATGGAAAGCAGACATAAGGGAAAAACGGCTTCAGCCACCCTGCAAAGTAAAGCTGAATCACGGCGTTGCCCTCCCAAATGACTGACAAACACATGATCTTTTGAGGATCCAGCAGTTAGTCTGACCCCTTTCCATATGCAAAACATTCATAAAGCTGCCTTAAAATAATGACCCTCTTCATCCCTGATCATCTTAATATCTCCACCTTAATAAGGAAAGGCCTTGTTCCATGGAGATCATTTCATTAAAATGTTACTTAAATATTCTGCTCTCAGGCCACCAGACAGATGAGGAACATATTTCATAAACAGAAACCAGTGGAAATCTCTTACTTTCCCTTCCTCGGCCTCACAAAACCGCACACACCCACACAAAATAAATGGATACATATGGCGGAGCAGAGGCATCTGAATCAAAACAAATCTCACTCCACACGACGGGGTCATGATCCTTCCGAAGCGACAGATACCATTAATCTGACAAATATGACAAGACATGGGTGTGATATAAAAGAAATAAATAAGTATGTATGACACGCAATCACCAATAATGAGGGATGTGGCTGACATGTGCCTACTCATCTGAGGCAGAGAACAAAGATAATGAATAAATAACTTAGCTCGTCATCAAGTGGAATGATAAATCTTCTTCATAACACTAGGCGATGATGGCGGCGTCAGGGTTTCTTGAACCTCTTGATGAAAAAGTGGCCCGTGAAATCTGTTCACTAGAAGGTGTCGCCGCCCTCTGCTGTCTCCTCTTTCACCCACTCCTACCCCATCCCATTATTTTAGAATGGCAGTAAATTAAGCGCTGATTCTGTCATCAGATACTGCGGGCCTTTATTAAAGCTTTCCCAAAGGCTGAGTTCAGACTCTGAGGCTTTTGATGACGAAGACGCAGCTCCCAAGCGCCTCGCATTGACAGCTTCGATGCTGCTTTTTAATACTGTGCTGGCGGTGCACATGCTGGGTATCAACCCCTGAGATAAGGCGTATGGACCAAGGTGGCTCTTTGCACCATGGATCGCTGCCTGCTGCACACTCATGAATTATGGAATTCGGCACAAATATGCAAATCTGGGCATTAGCCTAGTTATGCCCCTGTACTGTAAGTTACAGTGACTTATCTATTATGTATGAACCAAGGATTGGAGTGAAGAGGTCCTGGCAGCCAGCTTCATGGCCCTCTCTCAGTTGCTCACTCTCACATCATGAAAGAGCATGAATAAGAGGTAAGGTAGTTCCAAAAACGCCAGTTTTCTGCCGCTCTGCATCTCCGAAGACTTGGGAGAATTAGAGCTTGCTTCTTCCACGCTCAATTGCCAAGCTACTTAAAATAACAATGACTTCCACAGGATTTGGAGGCCTGGAAGACACGTAGGGGAATAAGCATGAAGTTGTTGCTAATCCTCTAATTTCCCCCCACAAGGCTGATGTGAAATGCTAGTCTGATCAGTAATCAGTCCACGGGGGAGGCAGACAGGAGATCCAGCCAACTGGACAGGCACACACAAAAATTAGCCTGTGTATGACATTACCATCACAATGCTGGATGAGTGATTGTACTCGGGTAACCTAATAGTAGCGGTGTAAATATCCAAAATCACGAAGCCAGCAGATCTGAGGACCCATGAGGTCAAACGGCTCATTTTTGAAATCATACACATATTCTGCTCAACAGCATAATGAATAAGTCCCGCAGCTCTGAGATGAACACAGCCATCATTAGCTCCGATCAAAGTCAATCATCAAGCACATGACAGCTGACAACTTCTATTTAACAGGGTGCCCGGGAAATAATGATACCTGCTGGCCCTCGTGAACCCAGTCGCTATGGTAACAAGAGGAAGCCACTCCTTTACACTGTCCCATAGTCATCACTCCTCATTGGTATAACAAGAGAATATAAAAAGGACATTTCTTCTCACTTTTTGTGTCAGGCAATATAAAATTAGAATGATACAGAAGCTATTGTTCACAATTGTTTGCAAAAGAGGACCTTTTTGGATACATTTGTGGAAAAAAGTTGATGCCAACGACTGCTGAGTCATCAGCAGCTCCCCAACACTCAATGCTGTGTTTGTCTCACATTGTGCAAAGGAATTAAGCTATCAAGCATTAGCTGTCTTTCTGTCATGGGTTCAGCTGCGGTGATGGAAAATGACCAGACTGTAAAAACTGCACAGTGACGAGTAGTTTTAGTATTTTCAGCACCCTGTATGTTACCCTGGGATTCAAATCATGACACGTAACTAAGATGTGGAGTCGCGGAGACACATACAGCTAACAGCAGCGGCTACCAGCTGCTAACTGCCGGCATGTCTGTTGGAATTACAGTCATATTATAAACTATATCTAGTGCCTGTCCTCATAGATATAGCATCAATTGTCAGTTTGAACCAAAAATTCACACTGCCTGGAGAGCACAAATGTAGGGGGCGCTGTAGAACAATAAATGTTAAAAAACATACTTTTTTTCCCAGTAATTTCAATTTTGAAAAGTCAAAACAAACACTAAGGCTATACATATATTAAATTTTTGAGCTAAAATCTATTTTAATTTCAGTTGGATTTAAATAGGTTACAGAAATGAAGGCCTTGAGATAGCATCGAGCACATTTTACAGCAGAAAACTCTTTCACAAAATCTTTTATCTGTGGGTGAATCAATCAACCCACCAACGACAAAAAAATGAAAAACTCTGGAATTAATTTGCATTTTTACCAAATATCCCATGTACGCCTCAACTAATAGTGTTCATCCTTTAATTCAACAAACATAACCTCATTAAATATTAATTCCATGCTCTTGTTATTTTCTATTGCTCTTGATTAGGAAAACTTGAGGAAAAGAAAATGCACTTTTGTTTTGTTGTTCTTCTCTTCCAACCCTCCCCTCTTTGCTCAAATGGAGCCAACTGGATAAACTCCATCAAATAAAACACAATAATAGGAAATTGTACACAAGAAACAGTCTCTCTCCCCAGCACCTTCTCCCCCTCTTTCTATCCTTCCCACACGAAACACTCCTGACATTATGGTGTAACAGCCACTGAGCCTGTACATTTATCCAGTCATACATCACTGAGACACCTTGAGTTTTCATTGGGGATTTAGAAATCATAACGCCTCCCTGGACCACCGTCGTCTTTACAACCCGACTCGTAAACACTTACTGTCAGGAAAATCCCACAGACCTTCCAGCCCGCTGACTTCACCTTTACTCACACATTTGTTTCCAGGACAAGCTAAACTAAACATCCGTCCCAGTTAAGCTACAGATAAACAGTCAGCCCATTCATGTAGATTGGTTGGGCATGAAAATAATGAGGGCGACCCCTCTTTCATATTGACCTTTTGACCTTTGTTGTCAGTGTTATCCTACTTTTCTGACCATTTCATTTCTCACTACATGAGCTGCCTTTCACTTATGCTCTATTTGCATTCATTGTCTTGCACCTATTATTTTACCACCTTTGACACATCCATCCTTTGATTAAAAGAGTGTTCCTAAGATTTCTGCTTACATTTAATTCCAATGTTCAGCAGAGATTTTTCATTTTTAAGATTTTTTTGTATACCTTGTGTATCCACATATCTTGTGTAAATGTATTAAAAAGGATGCTGATTAAAATTAGGCAAGAAAAGGGTAAAACACTTACTCTTTACACTAACATACACTGTACAGCACTTCAAAGTGTAATGAGCAGTCTACAGGCATACAGTAATTGTGAGAACATTAACGGGCTGCCGCTGAAAAACAGTATGTTTCATTTGAATTTCATCAGAGAACTTACTCCAGTCAAACGCAGGCGTTTTGCCTTTGAGAAATCCTGCAGCTAGAAGCACCAGCTCACATAAGCCAACACCCACATGCTCATAATTAAAGGTGAATTGCATAGCCTGTGGCAATTTGCATCCTGTGACGGTAATGGGTGGCTGCTGGAATTTCACTAGGTAGATCTGATACCAGATACAGGAGATGTGATGCTGCTACATCAAGGCTTCAATTCACCAAGAACAGGAAAGTGGCAGATAGATGCGCATGTCTGCCCTTTGACACATACACCTTTCAGTTTTTAATTCACTAGTCTGCAGCACTAAAAGTAGAACTTGTATGAAATGTCTGCTTGACAATTTTAAACACACTAACTTAATACACATTTCAGCCCAAACTTAAAAAGTCTTAATGTGAAGTTGGTTTTCGTGGATCTACTGAATATTGTTCTCTCGGGAGCTAATAAATCTAATTTATAGGATGTAGCATTTTAATTAGTTTGATCAATACTCTATTACAGAGGATTTAAATGTGAACAGCAGGGAAAAGACAAGGCACTCATTTCACATGAATGAATGATCATGTTTCTATTCAGCTTGCTACAAGGCGATGCTGGATTTATTCTAGCTTAATAATTGATAAATGAATCGCCCGTGAATTCAGAAAGCATAAAACATCCTTTTGTCAGACGCTGGAGATTCAAGTGTTGCAGAAAAGCGTGTGTGTGAGCCGCCTGGCGTCCAGGAGCGGTGTATTTCACACAGACAAAGTAGAGGAAATCTTTAGAGAAAATCTGGTTACCTCGCACGGGGGGCTCGGTGAGGATCTCAGCGCGCCTCTTGGGTTTGGGTTGATCTCAGGAGCAGAGGAGGAGGATGATGATGCTGAGCCGCGGAGCGCACTTTTGCGCACTGCCGGTCCAGTTAGAAGAAAAGCGTCCGTCTCTCCTCTCGGCCACTCTCATCACTGATTCATTTGAAAGCAGACACCAGGGGGGGAGAGGACTGAGTCCTTGTTTATTCAAAGTAGATAACTCGACTCCGGCTCCGGCTCCTCACGCAGACGAGCCTGACTGTGTATAGAAACGCGGGCAGAGTTGTGCCCGAGCCGCTGCTTTGCGTAGCAGACTGGAGGGAGCGGGGAGGAGCCGTCTGCCGTCAGATGATCAGGGCAAGGTGCTCTCCTCACTGATACTCTGCAATCCCCAGCCTCAGCAGACCTGCACTTGAGACTTTAACACAATAATCCCTATCTAATCGTCTACTTCCAGCGGGAAAGGCTAGTTATACTGTCACTTATACTTGTATGGGTATATTAGTGCCTGTGCAGAGAGCATATCTGTAGCCAGGCGATAACTATTTATGATTTCAGTTTAATAGAAAATCTACCGGATTGGCTATATTCTTATATAAAACCTTCTATATTGCTCAAAAGTCCCTGAATAAACAATAATATTAAATGTATCTATAATATGTTACATGCCGGTATGTTATTACCATGGAGAAAATCAGGCATTGTTACTGCAATAGAATTGCCAGCAGAAAAAGCATGCCAAGGTCATCTTAACATCACAGCAAATTCTTCTCTATTTTACCTTCTTGGAGAAATATTATTGCAACATGACAAACATTATAAGAGAAATAAAGGAGCATTTCAGTGATTGTACACATTCATTTCAGTGTACTCTTCATGAGGTGAGACTTTCACCTTGGGCTTGAGACTTCAAATTCTGAACAGAAAGCCTGCATTAAAAGCTAAGCTTTGGAAGAAGTTGGCATTTCGAAAGTTTAGATTCTACGGAGTTGCATTTTGGGAAATGTAGGATCAAGTGTTTTTGGAGCATGGCACATTCTAGGGACTAAGGTTCTGGCTATACTGGAAACAAAAATGGAGAATTCAAAAGTGTTTATAGATGCTGGATGGCTGGACTCAAACAGGAGCAGATCTAGAGAAATATTGATGGGGTGGCATAGAGACTTAAAGGGGTGGCAGAAATATATGCTAATTTAATTGCAAACAACCACATATATCAATATTTGCTTTGCCCCGAAATAAAGATGTTTGAATTCAAAAATAGTAAAGCATGGGATAGGTGGAATTAGACATTAATAAACAGTTTAATTTCCAGCTTTAATTTCTCTCCAGCTTTCTTTTTTCCCCATTCTTACACTCCAATCGAGTAAAACACTATAAATGCTTTCCAGGAAAGATAGTTTGACTAACCCTAACCCTGAGAATAACTGTGTATTGATTTACAGTGATCCTTCCCTCTAAGGGGACAAGTGGCAGGAAAATTCACTCTTCGATTCATTTATTCAAGTTTTCCCTTTAATGTGTCATCAGTCTGTATAGATTTTGCACAGGAGTGTGTGAACTATTGTATAAGTATATGGTACAGTACACTATAAGGCAGTGGTTAGGTGGTAACCGTTACAGATATCTCTACATACTCCATTTTAACTTTAAAGCAGTTTGTCTCTAAATTTAATCCATACTCATTAACATAAGCATATGACCGAACTTTAGTCAGTCTGTTAACATCTGCTTGAGATTGTAAGTCTAAAAACAGACCCATCACCTCACAGGTGGGACATAATGTCTGAAAGAGACAAAGCTGTTTCACAAAGAAAGGGTCAGATATGCCTGGGAGCGACATGTGAAGCCAAAATCCCCATTCATAATGGAAGTGTATGTGTGTCTAACATCCCCATTGAGTACACTGGCTACTTGCTACAGGAGGCTGTCTCAGAATCCTGGCTGTTGTAGCTGGATACCTAAAATGAGATCCAAAGAGAGGACAAGCGAAGGGCGCATTTATATTTCAACAGCCCAGTCCACATTTAGAGCGAGGCAGAAAGGCAGAGATCATATTTGATTGCTTAAAAATGTATGTTGTTTGTACGACAAAAGACGGCAGCTGCATGTAGATCTTAATGCTCAGAAATGGGGACACTGAACAAGTCGCAGCCTAGTCAGCAGCAGTGAAGCTGACATTGGAATCCGAATCCCTCCCAAAAATCAGTACAAAAGAGTCCCTTCAAGTGATGGGGTAACCGTTTGCGGTGTGGAAACAAAATTTCTGTCCTTCTTAATAAAATATAGTGCTGTGCGGGATAAAAAATGTTGGGAAATGGGAAATCTAGAATCCTAAGGGTTTCTGACCCTACTTTGAGGAGTACTGGGGTGTAAGAGATGGAATAGTTGCAGGCTGTACTTTGCAGTGTGCAGATGTATTTGATAATTTATCAGGCGCCTGGTCTCTGAGCAGCAGGGATAACCTACAACCCACAGCCGACAAGACACCTTCAGTCACAAGGTCTTAAGCTTAAAATGATCTTTTTTTGCTGACTCAATGATATTTTGGTAGATAGAAGACATTTTTTTAAAATCATATCCTTAATACTGTTAACTTTTCAGGAGAGATTAAATCTGCAGTGCAAGCTATTATTTATTGAAAAGGGATTTTATAACTTCATATTCATTTCACTGGTATTTTTACCCTGCTTGTTCTTTTCTTGTTACGCCGGATCATTTGCAGACGGATCATTTGTGACACTGGCCCTTACATGGATTTACGCGATTGCCATTAGCTCTAATACAACTGTCTTTTTAAGTAATTTGAGTGTTACGTGTTTGTCATTGCTGAATGTTATGTAATCTGCTGCCCTAACCAGATAGCTGCACCAGTGCTGTTTAGACTTGTCCCATCATGGCCTGGAAAAGACTGACGCTGATGAAACTTTCATTGAGCAGATGAAGCTGAGCACAGTTTCATAATTCCCCGGCTAGTTTCATCAGCTTGTACTGATATCGTTCTATCAAGGCCGACTAAGAGTGGATTTGATGTCTTGTTAGCTGAAGGAACCTGTCCTGTTCGAGGGTGATCCTTCCCAAGGTGCGTTGGGGCTTTGGAATACATGCGCCATGATTGAGATGTTGTTTTGGATCAATGTGGCACTTTTCTGTGAGAGCAATTCATTGTTCCTTAACTGTCAATACAACAGTTCTTTCAGCTTTAAGTGACTAAAGGACGACCAGCTTCGAAGAAATGCCCAACGGGGGATTCAGCTGTTGGAATGTCTTATGTGAACTACAGAATGCAGATATTTTAACAACAATGATTTCTCTAAAAGAGTGTAATAGTGGGGTGCATCTATAACTGGTACTGCAGAGATTCAAGCATCCCTGTTGCTTCTTGATGTACAGTATTTAAGAGGAAAATCCTTGCAGAAGTGTGTGTTTAAAAATAAATGCTGATTGTAGAGATGCTTGAGAATTCTGTTTGGCTCGAGATGATGATTTGTTCAGTAATACACAGATACACATTAGGCGATTTGAGAGCGGATAAGGGGGGATGCCATCCCCCTTGTTAACCTGCCATCCACCCTCTCCATCCTCTAGTAGCAGATAGAGTGCAGGGGCAGAGGGGTTGTTAAGCTGAATATGTTAGTCTAGCCTGTCTGACTCATTGATCCTTTATCTGACTGAGGTTTGTGCAAGTTAGAATATATGGCCCTGACCATGGCTCTGAAATATCAGTAGTCTGTGTTCATCAAATACTCCAGCATGGTCAATAGCCCTCCACTTCAAAATATGATGCTGTAGGTACCCCTTTAGCATCACTTCTGGACGCGCAGGGGTCCGTGGTCATGTTAGCAATAATAAATATACATCCGGTGACACTTTCAAAATAAGGCTAAGGAACAGTTGCAGTTTGGTTAGATTAAGGTACAAAAACGTCTTTGTTAGGTTTACGAAAAGATCATAAGTTACATTATGTACCTTACATAACTGATAGTGTTTCTACCACTTTTTGACCAAATCCAACCTGGTGGCAGATATTAAGAAAATAAAAATATATAGAAAATGCCAATCTTCTGGCTGATGGTCTGGTGTCCTTATGTAGGTCATAGATGAAACAGTATGCATCCTTGTTAACATTTGGTGTCACACTGGACATGAATAGTGGTCTCCTGGGTTAAAGTCCTGTGTTTGTTTGAACCATCCAGACAGCCCACCACCACTGTGTGTGGACTCTCTCACCCTTTATACTACATCACCTATATACTATTGTATATTATAGCCTATAAACTCTATACAGTAATGTCACCTTCATGATAAAAGGGACAAGTAGCAAAGTGTAGTTGCAGAAAATAGAGGGGATCACAGAGACACACTACTGCCTGTCATATTCCTATTATATATCTATAATATATTTGATGATTCAGTAGCTTCCATGCTGAAAATACACTCCCACATTAAAATATATCTCAGGGTAGACATAATCAAGGCATCCTGCAACAATGTCCTTTGGGAGGTGTACGTGGATGTGTGTGTTGGTTTGTGGTGTGGGGGGTGCGTCACCCCTGTTGTGAACAAATTAACAAATCACCAACTGACCATATGTCATTAGTTGTATATGTCCCATGCTTCATTTTCCGTTTTGAAAAGTGTCTTTTATATTGCCTCAGATGTGTTCAGATATTTTAATGTGGGAGTAAAAACAATTAAATGTTTCTATTGCTTTTGGCACTCTGTGTCTTGCCAAACTGTTGCAACTGGGGCATATGCTTTATGTTTATTTAAACATTTGCAAATCAGAGGAGGCTCCTGGTTAACACTGGGCCAGTCAGATATTTTCCATTATATTTCATGTCAATAAAAGTCAGGATAGTTATTTTTCCACAATATGTCCACACTCAATCTGAGATTGTTTTTTTATGCTCCAAAACCAAGACCATTTCATTTGATATTTTTACATGCAGTATTTAACCATTTAATGCATTCTTAAACTGTAAGCACATTGATTGCACATGATTTTAACTGCCTGTTGCAGCTGACAAAAATATTGATGAGAGTGGAACTGTGAATAGGAAAACCAAAACAATGAGCTGAAAGACACAACACTGTATAGAGCCAATAAGAACATTGGAGTTGGGTGATAATTCTCAGTGGGTTCATCACTACAAGCAGCCTATTTTACATTATACATTGTTATACATTGACATTTTGTCATTTTATTTATTCTTAATATTAAAAATATTGAGTAATGCAACTTTAATCTTTACTGCCTTGAGTGAATTTGCATCAGTTAGCAACCATTGACTTTTTATTCAGTTGCACCACCTGTAAAATTTGCTTCTGTCTGAAACATTAAACTATTCTGAAGTCTAAAAAAAAGTTTAAAAGGACATGAACCTTTTCAAATGACTCACAGCTCCATTGTGACTTCTTGAGAGACTCTGACTCCTGCCTTGGTTTTTACTATGATTTTCAGTGAGATGAAAAGCCAACACTCCAGGTCATTCATTGTGATTGCTTACTGCTACTTGCTGAGTATGAAGAGAACAACTCTGTGAGTGGGAACCGCTACCGGGTGTGAGGTGACTCAATCACCATGGTGACAGAAGAGGCTGCCCCATCAATTCCTTGCATGGCGATGAAATACTTTATTTTGCTGGAGGACGGGATCAAGAGCTGTGACCTCCCACTCTACCACTCATTGACCTACTACTGATGATTCAAAATGCAGAGGGCTCTGATTATCCCGTGAACAAAGCCGAATCACAGAGGAGAGTCAAGTGTTGACCTATGGGGTACAAGTTTGCGGCCTGTGCTGTATCTTCACCTTGGAGTAGCTGAATAAGCATCAAAAGAGATTAGAAAGCTGTGAATCTGACTTCAGATTAATTGCATATTAGATCTGAAGTGTTTAATACATCTTAAAGTAATAGTTTGACCTTTTGAGAAATGCACTTAATCACTTTTTTGCTGAGCGCTAGATGAGCAGATAAATAAATAAAAAGTCTCTCATATGTATGCTAAATATGAAGCTACAGCCAGAAGACGATTAGCATATCCTAGCATAACAGTCTGCACGTCACCCCAACTTGTCATTTTTACACTTTGTTCCAAAACTTTGTTCCAAACTGAACCTACGTTCAGGCGTTAATTAGCTTTGGACAGAGCCATGCTAGCTGCGTTCAGTCTTTATGCTAAGCTAACCTAACAAGCTGTAGCTTCATATTCACCGTACAGTGGTATTCTCATCTCATTCTGTATTTCCTAAAATGTAGAAATATTAATTTAATAGTAAGTATTTATATTTGTATATAGTGGCAGTCTCTATTTTTTATCTTTTTATCTTTATTTATAGTTGATTTGTGATTCTTTTTGCCACCAGGTGTACTGCAAAGTCCAAATTCCCCGTGAAAACTAACTTGGCAATAAACCTGATTCTGATTTCTGAAACAAATGCGAGTTTCTGCTTGATTTTTTTTTTTTTTGTTCTTAGTATTTTTTTTTAGTTTTTTTTTTAGTTTGGTGATTTATTACCATATCATTTATCACCAACTGCAGAAGAGAAAAAGACAAAATGTCTGGTTTTAAATGATTCACTTTATATGTGACAGAAAGTATTTTCAAGCTGTCATTTCCTCTCTGTTCCAGTGCTGAGGCTGAATTTGAGGATCGACCGAGCTAATTTGGAGCAGGTGATGTGGGAAAGTTATAATTGTGCTTTTGTTCACACATTCACAGCTGACAATGTACCACCTGCCACTGTGTGAAGCGCGCGGATATAATATGCCGCCTGTACTTGCCATGTGGTTTTCACCCAGAACTTGTGTTACACATTACATCTACTCCTATAATAATTCAGCGATGCTTTGCAAATAAGCTCATTAGTGATTCAGAGCATAAGTTTCTCTAACAGTGACATATTCAAAGTCCCGAGAATAAGCACATTTAAGTATTGTTTCACATGAATACATTACCATACTGTCAATTCATTGACATCTGAAATTGGAGGTTTTACTGTGTAGGAGTGTATCATTTCACTGTAATGTGAAATGTGGCCTGGCTGCTGGAGTTCATTATCCTGCTCTTGGCCTGATGCCGGTTAGAGAGCAGAGCTCTGAGCAGGTTTCAGACCCCACTCAGATGAGCGTGAACTTCCCTCACAATGGATGGCCGTGCAATTAGATGACCACACATCTCTATGTTTAACTAGCTCATTCTCCCTCGCCTACAATGCCTCTCCACACAAGCACAGAGTGTGATAGGCAGACATATTTTTAGACATGCTATTAGTAAGTGACTAAAATGTATGGCTTCCCTGTTGAACTTTTCCAACAATAAAACATACCCTGATTGAGGACAGTAAGCTTGCTACTTGACTGAAACATAGTCCTTGAACTTGTCACCTTGACGAAAGCAATGTTGCAAAAAAGCCTTTGCCTTTTAAAAGCACACATCCTTAAGAATATTTCTGTTTGGAAATGTCTGTGCTGAGTAGATGCCAGCTACAGTGTGACACAACTTCATCTCCCCCATCCAGCCTCAGCACCCAGAGAAAAAAAGAGACTTCATCAACAATAAAGAGGCTGACAGGAGTGTGATGTAGGCCCACGGTGAGCAAACCCGACAGGACTACACCAAACATCTCCTCGCTGACTTATTAGCATCCTGAAAAGTAGGTCAATCAAAGGAGGAGGGGATGTTTAAAAAATGCATTTTAGTGTAGGGAATAGTACAACCAAAATAACACAGCACTAAAACATACATGTTATTGTTTTGTAGTAGTACTTTGCTCAGGATGAAACTGATTTAATACATATAAAAATGTGCAGGGGCCTAATGTTGTGTGATATTTAAGTATAACAATTTCATACAAAAATAAGTTGTAAGGACCTTTCAGAGCCATCGTTGCTTAACAGCACTATATATTCTCTGCTTTCACCCGACTATCGTTTCCTACAAGCTAATTGCCAATTAATTCATTTGAGAGCCTTCCAGAGGATTCATTCCCTACAGAGCCTAAAATAGTTTTTTTCACTTTTCCATTGTTGTTGCCAAGCACTCAGTAGGGAAGGATACATCCGCCTTAAAGTCAACCAGGCCTTATTTCTCAGATCTGTTTCATTACATGATGACATTTAAAGGGCTATCATTGCAATCAGGAAAAAAGTAATATTCCCTTTACACTGTAAAATAAGCAAATTAATAGTAAATCAGTCAATCCTAAAATATATGATATGTTTAAGACAAGCACCCGGAATCAGATATGAAAATATAAAAGGGAAGCTCATTAAAGAGAGCTAATACCGTACTTTGTCACATTGTGATAATGATGACAGTAGCATAGTTTTCTTTTGATTTGAAGTTGGTTTGAAGTTGGAGTCTGTCAGAGGCCCATGTAACCTTGCTGCATTAATAATGATGATGATGATGATGTCAGCTTCTGTGGAAGAGAAATGGCACAGATGAAGAGAACGTAGGCAGGCAGGTGGATACCAAACTTATATATGAGCAAAAAAGGACTTGGTGAGTTCATGTAGAACATGGAATGGGAATCAGAAACACAAATATTCAGCAGAGCATACATTGTGTATGACCATTGTTTACATAGTCTGTAACATTTTATGTGGAGCATCTAAATATTTAATGGCATGTAAGGCCTTTTTTTCTGGATATGCTGTGTTTGCATATTTATATGCTTTTAAAGCTCAGCGAACAACTGTGTTGATGACTCGCAGTGGATTCAATAAAGTTGTGATTATGTGGAAGTATGGGATTTCTGCAAATGGACTCCTTGTACGTTTATCACTCTCATTTCACTGGGCCTCTAATTCACTCTGTAGCTCATAATTTAAGAACACAATGCACAGCACATAATGCAAATGCACACATGCAGAGCAGAGGTCTTGCAGAGGAGAGCAGAGGATTTGTGTTATAATATGCATGCAACATTGTAATTATTCTTTGGAAGGCCAGGATTTCCAGGGAAATGCAAAGCCAAAGTGCCTTTGTATTGATGGTACAGCTGCAGATTGCCCCAGGTAAACTTGTTTCTTTTTTTCTTGTCTTTTGCAGTCACGTTATCAGGGTGGTGCTGGAAGCCGTCCAGACTTAACTTTGATCACGTCTATAATCATGGCCGTGGAGGAATCACCAAACATGATAGCTTTGTCCCACATTCAGCTTTGCCCTCATCCCTGGAAATAAAAGCAGCTGAGAAAGGAGGTAGGGTAATACTTTTAGGGGAAAATGTTTTTTTTTCTACATCTTTGCTTTTTCTCTGACAGATCTTTGAAGTTATTTGTATCCTCAGGCAAAGCAAAAGTACTGTGATGGCTTTTTATTCACTGTAAGATTTGGTTTTTGTTTTGTTTCTTTTCTCAACTTTTTTAAAGCGCAGCATATTTTAGACACGCTGATGGCGGCTGAGCCTAAGGGAGTTACAGCTTGTCTCTGTACAGAGTGCACTTGTTTGGGTCTCTAGGTTCTAGCAGTGGAGATCAAAATAACCCTGTATGAACAGAGAGATACTGGAAAGGAAATGACACTCAAGTTTAAAAAGTTCACATGGAAAAACAAAACTCAGATCTGATTTTGTTGTTTGACTGTTCACATTATTTGTTTTTTAATGTGGCCATTATCAGATTCCAGTGACACACTTTCACCACGTTCTAACAAACATTTTTAATTTTCCAAATAAAGTGACAGTCCAGGTCCAGAGCTAGATACTAACATGACTACCATGTTAACATTCTCACAGTGACAATGCTAACATACTAATGCTTAGCAGGTATGGTTACAACCTTAGTCAAATGTGTTAGCATGCTAACATTTGCAAAAATGCACTAAATAGTACAGCTAAGGCTGATAGGGATTAGTTTTGCAGGTATTTGGTCATAAACTTAATTATTGGACAAACTCAAATGTCAACCTCATGTTAGTGACAGAGGAAAAGTCAGAAAACAATTAATATAGTGTATAAAATTATTAGGATTCATCATCTGGGAACAAAGACTATAGTATAAGTGAAAACACTGGCCTCAATCCCTGCCCATGTCACAGTAAATTATTATTATTGTTTTTGTATTATTATTTTAATATTTAATATTAGTAATTATATACTATATTTATATTACGAAAAATATTAATTAATTATTAAATTGCAGTTTGTGTATTTATGCTGTTTATTTATTCATGCCATTACAATGGTTTTTATGTGTGGTTTGTTTGCGAATGTATGTGATTAGGCTACCCTGTTGTGAACCAAAAATTATGCCCTTGGGGACATTGAAGAGATTTCTTCTTCCTATGGTGGCAGTAGAGGAAAAGATCACAAGTCAACTACAGGATTCATCCCTTTGACCCATAAACTGTTTTATAAAATCTTCACCCAACAATTCATACAATAGTTGTTGACATATTTCAGTCTGGACCAGAATGGTGGACCAACCAACAGACCAAACAAAAGACCTGGTGTGGAACTGTTGAGTGAATCATTTGCAGCAAGAAGGAGTCTATTGTTCAGATGGATGGGTTAAATATTAGGCTAAGTGTAAGTGTAATTTTATGGTCTGAAACATTTTCCTTTGTCACATTTTTGTGTCTGGTTTTGAAAGGTTCACACTGCACGATTACAACTCAAACAGCAGGAATTTTAAACAAAAGGACTCATAATAGCATGTTTACAGGTTTTGTTACATGTCATCTCAGCAGGGGGATTCATAACAAATCCAGTTTCAGTCAGTTTAACTCCAGCTAAGCATGACGGATGATCTGCACTCCACAACATAACTGAGCTCATCCTGTGTTGGTACCACTTAAGACAACAATCTAATCCATAATGCCTACAAAGCCCTTGCAATCTAGATCCTCCACACTTTTTCACATCATCAATGCTATTTACTCACCTATTCAGTGGACGAGTTTGCATGAACATTTCTATACGGATGTAGTGTGAATGCTCTCTTAATCAAGGGTAAATTTAGGTCTGATCAGCCCTAAGTGTGGGTATAAAGGGTATGCTTCTTGAATGACTTCTAGAGGAACTGTCTAATTCACTGGAACATGTGTGATGAAAATGTCTGCTTGGTAACCCCAGAGATAGACATAGTCCCCCAGCCCCTCTTCTAACAACCAAGCATGGATGGATTACTGAAGGGGACTACAGGGCACAGGCAGAGGGCCCAAGGACGAAGGGGCCACTCTGTTTGACTGTTAACATTTCTTGATGGAAAGTCTGTGAGTGGGACGGCTGTGGCTCAGGAGGTATGAGCCGTGTCTGTCACCTTTCCACCTAAACAAGAAGGTTGGCTGTTCGATCCGGGCTCCTCTGCTGCATGTCAGAGTATCCTTGATCCAAATAGCTCCTGATGCTGTGCGTATGTGTGGATGTAAAAGAATGGATTAGTTTGTGATGAGCGTTTGCCATAACTATGTGAAAATAGGTGAATGTGGCACTTTGAGTGGTTGGAAAACTAGAAAGGCTATACAAGTACATTTCTGCAAAGCAAATATATTATTTTCCTTCATATCATAGCTGCACAGCATGCTAAGACTACAGTAACATTTCAATAATATAGAGTCACATTTCTTTGATGGTTTCTTGTAATGTATGGTGCTGCATAGTGTTTTAATATTTTGTATCATATCTGTAAAGAGGAGTATGGATCTACTGTAGCCACACTGTATCTCCAGTGTGAAGAAAATACCGAAGTTCAGGTGCAGTTTGTGAATCAACAAAGTAAACAGTGAAGTAAAAACACAAAGAGACAAAAAAACAACTACAAAGTCCCTCAAAGAGACTACAAAGAAACACAAAACAACTACAAAGATATGCAAAGTGACCAAAAAGAGACGCAAAACAACCATAAAGAGGCACGAAACACCTGCAGATAGACATAAACAACTACAAGGAGATACAAAATCACTACAAAGAGATGGTAGAAAGCTACAAAGAGATGGAAAAGGCTAAAAAGAGGTGCAAACGAACTACAAAGACTACAAAATTCAGTTTTATT
Source organism: Morone saxatilis (assembly GCF_004916995.1). Classification (NCBI taxonomy): domain Eukaryota; kingdom Metazoa; phylum Chordata; class Actinopteri; family Moronidae; genus Morone; species Morone saxatilis. The sequence continues at coordinate 3,068,153 of NW_023339751.1, forward strand.
TGTATAGTGCCAACCCATAACTATCATCATAAAACAATTGCAAAAACACACAAACAACCAAAGAGACATAAAACAAAATGACATCAGTGAGATGCTACAAGAAGACACAAACCAACGACATGTGGCCACTACGTTTGTAGTCCTGTTGTGTCTCTTTCAGTTTGGGTGTCTTGCTCCTCTTTTACGTCTGTCTGTGCCCAGGGGCCCTTTTTCTCGTAATCCATCCATGCAACCAAGGCAGGTTTCTGAGTAAGTGTCACTGGATAAAGGAATATTTGCTTTGTATTCTAATATATTTGCATACTGTAATTGAAGCACAAACTCCCTGGATGGCAGACACATATTATTATTTATTCTTTTCATATTTGTGTTCTAATATATATGCATGTGCATAAAGATGTCTGCTCACCTTATCCAACAGCCAAGGTCTGAATCACCAACTCTGTAAACTATGCACAACTTGCTGAAAGCCATCTGGAACTGTAAGGCTTTTGTTTTCAATACATTTCAATTGGAACTCCTAAGGAGCTATATAGTTTCACATGTGTTATCTCTAGAGTCTAATGGACCTGCCAGGGCCACAGCTTTGTCACTGTAGATATTCAAGGCTGCTGGCTTGATTGCAAAGAGAAAAACATGCACACAGCAGCGTTTTGCAATCCAAACTGCGAAAACTGTGAAAACATTCATCAAGTAATGCAGTTCATTTGACTCTATTCATTCATACAGTTACAATCTGTTTTTGGTCTGTTTAAAGTTGCTCGCATTTTTGGGCTTCAGTAAATCAAGTTGAAGTTTTGTGCCTGCTGAGAAACTGATTGTGATGTAGATCTCATTTCCCATGAAACTGACTCCCACAGATTATAATCCACTTGATTCTTGATTAGTGAGTGATTGTTCCCTCAACTACAAAACAAATCAAAACAATCTGAAGCGCCGTTCTGTTTTATAACTACAAGTGCTGTTGACTCAACTAAATCAACCATGTGCTCGTTACTAAAATTAGATTGAAAAAGCTTCATCAGTCAGCTGTTCATTTGCTGTCAACTGCTTCTATTTGTTTTTGTGATAACGCAAATTCTTCACACTTAACAAAACATGCAGCAATTTGTTCACTTAAAGCCAATCCATATTTTTAAAAATCCATACTATAGTTGGTTGAGTCACTGCGTTCCATATAAATCTTGATGAAACTTAATTAATGGAAAACATCAATTAATTGATGGAGAACTTATAAAGAACAGTTGGGCATTTTCCCACTGGCCTATCAAAATATTATTAAAATGATTAGGCTAAGGGTTCCCTTGATAAAGATACGTGAAAAGGCTGTTTAATAGGTATACCTGCCTACGTATTAGCTGCGGACAGGGGGAAAACATTTCATTTCCAACAAAAACAACAATAAAGTTGCATTTTCAAGGGGACCACAAGGATGGTGTACTGGTGGGTGGTGTTTGCCAGAATGTGGGGGGCCAGTCTCTTGGCCAAAAATGCCAGGGCCAATTTTTTGTCCACTGGCACATAAAAGCACACATAGAGCATAAAGCAGGACATCAAAGAGGATGTAGCAATACATGCAGATAGGGTGGCAACACATTTCAAGCTCAGTGCTCTTCTTCAGGCACCAGGGGCGATTAAAAAAGAATCTAGAAATGAGAAAAAAAGAAGGTAAAGAGAGAAAATGACGTAAGCTGACTTGGGGCTGACCACATGAAAATATCTTTATGTAAAAATAATACATCATGTATTTTATACCATGTACAGAGTTACCTGGAAAGGATGAAGCTCCCCCTGTTGGGGTGTACTTGTTTCACCAGTTGTGATTTTGTGGGTTTTAATTAATCCCACTTGTGTATGTTAATTTGTGAAATTGCCAGAATACACGCTGAAGAAAGGCGTCTTGTGGCAGTCTTTAAAGTCTTAATGGAGTGGAGTGCGTTGTGCCTTATATCATAAAATATGATCCAGTTTCACCAAAATCAGTGAAATAGTTGATGGTGTGTGACTTGGACCAACCCGGAGATCAGAGGTACATAGTACGAGAACAGGTGTATGGGGTGGAGAGTGAGAATAACAGAGGCACCATTCACCCTACAAGTTAGTGTAGAATTAAAATGATTTTGTAGATGTTATTTTAAGGTAGAAATTGCATAATGTTGCTTTAATACATCTCTGACATTAGGGTTAAACAGTGAGACTGACATCAATGAGATAAAATTGTAGTAATGCTGAATTCAACGTCCGTGTGAAGGCATATTTAAATCCTGCACAGAGATGGTGAACTCTGCCACTGCCAAGGAGATCTGCTGCTGTATATAAAGAGGTAATTACATGTAAATATATTGAATGGCTATTTCTTAAAAACAACAAATAGTGTAAAAAATTGGGTTTGATAACATGTTTTTGCTCAACAGTCCCTGTCCCTTTAATAAAAATTCTACTACTATTTTTTGTCTGAAATAATAGTAATAGGAAAAGCAACACTGCGGTTGAACACTGCGTATCTTCCAAGGTGCTCTTAAACGAAATGCTAATCCAAACAATAGCAACTTAAAAGCCTGTGCACACTGACCACAAACAATTTGATGCCACTCATGCAAACACCCACACAGGCACATTCAAATTAACAGGTGCCAATAGCTCCTCAGGCTGTCTGTGGAGGTTCCAGAGTCCACCTGCGTAGAGCAGCGAGGTTGTGAACTCTCCGTGACACCAATGTGTGAATGCACCTCAGCATCCATCTCTGAATAATTTGTGTCCTGCCAGCTGAACCAGGCTAAATGGTCTCCTAGCCCTTCAGAGATGCACTCTGCTCTGCAATCTTAACTGGTCCACATTTCATGCATCTGGGGCTGCTATAGTGAAAGAAAAACAAGGTCACAAAGTACAGGTTGCATAACGGGTTTCTCAAATATGTATATGCTTAATAAATTATATGCTACTCTATGGATGATTTCCAAACCATTCAGTTTGACTGACATATACACGATGAATGACACATGCTCTACAGATTTAAATAGTAGCTTGTGTGAATATTGCTAGTATCATGCACACCTGCCAACAGACATATAATTTCCTCATGCTGCCATGAAGACATCTATGAATTGTTATTCATAAACTCTTCGTAAACAATATCATTCTGTTGCTTCTTCCTGCATAAAGAATTATGTTACTATAAATTACTTATATGTCCGCAAATCCTAGTCCCCATGGATTTTATGACACAAGCACAATATCTTAAAATGTAGACTAATGCACACTGCATGAAAAATGAGAGAAATGCATTAGAAACATGATAAGAAACAGGCAGTGGTTTGACATAGAAATCAAAGAAAAATGTTGGCAAGCAAGGTTGCTGAAGTCAGGATGGTGGATCGGTGTATTTCCTAGATTCCGAGTTCAAAGCCAAAGATCTCTATGGTGTTAAATCCTCATTTAATTAGCTTTGCTTTAGCTTAACCAGTCTGAGTTGCCTTTACTTCTTTGGGGTCATATTATCACATTATAAAGTTGCTGTGGCAAAGGTGTTAGCTAACAACTGTCTATTTTCACATCAAGCTCACCCTCAGGATTTATTTGGAGGTGTGTTTTAAGACACCAAGTCCAATATTCACTGAGATTTAAGTTGGGTTTCATTCTACACTGAGCTTTTTTGATGAAAACAGCCTGTTGTGACTGTAAATGATGTTGATGGTGAGAGGGACAGAAACAAAATAAAACTCACTAAAATCGACTTTGTTAGTCTTTCCACAGTCTTGCCAAAAATCACCACGGTCAGGTTGGATCCTTGGAGTCGAATGCAAATGCAGGTCCATTAAAAGTGCTTGATTTTGCCACAGACAGGCTCAGATTTATATCTTAAGTGTCTGACAACATTAAGGAAAGGATTTGTGGAGCAAAAATGTGATCGTCACATGATATATTTTCACATATCATCATCTGCAGATCAGACTTTGTGTTCAGCACCAGTGCCACCAGGGCATATATCGGTACATGTAAGGTGTTCTGCAAATAAAGTGATTTATTAACATTATTGCAATATTCCCTTGAGGCAATAACACAACACTTAGGGAACAGTGGACAAAAAAGGATATATTACTCGTGCATAAAATGAACGTTATCAAAAGATTTAGGTACCCAATGAGATATAACTCCATAGTAGACTATATAATCACAGTCGGTTTCATCTCCACTGAGTATACATCACAAAGACGTAAAGTGCTGGTGCTTTTATGCTTTGTGAATTGTAACACATTCGTTGCAAAGGCTTTCTCCACTGAGTTTGCTGATGCATGCTTGACCAAGTAGGAACAATGGGGATATCAATTAGAAGAGGGGCTCAACCACCTGCCTGGAAGCCTGATCAGCCTGGGCCATCTGCAGGCTTAGGCAGTCTCACACATAGATCTTCCAATGAGCCAAAGCTTAGGTGAAAGAGTTGGATTCACACCCCATTTAGCCCAATATTAACATAAATCATTTTGGTATAAACATCTACTAGCCAGAACTGCACTGCTCAGCACTGTATGATTTCCCACTTTACTACTTCCATATGGTTTTTGTAATTATGAGGGACCTTTTAGAGTTTTTTTTTTACTTTGTGAGCAACAAGAGATCCTTAGTTATGCAGAATGTAGTATCCAGTAGAACCTAATTTTTCACTACATTGAGGAGTGAAATATTTATTAATAAGCTAAAGCAGTACTCCACCCAATATTGTGTCATTTAAGGTAACCTAAAATATTAAAGCTCTTCCCCTTTGGCACATACACACAGATGTAACTGAAACTTGAACACCAGTTTAATTGCCCTGAACATTGCAATCAACACACTATGAATGCATTTGGCAAAAGTGAAAAGAGATGTTGCTCATCTTTTATTTAGCAAACATGCATCTGATGCAGACATCATATAGTATACTGTACCAGAAGCTCATATTTACCAAACCTAACACTGTGTATGACCTCCAAGAATCTTACAGATAAACAAGTCCAAATCCACAGCGTATATGATGCATGTACACTGTGGAATATGTACTATGGTATAGGCCATCATGCTCTAGAGACTGGACTTATATTTACTTACTTTATGTATTATTAGCTTTTTACTTTAATATTTATTGTTGTCAATATGTGTACATGCTATGTGTGTCTATAAAAAAAACATATTATGCCTCTAAAAAAAAAAAAAGCTGTGCCTGTGAGTCTGACATATAGTCCCACACTATCCCCCTTGTTTTTTGAGATGTAGATCATGTTTTTTGCAATGCCAGGTACAGGACTTTTTTCCTAATTTATCAGAGCGAAGCCCTGAATTATTCATATCTAGGAAGGTCTAAATGACAACATATTCTCTAAAAGCATGTATGCATGTATTGGCTTTCCACAGAAGCAAGAATAGCCAAGGACAAATCACGTTTGTGCAGCCACTTGGCAGCCTCAGTCTGGGGTGTGACAGCTACAATGACACCGGAAAGTCTTTGTGATTTCATCCACAATTACAAACTTGATTCGTTTGAATTGTGAAAGATGTGAGCTGGTCTATGTCAAGGGTTGCCAGAGAAACATGTGGTTCACAAGTCGTTGGAATAAACATGACTTCGGTGCATCACACTTGTTTGTACAGTTTAAATTTTAGGAGATATTGAAGACTACAGCATTGCTGGTGCCAGGAAATCTTTATATTAATCTGAGTTCTCTTTGTGTTTGTGGGAGTTTTTTTCCAGATGTTCCAGTTTCTTCCCACGCCTCAGGTGGAGAATAATGTAATGCCCTCTTCAGACAAAGAAAACATGACATTGATGGATTCATCAATCTTTTAAAATCATGGCTTTTTGTCATACATATGTGTCTTTTACATTAACGTTCCCTGGGGCTTTATGCAGACGCGACAGGACATTTATGGAAAGAGCCACGATGCATCACAAAGAGAGCAAGAGAGAAAAAATAGCAGTGAGTTAAAATTGTTATGATAAATCTGATCTTATGTGAAAAAAATCTCTTCATTAAGTTAAAATGAGCTCTTTTGAAGTATTTAGTGTTTTTATTTGTTTATATTGATACAGCAGTAGTAGAGATATAGAAATGTGGGGTGATAGACTTGTGCTGTGTTGAAAATTTGATCAACAATAGGCAAGATGTCTGCAGTCAGAATTATAGCCTTTGTAACACCCTCATTGAAACACATAAGTTGTTAAATTCTTTGAGCTTTTCAATCATGTGGGTCAAACACTGTTATTGTATGACATAATGCAGCTCATTCTGCTCATCAAAGGCATATTTTCCTCATATCTTCCTTTGGACCCAGCACCTGGCCCTCCATAGCTCTGTGCATCTGCCTGTCCTGCTCCAATAAACACAAGGGTTCAATGCATTCAGCTCTGCAAAAACACTTTTCTTATTGCTCTACCTAGAGAAAATCAAATCCTGCAGCTAATTTATTCATATCTTCCTATTTCTCTGTGGCCTGGCATGGAAAACACAGGAGAAGGGAGGACAGAAAAAAGCTTTTTTTTTCTTTTGAAGGTCTTCCATTAAAAATGAATGGTCCTCTGATTCGGTGAAAAGAGGGCCGGGATTGGGATCGTCTCCCAGACGGGGAGACGGGCAGAGTGAGGCTTCAACGGGTCCAAGTTAAATATCTACTCCTTTCCCTTTCTATTTTAGGCGTTTCTAGAAAAGAGCATACGCGCTTGGCAAGCCCTCACCGGTTAAAGGTTTAAGAAATGTAGTTGCTTAGTGACGACTCTGGCTGAGATGTAACAGAGAAGAGTACAACAGCTTGCTTTATGCCTCTTCTAACTTCTAATGGTAAAAATCAGCCAAGTCAACTTAATGCCGGTCAAATTAAAATCTCCATCTATTGTTCATTCCTGTATTGTCAGTGACAAGCAGTAGATCAGAGACTGAGAATTGTCACAACATTGCACCTTGATGAATTGTGCTTTGTTCTAAGAGACAAATAAAACAGTTTATACTCATCTGCTATCTCTGGTGCTGAATACAGTCAAAAGAATAATCACACAGTAAAACCTCTCTCTAGTAAGCTTTATTTGTACAATGTTTCAACTTGGCAGTGGAACTTTGGTGATGTGTCACCTGGAGAAGATCAACACTCGGTTGAAATAGTGCAATATTAAAGTTTTCTGGGAGCAGGAGGTTGAGAATAACAACTAAGTTGCTTGAAGCAGATTTTAATCAGAAAGTTTCTTTTCCTCCCCTCTGGATGGCCTTTGTCCGGTGCTGCATGAACATAGACCTACATTTAGCTTGAAAAATAGGAGAAATAAATGGTAGTTAAATATTCACTCTGCAGTTAAACAACAAAATATGTCTCTGTAACTACCCCTGACCCTATTGGCAGGACTGCCTCACTTGTTTGTACTTTCCAAAACCATTACAAAATGTGTTTTATGATGCTACAACATCCACCCGACCTCCTCCCTCTGTGGACTTCACTCTATATTAACATCACCTTACTTCCTCCATTGACCTTGTCATACGTCTGCTAGAGAGCTTTTTTACTTGCACATAAGCATATGTTCAAACAACTAATGCTGTTTGGAGGGCAGGCTCACTTTCTATAAAGACAACACAGGTCACGGAGTTGTGTAGTATGGTCAAGATGGGTCTTCTAAAGGTCCTTCATAAATGACCAGTATGACAGTTACAGAAAACATTCCTGAGCATTTTCTGATAGTCCACCTCGATGGTTATGGTTCAGTTAAGTTTAGGCAGCTACAGTCTAAGCTTTCTTTCGCCTTTATTAACTCACTAAGTTTACTGAAGCCACAGAAGACTGGCTTTTGTTTGGGTTAAGGTTGCCACAATACCAGAATTTTAAACAGATTTTTGATTTTGTTCCCCATTGTTTCCGATTGTTTTATAGCTTCAGTGCTTTCGATACTATCAAATGTTACCAGTTCATGACATTGTGGATAAATGATTGATGACACTGAACAGTTTTGTGGTGCTGCCTTTATTGACCTCTTATAGCATTTGATACAGTTGAGTGTAAAATCCTACTTAAAAAACTACAAAGTTCAGGTCTAGATTTTGTTGCAATCAACTGGTTCTCAGACTGCTGTGGTAGATGGTGCTTCTCGGTCCATTACAAGTTATATTAGTCATAAATAACGTTATTGATTGATAGCTGATTGTTTAGTCATGGAAATGTAATGTTATCTGGTGTTTTTCTGGTGTGGACAATCTCAGCATGGACATCTCCAGCACATGCATTCAAATCTGTGGTTTCTATGATGCAGAGTAAAAATAAATGCATCCCTCCATTATTTCCCTCTGAAACAGCCTCTATTATTGAGAATGCATACAAATCTCTACATACCATGATCATGTGTCCTCATAAATGCAGACATACACATAGCCCACAAACATAAAGATACACATAATGACAATGACATGCTGCTAAGGCATATTTGTAGCTGTGAATAATTCATATATTTTGAAGATTTAATGATGTGTGCATCATAGTGGATGGAGTATCCTGGCCAGTCAAGGTCCCAAGCCCAGGACTGGAGCAGAATGCCTAACAAGACTGGTGGGCTGAGGATATCAGTGTTTTGATGAGTGTGTGTGTGTGTGTGTGTGTGTGTGTGTGTGTGTGTGTGTTTGTGCATGTGTGTGTCAGTGTTGAGCTAGGGAGTGGTCTTAAGATCACAGGGCGAAGGCTGCAAGCAAAATGCATCTTTAATTCCAAAGTTGTTTATCTTTCCTCCTGTTAGATGTGCAGAAGTCTGTATAATGTAAAACCTCTGCAATAATTACACTCAATTTCAGTTGATGCACAAAGGAAATAGCTCTCGGTAAATCCAGAAAACAATCTTTAACACCCTCAGAGAAGAGTGTTTGCATCAAAGTGGCATCAATAATTCCACACTGAGACTAATTTCCTACAGGTTAAACTTGTGTTTTTCCCTGACAAGCTTAGTAAAGACGGTACAAGGGTAAATCCTGCAGATAAACCCTGCCCAAGTGTTTGAGATATTTGGTAATTTTACTTTATTTACAGCTCCCATCCAGGAGAACTTACACTCTTTGCGACAGCAGATGCTTGCAATGCTAGCTCACTATACAGGCAGCCGAAAGAAGGCAGTACAAGAGCTGTAGCCACTGTGCCTATAACTGAATTTACACTGCATTTGCATGAGCCTTTTCCACACTACATTAGGCAGAAAGTGGAGATAGACCTAATAATGTGAGCCCCTTATTTTACTGCAGTGATGAGCTAATTTCAGCCATTACCCTTGAGAAATCTTCTTTGTTACCTTTTGGGAGAGTCTGCTGAGCAGGCATGCTCTTTTTCACTAACGTCCTGCCACAGAATTCAAACAATTTCACTCTCAGCAACTGACCAGTGATACTACAGTGGCACTGGTCACTTACATAGGGTAGGGTTCAACTTTTGTCCTGTGATTTTAAAATTACCTTCACTTTTTTTTACACTTTCTGGGTTCTTGCCATAAATGACAATTGATTTTACTGCAAATAATTTAGCATAAAAATTGTGTCATTTTTGATGTTATTCTTTCAATACTTGATGGAAATAACCCTGACGATGTCATCGTGGGTTCATTTGACTTGGGCTTAAAACTACACATTTACTAAAGAAAGTCCGCCTTACAAACTGGAGGTGTGGAGTTTGAAAGAAAAGGGCAAGACAAGAGTTTACCCAGCAGTGAGGGTTAAGTGAGAGCCGGTATGGTAAATGTAGGACACAGTGTTTTTGGAGCTTCACCCACACAGACTAAAAGTGAGGATATCTCAGCCTCTTGATAATGACCTTTTTTTTTGTCTGTTTCTCATTTGGTCCTCAACTTTATGGGAGTACAATTTAAAAAGTAAAAAGGATTAATTTTCTTACTGGTCTCAGCAGTTCTGTCTTCATCAAATGGACAGTCAACATGGAAATGGAGCTGATGGGAATGAAACCACAATTACTGTTTGATTAATGGAATCAGTTCTTTTAACAGACTTTGCTCGTCATGAAATCGACAGATTAAACTAATCTTAACCGTTGATTGAATGTAATGGAAACTAATAAGATGTACTTATCTTTATTCACTCTGTGTAATTTTAAGTTAATGTTTAATAATTGCATCATTACATGCCATCTGTTATTGCTAATGGAAATCAAGAGGGGTTTTAAATTCTTAGCTGAAATCATTCACAGTACAACCAACTACCTTATAATTCCCCAAGAGCCTTCACTTGATACAGCTCTTTTCAGACAGGATTAGTTTAGCAGGTAGAGGAACGTATGATGTAATCATTACTAGAGCATGTCCACAATTTCAGTCCCATCTAAATCTGCCATGGCATTCATTTTTATGGACTGCTTATGCCTGCACCAGTTAAATTTCTGTCCCCTTTTACCATCTTTATGATGTCCAGTGAAAATAACCTGAGGAAATACAAGTCCAGCTCAAACTGACATCTCTGAGATTGTTGCCAACTATTGGGTCATTTCCTTTGGGGAAGCACTCCTTCTGTATGGTAGCCATCTGCTCAAATTGCAATTGGCAGCAGGGTTCAGCCCAAAGAGGGAGCTGACCCAAAGTCTCAGCACTGGCCTGGCTGTGACTTCTCCTCCGCTTGTCATCCTCTGCAAATTGGAGATTTGATGTTCTGGGTTAGCAGCTATTGTCCTGCAAACTGCAAACAGGGTTCAAGTCTAGAGTACCTTAACAGCTGACTGGAGCTGTATGTGCACATATCAATCTATGAGATAAAACACATAAAAGTGGAATCTAATTTGTTAGCCACATTATTTTTTCAATTTGTGCTTTTCATGGACTCATTTTCCCCATGTTACACTTGGAAGCTGACTCTCAGAAGAAATGAAATTACTTTAGGGATTTTAATGACTCTAGACAGCAATTTGATCAAGATAAATTCAAAGCAAGCTGGGGACTTTCAAGAGGTTTTAAGCTATTTAATCTTGCAACGCTTGCTGCACAATGTACCGAATGTTCAGTAAACAGATATGCTCGTTATCAAAAATACCATTACTTGCTATCTTCTCGCCTTAATTTGAGCCATCATCGAGAGACCCAGGAGAGGCCTAACAAATGGCTGCAAACAGCTTAATGCCTGTCAGATTGAGAGCCAAAGATGTAATTATTCCACTTACATAGCATACTGCTGTCGTCATAATTAAAGTCGTAATAGAGAATGACTGCTGGAGAGGCCTTCCTGTTACACATTAAGATCAGATAAATACAGTGAGAGACAGTGAAGTTAGTGTTGTTTATCAGTATCTTTTCTACGCCTGTGTCAGCAATAGCAAAAGAATTATAGCCATTTTTCTTATTTCAGCCAATAGACATTTTTTACAGCAGCAGCTATTTTGACATGACATATTAAGGTAAACACAGGTGTTACAAATGATACCAATCAAGGTTCTATTCCATTCAGGTAAAACAGAGTCAGGGTGCTGCTGTTGTGCATATTGACTCACTGGAAAGGCTCTGCTAGACTAAATGGAACCGAACCCTTAATTAGTATCATTGTTAACACCTGTGTTTACCTTAGTGTCAAAATGGCTGCTATGAAAAAGGTCTATATGCTATAATAGAGTTCACATTGGTCAGGTTAATCAAAAGTGCATTCAAATGCAATAAATGCATACATATTAATGATACGGTTAAGGTCATTTCCCCTGTCCTCTGTGTAGAAAGTGAAGTTTTTATTTTACTTTTGTTGCTGCTATGAGCTTTACTATTATATACTGTACAAATGTATGCTCTGCAAAACATTTACTGACAACATACAAATTGCTGCCAATATAAATTATCCAGGCAGCAGTATAAATGTAGTTTTAATGATGCATTGACTGATGAAGGTTATGGCACAATATTATTAAAATGCTCTTAATCAAATGTGCACACCAGACTTCACATCTGACCGTATCTTCCACAGATGATCAAATCTACTAAACTGCTTTACAACACAACAGGAAACGAGAAAAGACTGTATTTTTTCTTTCAGAACAGACAAAACTAAACTTAGAGCTCAGAGTTTTTACTGGTGGCAGGTGGTGAAAACGGTGAAATGTAAAATTTGTTCTCACTGTCGTCCTCCTGCCAGACAAAGAGGAAACCAGTCCCAGGGAGGGAAGGGAGCTAGTGGCAACATCCTCTTTGGGACAGGAAGCAGAGGCATTCTTGCAAAGGAAACATGAAAAATAAGAAATCATATTAGCCTCATTTTCTCATCAGACCATAGGGTATTTCACGGTATCTCAAGATATGTAGGTGTTATTATGGCTATAAGAATAGTGTGAACATCTAACCCTGTCCTCTCCTATGTGTTCTGACTTATAAGGTGGCTATTATCATATGGTGCCATATCAGTTAATGTATTTTGGACTAGAAAACTTTCATTATTTGTGCAACACAATTTACGTAATTTGTAAAACTGCCGTGTTTATTAATGTAATCTAGTCTATAACCTTGGAAGCTTAATGTTAACTTTATCAAACTTGTCTGAAACCTGACCGAATAGTCCTGACAGTCCATATGTGAATGCCAGTTATAATATCACTGAGCCGAATGTATTCAGAAAATATCCTTCCAATTATACAATCCACTTTTGGACCAGGATTTAAGTCGTTTCACCTTGAAATCATGTGACAAAGTCAACACAACAGTAAAGTGTACTACAGTGTCCGAGACAGTTTTGGATACTCAGTGTGTTTTCATACAGGGTGAGACCAGGACAGGACACAGTAGCCTAGTAATTGCGTATCACACAAGAAAAGACAAAACATGATCAGCTCAGCAGATGAACAAATTTGGAGTTCACCCCCCACTGAGCAGTAGCTCTAAACTATGGGACTATAATAGCTATTTTGAGATTGGTGTTATTCCACCTTGTGTTTTAGGGGTAGTAGATTATTATTAGATCCAGTTATGAACTGACCTTCATGTTATTAAACTTTATCGACAGTTCTCCCTGGTAATATATTTATCCACAGCAGTGTGCGCACCGGGAGGAGCAGAAGTGTGGGGGTATTAGGGATAAATATTTGACTTTCTGAGTTTACACTGTTTATTGAGGATTATGAGTTTGAGAGACCAAACACTCCATGTGCAAGGTCTTGTCTTCCTCCACCCTCCTGATCTGCCTATTCCCTGCCAATCCATCAGTCTGCCTCTCAGCGGGATCTTCTATTTCATAAACATGTCTGTATGAGAACACCTCTGCATTCACAAGTTGTCATGTTCACTCTGTAAGACTCTGTGTCTTTGTGTGTATGTGTGTG
>NW_023339751.1:3081474-3081944 GCF_004916995.1 Morone saxatilis
TGTGTGTGTGTGAGTGTGCAGGCGTGTGCACATATATGGGTAAGACAGTAATGTGGGAGTGGTTTGATTAACACATAAGGAGAAGAAATTTGTCGTTCATTAGCAGAGACACTACAGCAGTATTAATTCGATACATGCCATCCCAGAGGAATCAGACTACAGTAGATCACTGGATATAATTTGATTTCACAATGTTGAAAATAAATCTTTTAACCTCACAAGTAAAAGGCACATTTTATCTGTGTCACTTGACATGATCATCACAACCGCTCATCTTATCATAGCATCATCTGTCAAAGATCTCCCATGCCATAAGGGACATAGTCAGGTATAATAATGTGATGAGTGCTAACCTATTACAGGCTTCAAGGTAAGAAAGTCATTTAAGGACATTTGCTTGTTTTTAAGGGTAGACCCCTATTAACGATTAATGAATCGAGAGTTATTTAGATTTTCTTTTCATATAGTAG
>NW_023339751.1:3081956-3117206 GCF_004916995.1 Morone saxatilis
GTACAGCATAGTTATTTTTACTCCCTCCATATGTGTAGCCGTGACTCAAACTAAACTATAAGTCATAAACTGCCACCATTCACCTCAGTGGCCCAAAGAGGTCAGGAGTTGCATTCATGTATGAATATTTGACAACTCAATTAAAAAAAATAAAAAAATATTCGACAGGGGTGAAATGCAAAAAAAAGAAAAGAAGAAAAAAAAGAAAAAGTTACTCCTCATTACGGTGGTATTTCTTGCCTCATTTTAATTTTATGGACATTTTGTGAACTTGCCCTCACTGCCCATTAACTTCTGACCCTAGTCATAGGTCATTAAACATCATTTATTTCATACAATTTAAAAACCCAACCTCTGAGCAGCATAACCTTTTAAAGGGTCAAATCATCATATCCAAAAACTTATCATTAAGAAAAATAAATAAATAAAATAAAATTAGATAATTGCTGTTGTACAACCTTAAAGGGTTACATTCAAAAACTCACAAAGAATCAACTAAAAACATTAAAGCTGCACTAATCAATATTGTTATGTTGACAATCAGTCATATGACTATGTATAATGTGAAAGAGTTGCTCGCAGTGATCAAGACATAGAGAATTAGCATCCTACTCTGCTGTTCCCTCAGCAGCACATGTAATTATATCTTAGTTTAGCTAACTGGTTTAGTTTACGACAACTTTACTGTTATGGTTCAGTCTCACTGCTCTCATCAAATTAATTTCCATCAGCAGCAGGCAGCTGTTTTCAAGCAAAAAAAAAACCCAAACCACCAAGAATACTACTACCTGGTAGACTCAGTATCAGCAACCAACTGTCCAGCAACACACAGCAGACCGACAAAGTAAGTGACTAGCTGGGGAACACTGGATCATTTAGGTGCTAAAGAGTCTAAATCAGTCCACAGTTGTTGGAGAACAAAACGAGATGCAAGAAAGCTGATTAAAGTGATAAAGTCTTACATTTGTCAGGGTAGCCAGAAAAAAAACTCCAAATAAATGCTAATGTTGCTCCGTTCTTGCTGGATATGGTTCTGCAATGAACTCTCATATAAAGTGATTACACTTTTTACATGGAGTACAAAGTCTCAGAGTCTGTCGGGGAAATGAATGAATTAATGAATTAATTATTACATTCAGATACACCAGATGCCACTGACAGATGTATTAATGGTTTGCCATTGTCATTTTGCAAACAGGGCCCCTTGTCTTTGTGTTTTTGGTAACCCTTGCATTATGGTATGTAGGACCTGCATTTAATCTCTGCAGGGATGGTTGCAGTACATGGATTCAGATTAAAGGCCTTAACACACTGTCATCAAGCCTTTTAGTAAATAGTGTGGGTCCATAGTTGATGAACATAATGTGTTTGTACCCTGTTTCAGGAAATCAGGCCGAATGTGTGGTTCATGATTATGGAGACTTAACTGTTTTAACAAATTTTCTCAAAATGTCTGATAAAAGAAGCATTTTCATAATAATAATAATAATAATAAGGAAATATTGCCTACCTTGAATGAGTAGTTCAAGAATAAATAAATATTTATTTTATTTAACATAAAGTAACATGTCAAATTCATCAAAAAACATCAGATAAAAATATCACATGGGGATTAAAAAATTATGTTACCAAAAACATAAATGTAAAAGCAACAGCACCTCAAACTGTGCAAGTGTGTAAGTACAGAACTTGAGTAAACTTTGTTACTCCATCAGATGTGCACAGTTCTGGGAACATTCGATCAGAGAGGCAAACTAAAGCTGCAGCTCTCGCAGGGAGCACAGATTACAAAGAAAGACTGCTTTTTTCTGCAGGATGCAGTCATAAAAAAAGACATTTTTCAGTGGCTGTGGGTATCGACTGTGACTGTGATCAATAGCAATGTATAATGTCTGCACTCCACCGCTCTTAATAATGAGCCGCAAACACAGCCAAATTCTCATTTTGTTTGGCATCGAAAGAATAACAAGGTTGTTAACTACAAAGGTTACATTGATTAATATCCCTTCTCGCCCATCAATGGATGAGTAATTCTTGGTAATGGAACATGCTTTGCTCAAAGAATTGATCGGGGTTCATGGAAGTGATGAAAAAATATCTGGTTGATATCAGAGAAATGAATTAGAGGACAATCACATGGGGGCAATGAGCTCCTGCCTTTTCCAGATGTCTTAACTTGATGGAGTAGAATGGAGAAAGAATGAGATAACGGAATAAAAAAACAAAAACAAAAATCATGCATTTACAGTTGCTGTTTTCTGCCAAAACTGCAGTAAATCTACACAACTAAACCCTCCGTAGAGCTCAATATACAAAATTCTACTGTATAAGTGGGCAGCTTGCTTCCAGCCCACATCCTGCTTGTGGACACATTCATAATGACTCATTTGATTTGTAGCCAGAAGTGATTATACATATGGCAGATAATACATGCTGTACCTCCTGATAAACCACACATTAAATTCAGCTAAGTGAGGCATATTTTGCTGCATTCAAAAAAAGAAAAAAAGCACTTTTGTGTTATTTTTAAATGAGTATAAAAAACCAACATTCTTTTTTGGCTTCCATGTGGCATCCCTCTTGAGGTGAGGGGGAGATGCCATTCTGATCATCTAATCCCCACCTCCTCCCCCTCTATACGCCGCTCCTGCCTATCTCTGTGACTGAGGCAGACACCGGTGGAGGGCCAGATGGTGTGTGTTACACTTGTTTCGCTGTCGTGCGACTGTTATTTATACGCCACAGGGGCAGCAGCAGCAGCAGCGGGCCCCCTAGACGAAAGCTTTTGTTTCGGAGCTTGAAGAGGAGAGAGAGGAGGCGAGGAGCAAGGAACGAGCAGGAGACAAAAACAAATATCCCTATTAGATTATCACCTCAGCCCCTGTGGAAGAACGCTCTCCTCCTGTCTTGTGTTTGTAAGCTCTGCTGGCGTTGGTGTGTGCCCCCCGCTGCTAGGAACAGAAAACAGCGGTCTGATATCTCAATATCACCAGTATTAGCCCGCGAAAGAGGCCATGGATCATTTTAATGCCACCTCGTGTACAGGAAGCCCCGAGTGGCGGATCGATGATACATGTCCCCTGGCCACCCATGACACCTACGAGTCTCTCTCACACACACACACACATACACAAACACACGCATCCCTTAACTGTGCCCTGCATTCCTGCCTTTTTATTCTGTCACACACACACACACACACCCCTCCCCCACCCACTCAATAAACTGTGAGAAAAAGCAATATCTCTCTCGAAGGCAGAAGAATATGATTAAAGCTTTCGTGCTGCCGTTATCATCCCATGAGCCGTTAACAGCGAGCAAAATGAAGCAAAGTGAATTACCTCCAGCTGTCACCGTGTAGCCTGCAGACCCAGAGTCAAGGGCCTGTAATGTTCAAAGCATTGTTGAAGCTTATAATGACAGATGGAAAGAAGAAAAAAACACTGAAAACCATGTATTGTGGTAAAAAGTTTCTGCCATGGTTTCCACTGTTTTCACCGAGAAGTTACAGAGAAAATACTTGGACAGCTTTTATTAATACAGTGTAGTGTGTGCAAACATTTTGACATTGATGTTTCGGATAAACGCCTACACCAATGCTGCAAGGCTATTCCTGGTGCATACCGTAATTTCTCAAATATTATAAATTGGGGTTTTCATTCACTCACTTCACAGTTATTTCTAGTCGCCTTCATTTAAAAGTGAACTGTTAAAAGTGAAGTGTTATTTTTATTTGGGACTGGGTCATAATGGCAACAGACCACGTGCACACAAGGTAGTGGATCTCTAGGTGTTCCCAAGCCAGATGAAATACATCTCTGCAGTGTGTTCTGTCTCCTACCAATTGGACATGGCCCAGAGACCTCCAAAGGAAGATCAGATGCCCGAACCACCTCGACTTGCTCCTATCTCCTCCTGTGCTAAATACAGCCTAAGTCAAGCCCTGGTTTCCCCTCTGGCATCCCAGTATTTGTTTGCTGCTTCAGGAGACCCCTGGGCCAACCAAGCTTGTAAAGCTTACCGTACGAATACGATAACCCGTCAGTTTTAAAACTGAAATTATTTTGCATCCTGGGGCAGCTCCATTCAAGAAAATGCACACATAAAATTACTCCCAGGCCATTGTCCTTGCTAGTAAGGGATTAAAGGGGGCAAGTTCTCCCAAAAGATTATATATATATATACCCCTCCCTCCACTCACCCTTCCATTCACACCCCTCTTTTGTCTCTATCCCCCTCCACACCTCCCTCCTCCCCTTCTCCCATCTCCACTTGCATCCACCCAAATCTCCATTTCCTCCAACATCCTATATAAATACAAAAAGACTAAACATCTTCCATGATATACTTAATGCACCAACACCTCCTCTTGCTGCTTTCCAACTTCTGTTAATACTTGACTTCTATCTTAAAAAAGACCTTAAGACATTAAACTAATATTATACCTACCCAAAGCGTTACGCATTTCTTGAATGGAGCTGCAAGGATGACAAAACTTATATTCACGCTTTATAACTCATTGTACGGTGTAAAACTAGTATCGTACCGTATTGTGGGAAGAAGGCTTAATATTCTACATGCCCTTACATGCTATATATAATATATTACCTCATTATGGAACACTCTACCTACCACACAGCGATTTACTGACAAGATATTATCAATTGCTGTCAGTGTTTTTTTTTTTTTTTTTGTCGAGGTCATAAAAAATACCTTCTTGGATTTATGCCTCCATCCCATGGACTGAAAGGATGAAAATCTCAAACTATTTTAGCACTGACAGGACGAGTATTATAACACATACGTTTCTTTCCCTTTGCGTTGACTGATTGCCGTCATCCAGGGTATACAATAAGACTGTAAGATCAGGGTGTAAGTGGCAATTATTATTCCTGTCATCACACTGATGTATTTGTGTCTTACACCTCATGTGGGTTGTTGAGTTGTTGACTTCCATATAGATCTCAGCAAGACAGCAACGTAAGGGGAAACACTGAGTCATTTCCAACATGCCATTTACTCAGTTAATCCCATCCCTTATCTGTTCTCTTGCTACTTCCAGAGTGCACTTTATGTGGTGGGGTGGAAACAGTGCGGAGAGAGACATGGGTTATAAACACTGTCATTAGAAAATGTTCACTCCGTCCTCTTGAAAAGCCAAGAATTTTGCAATCCTTCAAAGATTACATTATGACTCACCATCAAACGAAATATCATCAGCTCTGGCTGCTACACTAATCGGTAGCAGCAATGAGATGAGAGGGGAGACTCAGACAAGAAAGAAAATGAGATAGAAGGAAGGAGAGGAGTAAAGTGAGAGTAGGAGACAGATTGCAGCCAGCTCTCTGATCCCTGTCGGTCTCCCTGTTTGATTGCAGCCTTGTCAGCGTGCTTTAAACCTGCTTTTTTGAAGTCGATGGACAATATAATGGTTTACTCTGTGATCTGTACTGAAATGTAGCAGGTGGCAGATGCCTTGTCAAACCTCAGGAAGCATTAGCATTATGAGTAGTGTGTAGGCAGAAACCAATAGAGTGGATGTTACGGCAGTGAGCTCTCATGTGAATGGAAAGGCAGTATGTTGATAAATTAAGTCAAATAAATTAGGACAGGGACTCATTTTGTGCCAGACTGACAATTAAAGATGTCTTGGGATTCACCCAGTGATAACATCCATCTCCTCTTTTACATCCATTAAACAGGAGCAATCAATCTAGATTGACACAATGAGTGCTTATGAAAAAAAGAACAGATCACATGACATTATTACTTGACTTAGCAACTAATGCTCAGTAATCTAGTTTTCACTGTTTTGTGTCTCTCAAAGGAAAGACCATGTCCCAAATCCATCCTATATTCTAGAGTGTTCACATAAGGAAAGTGACAGAATCAAGTGTCAGTATGTCCCAAAGTGTTTTTATTTCATTTTTAACTTTTGTTTTCAAATCAGTTTAGTCTTAGTTAGTTTCCAAAGTGGGTTTACTCATTTCAATTTCATTTTACTGGTTAAAAATGTTTAGTTTTTGTTTGGTTTCCGTTAGTTTCAGTATTACTTTTAGTTTTTTTAATTATAATATATTTAATCAATAGTGACAGCCGAAGAGCAACAGGAAAGGAGGGAGAGAAAGAGAAAGGGGATGACTTGCAGCAAAGGGCCACGGGTCGAAGCTGAACACATGACCACAGCAGCGAGGACTTTAAACTACAAAACAGCCTTCCAACAGATAGGTGTGTCTGATTTGGTGCCCATAATATCAGGAGAGCATTGTCTTCAATGCCTTCCAAAATGCATATGAATTATTCATGTGATTTTTTTGGTTAGGTTGTTTATCTACGCTATTACTTGGTAAAAGCTGCACTAACTATTTCTGTATTAACTGGGGAGTAAACGAATGAATGATGTGTAATGAGAGAGGTGTTGCTCGCAGAGACAGTTTCAACGAGAATCATCACTCAACTCTGAAGTTTCCTGCACCTCTGTGGCATGTTTTAATGTCTTACAGCTAATTGTTAGGGTTTTACACTCTCAACAGTGTCGTCTCCAGCTGCAGCAGGCAGCTGTTTACAGTGAAAAAGTTCCAAAAGCACATTGTCTATCACCAAATCCGAAAGACAAAGTTAGCAACTGGTGAAGATAGGGGAACATTTAGCCATTAGAGAGCCAGATATGTCCTTCTGGGCATTGTGGACACCTAACCAGAACTACAAGCAGAGTGAATATCACACTGAGATACTTAGATTAATCAAATGATGATTATTATGTGTAAATAGCTCGTATGGCTTTTCACTGTCTGCCAACAAGTTTGCTATATTAATGTTATAAGAAGATAATTATGTCAAAGTTGTGTTTACAGCTTGTTCAGTTTCAGTTACTGTTTTAAAGGCGTTAGTATATTTAAAAGAAACAAGTTACTGTTGCTAGGAGACAGCTTCAAACAGAGGTCTCCTGTGTCAAAGTTGGATACTTTCTATTCTCAATCTCAACATACAGCAGTATATTGTCACAAAAAATAAACATATACCGTGTTTTTAGTGTTTGACTAGACAAGCATTGCTTTTTCTGGTAAAGACACTCTCTTACCATTTGTAATGAAGAGGAGATGGAGCTCATAAATGAAAACATAGTTTTACATGAATTGGAAAATCAAAGCTGTTACCATTTTGTGCAGTAAAGTAATCCAGCAGATTTTTACACCTACTTTCGCCCCATGGAGCAAAATGTAAAACCAACTGCAGAGAGATGCCAATCATTTTGACAATGATCTCAGTTTACAGTGATTACCCGAAAAATGAAAAACTCCACCACCTTACCGTGTAATACAAACTAAGAAAACTGTCAAACACTCCAGACATGGCACTACAAGACCGATTGTTGCCAAGCACTTGATGTTTTCTTTTTTTGCTCAATCCATTGGGATGGCATGTGGCTTGGCCCTCGAGGGTGGTCAGACGTAGGTGTTTATTCAGCATGAAATGAGGTGAAGCCTAAAAATACATGGGGGTCGAGGGGGGCGCTGGACGAGGTTAAATGGTTGGCCCTCCATTCAAAGAGCCACAGAATGAACAGCGCCGCCTCATTAGCAGCCTGATATGGAAGCAGGTCCATCTGGAATAACAGGCAGAGGAACTGGAGAGACTGGGACTGGGCACAGAGAGAGAGGGGTTAGAAATAGCTAAAAGATGAACAGACTGACCGCAGGACACACACACACACACACACACACACACATATAGACACAAAAAACCACAGAAGCAACCAGTCAAAGAGGAGGATGAAGAGAAGCACACACACAGACAGAAGATCTCTGAAGCTGTTAGTCAAAGACAATGTCAAACACATACAAATACACACGACTACAGTACAGCACAGAGACACACAGAGATGCAGATACATTCAGTCATATGTACACCATCACAGGCGCGCACACACACGCACACAGCAGACAGAGTCGTCAGATCTACTGTAAGTCCACCATTACATTCTTTCAGCCTCTGAAATGAAAAACTGTTAAACTGATCAGGTTCAGTATAAAGACACGTTGGGGTGTCTGCAGACTGCTGTAGGATGTGAGGTTTGTGATCCAAAGTCAATTGAAATATATAGACATTAGAGCAGATTATCAAAATCCAACAAACAGTCGGCCCTGTTGCATCTTTTTATTGGATGCTCAAGAGCCCAAGTAGTTTTCCATTTTCTTTTATTTATAACGTGATGTCAAAATGCTGTCCTGTAGCCTACATAACTGAGCTAGTGGGTATTCTCATGGAATAGGACAGATGTGTTTGTGCTTGATTGTTTACTTAACCGTAGTCAGGTTCAATTTGTGCAAATGCATGTGTATTTTAAATCCCCATAGTGTGATGCAGTACACATGAGTATGGTATATACAGAGTGTTAATGAGTGGTCATGTTTACATTGGGTATGCAAAAAAGTAAACATCTCTTATTGTGGGAAGTTTGTATGCATTGCTTAAAGGGATACTAAATACTGTTCTGTTGGGGGACTCAGGATCTACATTTCCCATAATGCATATGTAGTACAGTACAGTTGATCACAGACCTGTACTCGCCTCACTGACTGCACCCTAGGATTTTCTCCATTATTGGATCTGCCCTAATATATATCCCCTCCTGTGAACTGAGATACAACTATCAGGACAAGCTCCTTTCATTGCAGCACCATTTAATGTACAGGATCAGTACATATTCTGTTCCAATTAGCATCTTTTTGTTTAATATTCTTGAAAAGGATGCATATTTGTGTTTTTGTGAAATGGGCATGCAGCAGAGAGAGTTTCTTTCTTTGGAATTATTAATTATTTTGATCAAACATGTGATGCTCCCCATAGTTAAAGTCATTGACATAGATGCAAACATGCAAATATTGTACACCAAATATCATAGACAAAAACAGAGCATAGATATAAAAGGCACAAACTTGGACAGACTTGCAGACACATACATGTGCATGGAAAGCTGTGCACACACACTCCCCGGAGGGAGGAGTGGAGTCTGATGACATGTTGCAGCAGATGGCTCATCTCCTCCTCCTCATCCTCCTCCTCTCTTCCTCTCGTTCCTCTGCCACCTGTGGAGGAGGACACACACTCTCTGAAACCGTCCGCCCTCCCTGAAATCAAGGATGCAGGTCATTTATCATGAAAGGAGCAGGTCACCTCAAATTAAAGTTAGTTGTGCGAGTGCATGGTTTTTCTTGTGCACACGTGGGCTCTACACATCACTTCGTACTTGTCAGATCGAGTCTGAAAGTCACAGTGACACCGATGGGAGTTTGTCTTTGCAAGAGAGTGATCCGTAAGATCTATTTTAAACATCTCTACTGATCACACAAATCTTTAATTTAATTTCTTTTTTCAAGCAAATTAAAAGAGCTGCAGAAACTCTCAGTGGAAATTCAAACCGTTTTTTGTCCTGGTATTTATTCAATATAGAAATATTTATGTACTCGGTATGCTGTAAAATTGTCTTGCCTAAATGTGATTTGAACAAAAGACGATCCGTGCAGAACTCGTAGGTGGTGACAGGGTCAAGATGAGAACTTTCTAAAAAACCCTTTAAAAGTTTATTTCTATTTGATGAAGATGTCTCCCAGCACACAGACTTCTCTTCACTGTCTGTTCTTTTGTTTCAGAGCTGGCCAAAGCCATGCATCGGCTTCACTTCTCTCGGTCTGAGTTGACGTTGTGACAGGCCTTGAGAGGCAAGGATACACAGTGTCCTTATTCTGTCACCTTCCCCCATTGGCTTTGACTGGCCCCAACACATGCATTCAAACCCCTACAGCACAGCCAATAAATCACTGTCTTCTGATACAATACAAGAGAAAGTTTGCTCAAGGAGCTCGGCTCAGACATTATCAGTGTTTGGTCCCAATCTATTTTGGTCCTCTCCTTTTCAGTCGCTGGTTGTCTGACATGAAAGGATAGATATGCCAGTGGCTCAAACTGAGATGAAAACTGTGATGTTCTTCACTGCATTAATGGTTTGAATAATAATCAAACAGATCTAGATTTGTGTGTCAGTTCCTTTTTGGCATTTCATTCAGAGATGCTCGCTCTCACCTCTGAGGAATGTGTCCACGCAATTATTCACATTACACACTTACTCACTCATTGTTCACCATGACCTTTTGTCACGTAACTTTGAGAGGAAAGTGACACTTCATATTCTATCTTCAGACCGTCTCCGGAGAGGCATTATGGCTGATGCATGTTCCCCCGGGTACATGTGTCCTCCTCAAAGAGCCACCCATTAATCTCTGAGCACTTCCTATCAATGCAAACCGTCCCCATATCATCAGCTCTCTCAATCAACCTCATATCTGCAGTGACAAATTGACAGAGCTGCAGAATGACCTTACATCATTTTGGATTGCAATGTATTCATGGTTAATTGTGGATGCCAAAATTGCATCTTTTTTCGAACAGTTTTTGTCTCTTTGTAATCTTTCAGTATATCTCTAGTTGTTTTGCATTTTGCATCTTTTTGTAATAATTTCTTGTTTTTGTGATTGTTGTCTCTCTGTAGTCATTTTGGCTGACTTTGCAACAAGAAATGTTTATCATTAGTTTAAACAGAGGCTCCATATTGGGAACAGGTCCAGGGGCCCAAGTAGGCAAGTTCAGTAATCCATCCAGGACTGGATCATAGTGCACATGCTTGTTAAAAGGTCAGGAGTGAGGTAGTGTGGCAGGACACAGAATAAGTGACCTGGCTGGCGTATACCAAGTTGTCAATATAAAGCTCCTATACTATGATGGAGTTAAAAGAATGGTTGTCAGACCACAATGATTGAAGGCTTTTGGCGCTGGAATGTCACTGAGGGAAAACTAGGGATTGGAAATGATTGCATAGGTAGAAATGAAAACTGATTGGATGGCAAAATACATTTTTGTCAGCAAATCAAGCACTTTTATGCAAATTCTTGCAAGCAGTTTTTCATATATTCACACATCTGTCATCTCAGTCAGACCTCAGACATCGAGCATGCAAAAAAAGGGAGTGTTTGCCAGGCAGCGAGGAGCCAAAGGCGGTGATTTGCATAGAAAATGGCCATATGTGATTGGCTGAAAGTGATGAATAAACAAATAAGCTAGATCTGAGGCTTTAGAGTTGGACTGCAGCAAAAACTATTTCTCTCAGCGAGATTGACTTTTGGACAGGAATGAGTTAATAAAATGTGTCAAGTCCTTTTTTAACCAAATTTTGACTCTTTGTAGAGCAACAACAAGTAGCCGGCAGTCCATGCATTTACTTTCCAATGAATTTCCACTTTCAAATGAATTTCCTGTACTACATTAGTAATTACCTAAGTTCACTGAGGTTAAGTGTTGTATTATAATCAGTTGTATTGTTAAACATTCACAGCTATCTAAGTAACTAAAAGGAGAAAAGATGGTCTCATTTAATAATCTGTGACACCATGCAAATGTATTGCTCCAAATAGAATAAAATGGAGGACTTTATAGTAGAAAGTGTTACCATACTGCACTTAATTCTTTGCTTTGCAGCTTTACAAACAGTTTAAGACTCTCTAAGACCAAAACAACAATGTGTGAATTCTTAAATTGAGTGCTACAGCCTTTTAATCCCTTTACACTGGTGAATATTTAATGTGAAAGTAGAAAGAGATCCCATTCGCACTTGAAAAACAATTAGGAAAAAGAGAGAAGGACAAATGTAAATTTATTGAGGTCAGCTTAATATTTTATTTCTTTTCTTTTACTCTAGAGAGAGCTCCTATTTTTTGGTAAGAATCCCATCCCACTTTAAAGTGAAAACATTAGATAACCCAGGAGACCAGGGTGCTGCAGCTTGCTCCATCTGGTTAACACTGCAACTTGGAACCTTTTAAGTTTGTTTTGTGTCAGCGAGGTTGAGAGAGCAACACAGCAGGAGAGAAAGAAAGACAGAGACCATGAGGGAGAATGAAGAAAGGGTGGTGGGAGGAGGCCCGGGTCAAGTCCTCAAAGTGCAGGACTGTTCTACTTAAAGATCTTTAAATAGGGTGATTCACTAGAATGCCTTGCTCTCATCTGTCTCTGCTCTCGTTGAGGCACCATGGGATAAACTGGGGGCTGAGCATCATGGGAAAGTGGGTTGGGGTGTGGACAGCGGGGCAGATTGTGTCATGACTGGAAGAACAAGTCAGACTTGCCCAGATTGCCTACAAGGATCAATAAAGTTTCTTCATTAGTGGATCATTGTCCTACAGAGCCACCGTACATTTGAAAATTAAGGACACAAATCTTGATAAGCAACCATCATAAATAAAACATAAGCCAAAGTCAAACCCATAAGATAATGGATGAGTTGCTTTGAATGCCAAGATCCATCCATGTGGTTATGGGCTCATTTACCTTCCGTCTGAATTCTTGACGATTTCCCGGTACAGCTGATTGCCTCTAATTTCAGCCGAGCATCTGGGGAAAGGGGATTCATTGTGGAACAAGAGCAGAGACTATGGGTCTTTGGATAGCGGCATGCCAGCTAAATGATCTCCAGTGGACGTAGGCTTAAATGGAGGCTAAATGGCGATGCTGAACGCTCCTCTATCTGAAGCTCATTACCCGCCTCTCAATTCCCCGGAGACCTGGCTCAGCTTCACGCCAAGCACTTTCCTGCCAGGAGGAGGGTGATTACAACATTTTGCTCGACAAAAGCTCCCTTCTCCCTCACCCTCTCTCTGTGGTCACCCCCTTCCCCTCTTTTGCTTCCCTCTGTGTCTTTTTCAGACTCCCTCTCTCCTGCACCTCGCAGGCACCCCAGGCGATTCATACTCCGACTGATTTGTCTTTGTGTCCTGCCTATGATTACAACACTTAGAGACAGGCAAGCCATGAATGGTATAGCAGAGTGTTTACTCACTAAGAGACAATAAGCAGAATTCTGAATCATACACCAGCGTGTAATGCAGACAACAACAATACCGGCGTCAACAACACAAAACTGTATGGAAATCAAAAGCTGTTTGAAAGTGAATCACAGGAGAGCCGCAGAATGGCAAGCAGATGGGATAAACACTGATGTACGCACAGGATATCATCCAGCCAGGGGAGGAGCGGAGGCCTACGCATTTCTTTGCCAAGGCTCGATGTACTCGAGACCCAGATGGGCAAAGATGTCCTTTTCAGTCGTGGCTGCCAGGAACTCTTTCTAGAGAGAGAGGACAAACAAACAGAGAGTCAGTGGCTTGTGCAGGAATTTGTCTTAGTGACACCAGTCAAAATCCATAAATTCTCAATTTTAAGCTTCACTATTCTTGAAAATGTTCAGGTTTTGGACTCCTAGCCTCGGCTGCGCTTGTATTTGGACTCCTATCTCCACTGCAAGCTGTCAATATCAATTTAGGATTTTATTCACCCAGTTTGTGCCAAGCCTCAAACATGCCGTGACTGTGCAGATTTACATTTGACCAGCCACCTCCCTTACAACCCATAAACACGCTAACCTTGCTCTTAGTGATTGCACTCTTCAGCAGATGAATATTTTCCCTGACAAATCACGACAGGGCTATTAACTGCTGGCTGTCTACCAACGCCATTCGATGGGCTATGTCTCTATAGGAATGGTGACGAGGCCTGACTCACCTTGGGAGCGAGACAGCCTGGAGAGAGAAAGGGCTGTGATTCTGACACATCCTGCCTTCAAGTGCTAAACTGGACCTGACACGTTGCAAAGAGATGGCTGAAAAACCGAGAGCGCGTCGGCTCACACTGCCAGCCAAAGGCAGAGATAACTGAGAGCAACTAGAAGGCAGCCAGGAGAGGGAAAAACACTACAAGGCACGTCTCCTAGCATACTGGCTTGTTATTTATAATGCAAATGACAGGTTAGCCATGTGGCGGGGAGATTTGGGTGCACACTGCATGAAGCTCTGTTCGTATCACACCTCTTTAATTCTCTTTCAAGCCTAATTTGGATTAAAGTTATAAATAAGTTGTTTTGGCCATCAGTTCTATCAGGTATTATAACATTCTGGGATATGGGAACACGCTACACTAATGGAACATTCTTAGTACTGTCAAAAAATGCATTGATATATTTTGTCACCACTACTGTTTGTATCTCCTTTAATTCATATATTTTGAGAGATTGATCAATGTTAGTTAAATATTGCCATGCAGACAGTAAACTTAACCCCATTTCTTTTTACATTTTGGTAAGTCTTGCTGCATTAGCTAGAAGCTCCTGTTTCCTGTTTTTACTACATGCATGCATACTTACCAGGTTCCAGTATGCTTTCTTAAATGTCATGTAAATGATAGGCAGGTTTCTGTAATCTGGATAGGGGATAACATTGGAGTGAGTGGATGAAAGGAGATATCATTACACAGAGAATTTAAAATAACTCAATTAAACTCTGAGTGAAGCTGAAACTAACACGGAAGAGCTCCACTCTGTTCTTCTGTAGGTCTCCCCCCAACAGACACATACACCGGAAAAAAGTCAGGAAGCAGTCTCTTCTATCACTCATACAGTCACAATAAGCGAGCCACTGAAATGATTGGCAGTAGATGATAAATCTGATTACTGACCTGCTGCACATATACACAGATTTACATTAACTAGGTTACTACAGTGCATGTAAACACATTCTCCAATTACCTGCATATTACTTTTGATTATTAAGAAAACATCTAAACATGATGATTATTAGGCGAGAGCGGGTTTATGGACGTTCAGTGTGATGGACATCAGAGATACCTGGAAGGACCAAGTCGCAGATTCCAGGTGTTTGCATGTGATGTCTGTGTGTTTGATTTGACTGGATTATGACTCTGAAAAGAAGAGGTGCCAGTTTTTATGCAAATTGCATAAATCAGGTTCAGAGGGTAAACTTGCATTTCCATCTGATTAAATAAAAAACGAAAATAAGACCCCAGGTGTAATAACCCATCATATGCTTTAAATCCATTTCTAAAACACTGACAGACTGCCTGGGTCCAGACCTTCGAATTCTATCCCTTCCCAGCAGGTTGACAGGTTCTGGTCTGGCATCATGACATGAAACAGCGGTTTCTCAGTTCAAAAAGTATCGATCCGATAAGCACCGCAGGGGGTTAATGCTGTTGTCAAGGGGGAGTAATAACAATGGCGAGCGCTGTAGACAATAGACGCTGCTATTGAAGCGTACATAGACAGCATGTCTTCTCAATATCTCCCGACAGTGTAGTTTGTTCCAGTATGTTGGCATAACTACCCATCACGTATTGACTTAGAATTACATTAGATTCAGGCTTATATGTCGGTCTCTTGCGATTGGTTAGGGAAAGTCAACTCTCCCTCCCCCACGGAAATCAGTTAGAATGAAGCCAATGTCAAACTAAAGACGGAAATGGAGTGTAATGAGTTGACCATTCTGTCTGATATGAGGAGAAAATCTGTGAATATGATATGATGATATGCAATAAATATCCAAGGTTAGTTGTGTTTATTGCTCGCGTTTTCTTTTGCAAACAAAAACATCTAATCAGTGGTGTCCAGAGAAATATTATTGCTCTTTCACAAAGAAGAGCGTTTTGTTAGTGAAGCAGTATTATATCTGAGTGAAACTATCCCGAGGCCCATTAAGTGGTCCACCAATGCCTGTATTTTTCACTGTGCTCATAACCCTCAGCCCATTTATTGCTGTAACCACTCAAAACACATGAAATGCACACAAATCACTGCAATTTATGATCCGTAAAGCCATATTGTGTTAAACATACAGGTGATAAAAAGTGTTAGTAGGGACGGAGGAGGAATGAAAGAAAACAGAAAGGAGCCTGCTGGACAAGGTTGATGTGATTTAGAGCAAATCCACATTTCTAACAACACATGGCAGGGCTTATTGTTCAGAGGAAACAGAGGACAACTCAGGAGATCCAACTAAAGAAAAAAACACAGGGCACAGATGAGATTCTCAACATTACCAATTTAGCCATTGTCCTGGATCAGGGCTAAAGCCCTCTCTCCGCTGCACTGTCCACTTTCCTCAATTCCTACAATCCTTACATGCCCTCAGGGAGATGCTGCTTTATTTACTTTGCACAACACAGTGTGGGCTCTCTGAGAGATAAATCCACAAACCTTATGTACCTCTGAGTTCTCCCCTTTAGGCATACACAGGGAAACTATACTTGAAATGGCAAAAGCAGCATTTATTCCAAAGATTTTTGGTATATCAAAAGAGCTTAGAGTTAAGAAACAGAGCAGTGGTTAATTAAAAGGAGAGGTTATCTGTGTGAGACACTCAGGTTCTCTGTGACCGGCAAGCCATTAGCACCACAAGCCAGAATGGAAGCCGCATGTTACTGAAAGCCAGTGTCCTTGACTTAATAAGCCTCTAATCAGCTACATGTTTCTCTGTCCGCCGCGTAATGACATCCCTCGTGGACGTGAACACATATCATTTCCTGCAAAACATCTGCCCCTTCTCTGCTGCCCGTCATCCTCTCTCTGCCACCCAGCCCACTGCTTGATGGATGGAGCTGATGGACATGGCTGCCTGCCCGGCTCTGGCCCAACTCAACTGACACATCAAAGAGATAGAGGGAGACAGAGAGACAAAGAGACAGAGGAAAACCTGGATAGCTGCTCAACACTACGCTGCCAGCAAGCATATGAAGGACAGAAACATGGAGGAAGCTCAATATCAAGCCAAATGAGCAAAACCATTGAAACGCAACAACAAAAAAATACTGGACTGATGTCTGAATGAGCACATCATAAAATATAATGCTGGAAATTAGTGAAATAAACTTGTGTTTTATTATGAATGTCTTTTATCTCACATTGTCAAGTTTAAATAATTTTGAGCTAACATGAAGTCTTGTCAATTGAAATGAGGTGAATTAATGTCCTGCTGAGTGTCAACTAATCTCATCAAATTAATTTTCTGAAGACACATAGTGAGGATATTAGCTTTTTTCCCGTGTATATAGGTCAACACCCTCCTCAAAGTCTTCTCTCTGCTACAAAGGAAACTTGCTCTATACGTGTGAGGACAAAATTGTTTTCTCTGATTAGAATGAAAACTGTGATAACCATGACGGAGGTTCACATCCACTTTAATGAACAGGTGTCCACTTTGTTTCTGAGGAGAGTTTTCAGAGAGTTTGGGATGGTGAATGGCTCTAAATACTACAGTACCCATAAGCCTCAGCAACTGTTGCTATGCAGAAAGGCCAGTCTCATCAGCCGTTGAGTCAAAACATTTTTGGGAACAAAATGTGTGTGCCAAAGTGGCTGAATTCATCCTTAACCCTAAAGTAACCTGATTGCTGAATGTTACCTGTGCAAATGACAGAATTTTAAGCTCATAGGTTAGGGGGGGATAGAGGTCTTTAGGGGTCTACCTGAACCTTGGGGCCTGAGATCCGACCCAGGACCCTTAGGAATTCCGATCCACGCTTTATATAGTCAATTGGGTATGGGACAGGTCCCGTTCTATTACTGCGGATGCCTGCTCTGTTTAACATTATGTGTAATACCCGAGTAGATCCGAGAAAACCTAGCCGTGATCAGACAGCGTTGATGTAAGGCATAATAAAGTTCTACAGTTGTTAATCTTTTGTATGAATGCTACGGCCATTAAAGTTTTATACCTAGCTAGCATTGTTTATGCAGAAAGACTTATATTCGCAAAATCTGGATGTCCAAATAATTCCTCCTACTGCAACTCAATACGGTTCTCTCACAACTAGCAGGCTCATCAGTTATCACACAGTTGTTGCCCCTGTAGCCACAGCTACAACTGGAGCTTGCACTGCCCCCAGTGGCCAAAAATCAATGAATGTGGGAGTAAAATGTTTTATAGTGTATGACATGATTAACATACCCAGAGGCTATTAACAAGCGCAGATGGTTGTTAAACTAAAGTTTTTATATTTACACAGATTTGTGGCAGTTTGCGGTATCCACATATCATGCCTGCATGTTACCTTAGCATGGCAACCTTAGTGTGCATGTACAATTAAAAGATTAAACAAGAAAGAAAAAGACAGAAACGATGTGATGAATTATCTTATACAAACAATTCAAACTGAAGTATTAGACAGAGAGAAATATCTTTAGTTACAAAGTGAGACAAAAGAAAGACAAAGTCTGCTAAGAGAGCCACACTAAAGTTCATGTGGAGAAGTATGTAAAACACAGCCTGAAATCCATGCAAATTCACTTACACAAACTCACTGGTAGGAAAATGTATCTGAACAAAAGTGCCGGTAAGAGAGCTGTCATCTCACTTTCAGTACTGACTGTCTGCTTGGCCACAGGAGCGAGGACCAAGTATGAACTTGAGTATGGAGGTCAGACTGAATGGCAGATGCACATAAAGCTTTCAAAAGCATCACTTTGAGCATGTATTTTCACAGGTATAACATTGAGATGAATATATTCGGGGTGAAGTATTTAATGTTTGAGGACATCCACCTTTATATCCAAGGTAGTCCAAGGTACACTTCCATCAGAGACAGCACACTCAAAGGCAGAAAGAAATTAAGTGAATTTTTTCTTGCACATACATCTCAGGTTATCAGATCAGCCAGTGTTCTCCATCTCCTTTTTTTATTTGGACTTTCTTCTTCTCACTGACAGTTAGAAATAGATTAGTTTATTGCCAGGAGATCAAGAAAAAAATCCTTTGATTGCCTTTTAAGTTAATTTGTCTTTATTGCACCACACAGGAAAGGGCTGACAGGGGCAGAAAAAGTAGGAAGTCGATTATGCCCCTGTGTCTTCCTCCTGCAACGATCCGCCGCACACCCACGCTTCCCTGTGCTCCAGCCTGCAAGAGCTCAGTTCACAGGACAGCCGGAGCAACCAGAGAGGGCACAGACACCTCACTAATCACACCAGCAATTAGTGCAAGCATCATAAAGTACCGCTGCCTATAAAACCGCTATTGAGTTTACTGTTATCGTCATTACCTATCCTTCCCTAGCTTGCTAATCAGCCCGTGCACTAGGCAGAGAGGCAGACGGGTAGCAAATAATGAATTCCTAATCAGAAACAATGGGATCCTCACTCGACGTCCCTGGTGTTATGGCTTTTTGCTCCTGTGGAGGAGTAAACATTTGCAAATCAAAGTTATTTAGTTGATTAGGCTGCCCAAAGGTAATGAACAGATACAGCAAAGAGTCAGAGAGAAGTGTAATAAAAGCTCCATGTTTTTCCAGTGTCCTTATAATGTTGCCAAAGTGGAACTGTGACACTTCTGGATTAAAATTCAATTTGTGTATCATTGAAAGGAACTCAAAGTATTTAGTACAGTATTCCTTCAGGATGTAATGATGCCGTAGCTTAATGTGAATGTAAAAAAAGTCTTTATTTGTTGGCACAAATTCCACCAACTATTTTTTTGTTTGTGATAAAAATATATTTATATACATTGTTGCTGTTCTATTACTTTAATATCAGTCTTCAAATCTGTCTCACACTGCTTCACATAGACAGCACTGCACTATGTACATGGTTAAAAGTCATGTCACACAAGTTGAGTTGATTAAGAGGAAGAGGCTAAGTGGCCACTTAGAGCTTCATTAGTTTCATAATTTGTAAATGTTTTTAGCATAAGTCAGTGTGACATATGCATTGAAAACACTACTGAATGAATGTGTAATGTAAATACAGATGCACTACTTACCTAGAGTTTTTCACCAAACTCCACAATACAGATAATCTGACTGCATCAGATGGTTTGTTACACAGAACTACATGGGAAGACATCCTTGGAAATGATTGGATTAGCAATCTGTCTATCAGCACTACGGTCGAACCAATCGGATCAATGAACCATATAATGTATTTTACATATTTATGTATTTTATCTTTGTACATGCATTATGCATATACTATTACAAATAACTTTTGCACATTTCTGTACAGCTCTTCACTTGTTTAGGTAACTATCCAGTCATATTGTACATATTCTCTTTTTCTATTTGTATATATTGGCTCCTTTTATTTTCTCAATTTTTATCTTTATTTATATTTTTCTATGCTTAATTGTTATCCACCAGCTTACCAAGGTAAATTCTTTGTATGTGAAAACTTACTAGGCAATAAACCTGATGTTATCTACCGTAAGTAATTAAGTTAGATGACATTTTCAACAAGAACAGTGTAAACCAACAAACTCAATCAACATTTGTCAAGACTTTAAAGAGCATGACAAACCACAATAAATCAATAATAATTAGTTTTTCTCCACAATATAGACAGATATAATAACAATGTATTCATTTAATGGCATTCCAAAAAAAATTCATTTTTTTATTTAATAAGTATTTTAATTCCTCCTGACATAATGTGTCAACTTGGACAATTGTCCTTGCAAGATATTTATTTGTTGGTCTCATCCTTTTATTTTAAGTTATTAGCCCATCATCTTCCCAAAGCTCATTACTGAAGTTTGGAGGCATCATGTGAAGTAAGAGAACTGCTGTCAGCCCCAGTCATATGAAGTTCTCTCTAATCTGTGGAGCCTGTAATTGTAGCTTGACTCTTCCTCCTATGGACCCAAACAGAACACTCTTCTAATGATAACAATAAATTAACTTTCTCTGCTCCACTGAAGCCCATAAATAATTAATTGGTTTGTTGAAGAGGGGCAGGTTTTGCATGACCAATTTGCTTCCTGCTCCAGACAGTGTGATCGGATGCTGCTGCTGCCTCAGCACTCCTTTCATTCTGCTCAATTAAAATGGCACATTGGCAAAATATGAGCTTTGTTTGGTCATTTAAACGACACATTTTCATTCTAATATGAGCAAGGATCTTCTGAGTCATCTGACCGGTTACACCACTGGAGAAGCAGCAAAATCATGGGATTGCATGCACTATGCTAAGACTTTTTCCTAGTTTTGGAGATACATTTGATAATACAGTAAGCTGCCATTACTTATTTGTTGCTCTCATACTGCCATTTCAGTGGTGGCAACTCACTTTGAAACTTGCTTAACACTAATGTATGACAGGGTTTGAATGTTAACAGCTTTTTCTTATAATGTGACCAGTTACATGTTGAAAACTGTCATTGAAATACCCTTGAAAATATATTTAATAATAATAATAATATTATAATAATTATAATATTTATAATGTAAAACACTAAATGACCAAAAACATTTCCTGGCCAAAATGGCATTTTACCATTTTAAATGTGTATTGTGATTTCTATCCAATAATGTATTCCTTTATTTTCAATGCAAGAAATCATGGGTTGTTTTAATTTATAATTAGAAGCTAGCAAGTAACACAGGCCACATAGAACTTGCACACCCAGTTTCTGAAGGTTGGACATGACTAAAGTTGTCAAAACCAATTGCAATTGCAGGCTAATCAACCCAAATATCTGTATTTCCGCTGTCAGCGAATGCGTTCAGTTCGTCTATAAGGGCACTCAGGGTTCTATTTTT
The DNA here is from genome assembly GCF_004916995.1 of Morone saxatilis. Classification (NCBI taxonomy): domain Eukaryota; kingdom Metazoa; phylum Chordata; class Actinopteri; family Moronidae; genus Morone; species Morone saxatilis. Next base: position 3,103,380 of record NW_023339751.1, read on the forward strand.
GTGACAGTGCACTGGTGGGCTCTGTGCTGGCATTTTTGCCAGATGCACCAAGGTTTATTTTCTTGATGGCAGTCATTTTGTATTTTGCTAACTCACTGTGATGGTGAATGTCCCATTGGGGAGCCAAAGGTGCAATATAGTGTCTGTCAGTAATAATCAACTAGGTAATTTTGGTATCAGGGCCCTGGAACATGTGCTTACAGAGAGACTCGGTCAGAGTTTCATGGCAGAGAAGCAGTCATTTTCTCTTATTTTCAGGACAACCAAGCTGTGTACATAGCAAGAGGTCCAAAACTTCAAAATAAAGGACATTTTTCATTCCAACTGCTTTATCCTTGCTGGCTCTGATTTTAATGGTTATCATCCAACACAGAATTGCAAACATGCGTCATGATGCACAGAGTTAAAAGTCTGGCAAACGCCATCATTCTTATTCCATATCATTGAACAGTTTCCTACATTGAAAATGGTTCTCTTAGGATCCAGGAACATGTAGCACTATCTCCTCCCACGCCAATTTAATTTAAGGTACCATATATTTACTTAAGAGTCCCATTGGGAGAGGCTTTTGTGGCAGAGAACCTTTTGTGGTGTGTTTTTGCTGTGAACGGTTTTCTCCATCACTAAATTGTCAGTTGCTCAGAGAAGACTGCTTTTAAAAGGAAAGAAAAGAAGTGATCTGATTTGTCATGACTCATGTCAGAGCCTACACTGGTTGATTAATGTATTCCTCCTAATCGCACCCTGTTTCCAACAAAGTGTCACTGTGGCCATAAGGTGACAAAAAATCTGTTGCCACATCCTGTGCGCCTGCCCAAAATAGAGCCCTGGATGAAATACAGCTTCTTATCTTTGCCCCCTCATATTTCGTCCAAACGTTTCGTCAGTTGTTGGTTCTGTAAACGGACAAAATGCATCGCCTCTGAGCAGGAGGGCTCTGATCAACAAACAGCAGTCAGAATAGCTCATGTACAACCTTTCATGAACTGGGTACAAGCTGAGTCAAACATAAGATATTAACTGACAACAGGGTTGCTACACATTTTTGTTTATTATTTTAAACACTGTCAGCCTGCTCTACTAAATCCTGGTCCAGTCCTTCAAGTCCTCTTGGTCATCAATCATAGTTGAATGTCAATAATTATATGAGTGCAGGCATTCATTCTATTGACACACCTACACAGAACATGATTACTAGAGGTGGGAATGTATCATTTTGTTGATTTAAATCTTTTTCTTTGGTCCAGGAATATGTAGTTTGGTCACTTTTTCAAAGCTCAGTGAATGCACATGAGTTATTGCATCACCATTCAAATGCACTTTACTACATTCATCTGTAAGTAAACACATCACCATTCATAACACACAGGGATTTGGCACTGACTCTGAGTGTCTTCAGTTTAGTAGTATGTTCAGTCAGTTTCTGGTTTAACCTAACATGTTTAGTTCAGTACAAAACTAGCCCCATCTGGGACTGTCTCATCCACTGCATGGGAGACAGTCCAAGATGTTTCCCATAGGAAAGCTAAAGGAGGATGTCTGCATGCTGTTCTTAAGATATACAAAGGTTAACCAGATGTGCATTTGCCAAAGCAACCAAAAGCTTTGGATAAAGCACAAATCTCATGCTTGTACGGCTTCACCTTGTTTGTGAGGAATAGGCTCATTGAATGTCTTGTTTCTCCAGTACTGTTTTGGTTGTTGCTGGCTGGGTATAAAGGGATTACTTTCTACATGCAGAGTTAGACCCACTGCACAAGCACCGTTTAGAGTATAGAGTTATCACATCATGATTGTTTCTTTGGCTTTTTGCTGTCTTTCAGTAAGCTTTTAACCAAGTAATAACATCTAAGCTGACAAGCTGACACCAGTGAGGGGAGCTCCGCTGTTAGAAAGCTACCAATTCATTCAGTGACAATGATGCAATATAGTCAGTTCAGTATAAAAAGTCTGTGTCAAAGACTTATTTGTACATGTACTGAACACCTCTTGCAACATGACCTCTCGTTTTCCTGGTATTCTACAGGACGTGGCCTTAATCTTCTTCCTTAGAACCAGGTATGCCTTTCAGAGGGCACAAGAGACTACAAGATAAGCCCGAACCACCCCAATAATTGTTCAGTCGACTGTCCCTGTAAATAAATTATGGTGCAAACTGTAACAGGAGCTATGGAAGGACGAGTGCCTGCGCCACGTCAAGCGCTGTATCAATTAATGTTACATGACAAGGGGACATGGCCCAACACCGGGCCTTCCTGAAACCTTCTGCCATTCACTTTCATCAATAATGGAGCAGGATCTGTCTCCTGAGTGAACCAAAACCCCAGTTCAGTCCAATCCTCAGACTCCACCTCCAACATTCCCTGTCTGCCTCATTATGTTCCCTTCTTTGTCCTCTTCTTCCATCTCGCAAGTTCACAGAGTGAACTCATTTCTTCTCTTTACACTGTAATTTCAGGCAAATAGATTGAGGGTTGCAGGATTCAAGGAGATAATAGCTTGCTATTAAATTCCATTTTTTTCGGCATGCGAAACACATTCTCAATAGAATCTATAAATACTTCCTATCCCTTTTCTCACCCATTAAGCACTGGTAACAGGCACTGTGTGAGTGGATAGGAGGCTGGAGAAGTGGAGGCAGAGGTACAGTGGGTGAGGTGACGATGGTGAAATGGGTGACAGGGGGAAAGAGGGGGTGGTAGAATTCAAGTAGAGTAAGTGAACAGATAATATTCATGCAATTATCATGAATGTGTGTATGTACTTGTAGATTTTTTTCCCTTCCCCTCAATGTGTCCATCACTCTTCTTTTCCCCCTTAATTCCCCTTAATTTCAGTCTATTTTCCAACAGTTCCACATTCCCTCCTCTATCATTACCCCCCTTCTGTCAGGCAATAGCTGTCAATATGATTTATCATTGATGCTAAGTGATGTAGTTGTCCCACTGTGAAGGCTGATTAGATGACCATCCTGCTGATACAGCCTCGCCAGGCTGCGGGAATAGCGACAAAACCTTCCTGTCGCTTTCCTTCTCTTCACGTGTCACTCTCTCATTCTCTATCCCCTCTTTTATTGTCATGACTGTTTGTCTTCCCTGAGCTCATTCCCACCCCAAGCATCACATGCCAGCCTCCTAAAGCTGCACCAGGCAACATTTTTATGGAAACACATACTTGTCCTGTCTACATAAATCACAAATTGCAGCAAAAAAACAAAAACAAAGTGTCCCCTTCCCAGTGATGTAGATTGCCCCAGAAAAACTGTGGTGTTAGGCATGAACGGATTCTTCTCTGCCTGCAGAAAGTGATGAATTGAAACATAAGACTGAAAAACAAACTATGTGCCAAACAGCAGTGAGAAGCACTCCTACAGAAAATGGAAGTCAGCTCTGTTTTTTTGTTTCATCTCTTTGCTATCATTTGGTATGACGCGTCACATGAAACTCAGTTTCACTTTAAAACTACTCTACTCTCCACATGTTGTGCGTATTGTGTATGATGGTCGCGACTCAGGAACAGCATTACTTAAGAGCTTAATGGAAAATAAATATGTGGGGACCTTCTTAATCACAGGTTCAAGTAAATGCTAAATGTACTAAAAATGTAACAAAATGTGAAACAGAAAGCAGAAAAATGCATAAAGACTATCATTACGCCAGTAAATCAACCTGTAAACCAAATGCCAGTGGACCATTTATTAACTGGCTCTAACACTAGGCGTACTCCATCACTGTGCACCATTATTGCAGCAGACCTCCCACTTCACACTCCCCAATCATTCCCATTAAAGTCTCTTAATTGTTTCTCTGACCTCTATGTGGAATGACCCAATCACATGGCAACTGTATCCTGAAATGAATGTCCATATTTGCATTGTTCACCTGTCATGGGGGCGTCATTACTTGGGTGGTTGGAGCGAGCAGGTTTCTTGTTCAAGGGGAGGGAGGACAAAAAGGGTTCTCACACATTTGTGCTCATGAACATCTTGTTTTTTCAACAATTATACTATCACATGGAAAGACATGTGGACAACTGACTAAATTTCCAGCTCTACAACTACAAGTATTGCTTGAGATTTGCTAAACTAAATTGTGACATTTAGGCCATCCTTTGGAAAACAAAAGCTACAGTTGTCTCCTATGAAATATCTGAGAAAGGATAAATTGCCAGCATCCTATATTGAGTTTAGGATGGCATATTTTCTCAGGAGTGGAATTAGACGTCACTGCAGCAAACACCTTCACATTACACTCAATGAATGCTGTCACTGTATAATCCATCATACATACATGCTGATTTACCTGTCTGCAATCATTCCACTCGGCTTCTGTCTAACAGTCGGAGCCTTTCAAGACCAACTCAGGGACATAGCACAGAAAACTCCCAAACCAATGTGATCAAAGCAAATCCCTGAAGTGAAAAATTCCTTGAACCCTTTTTGACTGGCAGAAAAAAAGGAGAGGGAAAAAAAGGAAATATGTGCAGGCTTTTATGGTGAACCTGCAAACTTCTGTCTTTGTAATGCTGAGTGGCAGCTCCCTCAGAGGAGAACAGGGTTTTTAATCAGAATAGATGCAAAAAGACACAAGACCTGTTGCGTGGCTACGACATTAACATGGACAGAATCATCAGACATTCCAGCCATGTAGAGGAGATCCCAACTATAGCACTAGCACACAGACTGGAAGCAAATAGCCATCAGCCAACGATAAGAAGCAAGGCAAAGTGCAGCAATAATTGATCAAACCAGGAGGTTTCCGATGTGTGTAAGATTTGTATGGGCATGAACAAAAGCAAAAGTAATAGAGCCTCCCAGATTTGACCAGATACTGCAGACATATAGCACCTGCATTGTTCCAATGGAATTGTTTTCTTGGCAAGTATAGAAAGACCTCATTTATACCTCGTAATATAATCTGAATCTAGATGTACGATCCAGATAACTGCTAATCTGATGGTATTTGCTGTTATCTGCATTCTGTCTGTATTGATTAGATCCTTTTATGTATGAGCACTGTGCAAGGCAGGTGAAAAGGTGAGGCAGTGACATAGACACAAAAGATACAAAGCACTGTACAGCCTAAACATATTTTTTCTTTGCCATGGAAGACTTAGGTTGTTAACCAGGATTTTCACCTTTTTCCAAGTGGAAAAATTACAGGGAATTACAGGGAACAAGTCAAGTAAAGAAGCCAGTCCATTCTGTCAGATGTGTGCAATGTCCAGATAAGGATGTGTGATTAGCACTCAGTGACCAGATAAAAAAAACCTGTGTTCGTTACCACTATTGACCACCTTTGACATATACTGCCACGCATTATGGCAGTGACTCAGAAAGGGACCTGGAGCGTCCCATTGTTTAAACCAATCATGCACATAACAGAGTTGATGGGTGGATGCTACTTCCTACAGATGCTTCATTCAAGTTTATCCCAATGTGCGCAATGGGATTGATATCAGGGGATTGTGGTGGCCAGGTCAAATTGGTTGTTATATCTCACAACTATACCCACCAACTATATTGTGATATTATCTTACTTCTTATGACCTGAGCCACCCAACATCTATCATGTTCATCTTCCAAGGGCAGACAACCAGAGAACAACTCTAGAGTGCTGTGACACTCGGACTCACCTTTGTGGCACACATGACCAAGTTTTTATCTCTTAGATCAGGCTTTAAACCCAGTCACAGTAATCCTTTCTTCAGTAGTGTGTGGAAATTACACATTGTTGCATGAATCTATTAATGAAGCAGCACAATTGCAAATGGTAAAAGAGGGGTTGGGTTTCTTTAGTTTTTTTGTCACTGACTATATGCATCTGAGAGGCTGTACAGTGATGCTTTAAGGTAGGCTAAATGGTAGCGTTATGCTAACATGCTCACAGTGACAATGCTAACATTCTGTTGAGCTAATATAAATGTTGAAATGTTCCCCATCTTAGTTTTAGCAAGTTAGCATGCCATCATTAGCTAATTAGTATGCTACTTAACACAAGCACAGCTGAGGCTTATGGGAATGTCAGTTTTGAAGGTATTTAATCATAAACCAAATTATTGGATACATCTAAATGATGACACTAGATGGAATATAAGGTCATCACCATAATTAATCATTGAGGCAGGGGCATGAATACCAAATATCATGGCAACCCATGCAATAGTGTGTTAAGATATTACACCCAGAACAACAATTCTCAACCTCATGGTGGTGCTAGAGGAAAAATCAGTGTATGTGAAAACTTAATCCAGTCCCCAACACTTTTCTGACGTCGGAATTAGGGGGGTCTGCATCTGACAATTAAAATTTTCCAAAAGTGACAATTTGACAAGCACCCCAACGCCAGCGATTAGCTAGTGGCCCGTTTCAAAGCAGTGATTTACGAGCATTGCTTACATGCAGATTGCAAATGGTAGCAGAGTCACATTTCGAAAGTGAAATGCAGATAAATTTGAGAGCCATGCATGGGTCGCAAGTATGACATTTGTTTTGATTAGTATAATCTGTTCAAATTAATAAGGAAATGAGCTCACAGAGCAAATCACAGCTGGCATGTTGCAAATTTGGTGAAACTACTTCCATCATTTTTCTTTTGTACAAGTGACAGAAAAAACATCATTGCCTTTAAGGATAAACTGTCCAAAAGGTGTGCAGTTATTCCCATTTTTATGTTTCATAGTGTCTTGCCCCAATGACAGCTTTTCACTCCAACTTGGTGTGGCAATTTGAAACAGATATAAACACCCATACATGGTTGAAAACCACTTTGTTTCAAGCAAATTCTAGCCTCATGGATAGTAAAAAGCCATGGAAAGAAATGTCACAGCACAACAAGTGAAGACTAACTCTTAGAAAAGCTTAATACCACTAAGAATGTTTTTGTAAAACCCAAAGCTCCTGGTTTCCACACCTGCACAGCCATTCTGTCATCCACATTCTCACTTCACTTTTTGCAGAGACTTTACTGCTGGCCTAGCTCCATGCTTGTTTGTGAGAATGCACATGTTTGCAACATTCAAGATGGTCCAATTTTCCAAATCCTATTTACAAATCCAAATGAATCTTGTAATTTCTAATTTCCTGTCCTTATCTCACAGTAAGTTGGGAGCTTCTCTTGGAAGAAGGTTTTGAGAGAAATCTGGAGCGGACGGCCTGTAAATATGAGATATGTTGAGATTTTTTAAATCCTGTGGTCTGATCCAGCTTTAGAAGCAACTCCTCATCCAACTCTGCTCCAAGATGTCTTCATGTAGTATACTGGTCTATTTTTATAACTGCTCAATTTTTCCTGGACAGTACTGTCACATCAGTGTCCAATGTTTTTGTGAGGTTTCTGTTAGCTCCAGGGATGATAATCGGCCATTTTATGATATATGACCAGGAGTATGGGACATAGTCAGTATGTTATTACCTGATGTTTCTACCTGTAGTGATGACATTGATACCCATGGTGATGACATTTCTATCTGCGGTGCTAATATTTGCACCCACAGTGAAAACTATTTTGCCCACAGTGAAGATTTTTCCAGCCAATTGGTCCGTCCCAATTCAAGGAATTTAAATGGTTGATGGTAGAAAATAAAGGTAAGGCAGCTGAAATTGGGAGAATGTCTTGGCCATCACCTTACAAAATCTTATGTCTAAGAATTATTTTATGCTAGTTAGGGACTCACAAAGCTATTCAACTAGAGAAACTGTCACAGACAGTGTTGCATGTAGATCTAAGACATTTTGTGGGCAAAATACCTTTCTATTAATCTCTAATAACTTTGGTGATCCCATGACTTTTCCTCTAGTCCTCTAAAATCTTTCATTTTAATCCTGTGAAAGCTAGAGGTTTGCCATACAATATTGGGCAGACATTCATGTCCCCCTCAGGATGAATTTTAGTTGATAACTTCTCATCTAGCACCATCATCAGGTCCAGTTTTTTAATTTTGTCCAATAAAACCACTTCTCAACTGCACAGTAAAATAAATAAAAAATCCACTTGAATAGACGTATCTCAAAAGTACTTTCTCAATGACAATATGCCTCTTCAAAAAGTAAAAAATTGGTATTAATGAGGTTTTAATGAAAATAAGCCAATAAACTAAACAAAAAAAAGCTGCAACCAGCAGGTAATCGTTAGTTACAAAAAACTCTTGCACGAATGGCACTAAAATCTGCCCAGATGGGAGTGGAAGGAGTTCTATAATTAATCAGGTTTCAGTTCCAAAAAACTCAAAAACACTTTCAATTAGAAACAAAAGACAGCAAATAAATCTCAATAGGGCCTGAAAACCAGAGTTTCTAGCTGACAGTATCTGCTAAAGTGTGTTCTGCACTAAACTGAGAAAGGATAGGAATCCCCCTGAGTATGTATTTCCCACCTCTCATATGCCCTGAAGAACTGGTGTCGTCACACCCTGATTGTTCAAGAGGGGAATGCACCAAGCTGCTCTCAATCATTGTTTAGGAGTCAGTCCCCACACACTGTGCACAGGTGATTTGAATAACGCTTCAATAACCTAAAAGGAATTTTGACATTCAGCTAAAATTAATTAAAAAAAGAAAAAATAAATGACAGCAACTAAAGAATGAAGGACTGCTGCAACATGCCTGAACACATTCACAATGTTTTCTGTGGGCATTTATATCTTAAACATACTTTTTCTTATTCAGGTACACACTGAACTTTGTTACAAGGTGTAAATGAGCTCAAGACTGCAGCTGCACCTCCCACATGCATTTTCTCTTTATGTCTCACCTTTATATTCCCTACTGCAGTAAGTTCTTGATCAATTTATGTAGCTAAATAAGGGTTAAAAGCAGAAGATAGCACAATCCAATACTGAGAGCAAAATCAACCACTAACAAACCGCACGCAGCCTATAATAAATAAAACACACCATCCACAAAACCAGAGGAAGCTAAGAAGAAGGGGGAAAAAAAAACTTTAAATCAATTTCTGTTCCTGAAAATAGAACACCCAGTGTAGCAATTACCAGTGTAATGTTCCTGGAATACTCCACTTCCGCAACAATAATAAACATTGACGATGCTTCAACTTGTAATCCACTTAGTGTGCCTAATGAAATGCTACATATTGTTTGTACCCATGTAAGACAAAGGAAAAAATAAACTTTCCCTCTGGCTTGCACTTCCTTACCTACACTCAGTCCTCCACAGTTATATTTTATATGAATCTTGTGAGGACGCTGAGCAGAAATGGGTCCATGTCTTATTTTAGCAGTTTGAGCCTTGCACTCCTCGCTATCAGTTGCTTAAAAATCTGGGCAACGAACAGGAATTCATTTTACATTGCTTATTCTAAGCAGCACTGGATTAAAGCTGTCAGCTAAAGGTTTATAACGGAAACAGAAATGATAATGAAGTAGCATGAAATTGCTACATGCTTTTAATTGGTATGGGATCATATTTGTTCCTTTATAATCACAGGGAAAAGACCTGGTGGTTAGGATGCTACCTTCTCTGTGAGTTTGTAATTCTCATTTATTCTGGTGAATAGTGCTACTACAGCCTGAGAAAGATAACTGTGGGTGTCTAAATTAGTGTGCAAGTGTGTGGTTTGGAGGCCGTGTGTAAATATCTGTGTGTGAAGTGTATTTCCTTTCAGATTTCATGTCCTTTCCCCACAATTTGCTATTTCTATGCCATTAAGCCCGTCTTGATATCATCAGCAATAAAAAAAAAAAGATACTTCAACTACTGCACCAAATACAAATCGATTACCTTTAACGTTGAAAGCTAGTAGCCCCACACTGAGCACTGAATGAACTGGATCAACTGGATTCTGACCTTGAAAAAGAAAAAAACATCACAGCGTATCCCTCCTCCACCAGGGTCTACTCATCTACCTCTGTTAATTAAAATTCAGAAGAACAGACGTGCCACCAAGGTCGAGAAGAAACGTTTGTAAATGTGAATGGTGAGTGAACAACCACCCCCCCACTCCAGATACCGCTCCATTTAGAAATGGCAAATCTCCCAGCTCTCCCAGTCAGCCTGCCAGGATGTTTGGAGGACAGAGACCGCACCCTCCTCGGCTCACTTGTCTGTCACAACGTACACTCAGGTATGTGCTCCTTACAGTATGTGACGCCCTGAGGGTCCCTGTGCCACCATCCGCTAAATTAAACCTCCCCCCTCCCTTTCCTCTGCTCGCTAAGAGGGGCCTCCTTCCAGGCGGCTCCCTTCCTCACTGCAAACACTGCCTGTGTGAGCACAAGCCAGCCGGCCAGCCAGGGGAGCATTCGAAACCGCTGCTGCTCCCCAAAGCCCAGTGCAATTGCCCTGTTATTGTCCACTCATCCACTGCTCAGAGGGTGGAGGAGGGTGGGGGGGTCAAAAGAGCTGTGAGCAATCTACATCCAAGATATCGTAATTTGACAGTGAGCTTCGTATTAAATTCTGCTGTTACCCTAGTGGACAGACACAGAGAGGAGGTAGCGCTGGGGCACATTCTGGAAACACTTGTCGAGGAAAATTGGAAGAGCAATCTGCAGCCTGACATTCATTTAGTTGTATTTTAAAAAATGGAAGGAATATTCTGTAGAACTTCATGCCACTTTGTGTAGATTGTTTATGTGATTACAGCATCTTTAACCTTCTTCTGAAGGCAATCGTTTTTGTTGTGAAAATTAATTTTCATTTTAGCATTTAATAACAGTTTTAGGTTGTTTGATATTTTTGGTCTAGGCCTGTATTTATCAAACTGCTAAAAGTGACTTTTGGACTTAATAATCTTCACTTCACTTTTACTCCTACTCACAAATTTAAGAATAAAAGCAATTTATTTTTATTTATTTTTTTATGACGTAAAATTCCTTTTAAATTTAAGAGCACTCCAGAGGTGTCTTACATCGGTTAAGAGTTGATCCTTAAGTACAGAAACCCACCTACACCTCGAGCTTCAGTTTGGTTTGGTTTTCATTCAGGCCAATTTCCTGTTTCATCCATTTAATCAAGTGCAATTCCTATAAGTTGGATAAAAATGGCCCCTGGTCTCTTTGATAAATACATATATTATAACTATAATGTGCAAAATAATTATGGGAAGAAAAATAAGCAACACATTTTTTTTAAGTCTACAGTAGATTTTATCATTCTAAATTTGTACAGATTCTTAGCATTCATAGCTGATATTAAATGTGCAAAATGCTGTATTTTGGATAAGATTATGTTTCTTTAACAGCACATTAGAGTCTGGTGTGCAGCCGGAGGGGTGTCAGGTAGAGAGGATATGAATGGTGCTCTCATATCAGTAACTGTGCTTCAGGACCAAAGCCAGGACATCTATGCTCACAGCCTTTTGACCAGAACCTCATTAATCACACTCCTACAGATGACATAGAGTAATTACCCTCTGAGAAAGACACGTAACGATACACACACTCACACCCACAGTATATAACACACTTTATGCACAGGGTATGTGAAAGTATGAATAAATAGGCAGAAAAAATGACAGTGAATTGCATTTACATGAACACATTTTGACCAGGTGTACTTTGGTTTGCTGCCTGGGAACACCTGAGCCGCACCGCTGAGTATTCACACACACACACACACACACATACAGTACACACAGAGTTTCAAGGGTAGATCCTGCCACACATAGACGACTGTGTTTTTTTCGAGGTGTTGGGCAGGTCATGGATCCCTCCTGCCCGGGGAGGGAGTCAGTCTGTCTAGGCATGATGAAATCCTCCACCTGTCCTCATTCATCAAGCCCACTACACATATTAATTATCACAAACCTTCAGACTTACAGCAAAGGACACACACACACACACACACACAGACCCACCTCCCTCCCTTGGCCCTCTCCCCCAGCCGACACCACTCCCTCAGACCTACACTTCAGTTAAAATTCAACTGTGGTGGCTAGGTACTGATGCTGGTTGTAAGTGCCTGTGGCACTACAAGTCAGCAGAGTATTTTCAGAGGACGCCTAGATGTCAGTTATTGCTAGCAGGGTGTCCCAACCCAGACCTGACCGAGAAGGTGTAGTCATATCGATCACACCAGGGTGCAAAAGAGTTCCTGGTTGCAATTTGGTTTTCAGTACATTTCGGTTCACAGTGACCAATTACAAGTAAACCCAACTGACTCGGTGACTTCTTTATCGCAAAAAAAGGTTTTTCCACAGCAGGAACTTTTCCAGGGAAACCATGGGAGCCAAGATCTGAATTTGTGTCTTGGGCCTCAAAAATGCAGAGACTATGAGGGTGGGGGTCATTTTGACATGTCACAGCATGAAAAGCACAGGTGTGAATAATAAAATGAATGATGGCTGAATTCCATTTAGCTGCTTTAGTTTCAGGGTTTAGTATTGTGCATTCTGGCTCACTGTCACACTGCCAAGCCATGGACACTTGAATTGTACAAAGCCATTGTTAATGTTATCAGTAACACCTGCGCTTTTCATGCAATGACTTTTCGCTCATCTTTACAGTGAGTTTCAGCTCATTGTTTAGTGTTTTGGTTCACACAGCGTCGTTTTCAGCCACAGCAGACAGCTGTTTTCAGCGAAAAATCTCTAACAACCAACTGTACACAACCTGCTCAGCACCAAACAGCAGACGGATGAAGTTAACAGCTAGCTGGTGAACACTGGAGCATTTAGCAGCTAAAAAGCCATATTTCCCATAGGAGTTGGTAGAGACACAGAAGAAAAACAGAACTAAAACATTCATCAGTTGCCCAGAAACACGACTCCAAATGAATGATAATGTTCACAACTGCTGGATGTGTAAACAAAGCCCCTCTTACCACAAACACCCACTAACATCTGGCTTTTGTCTTCAGAGGGAGAGCGTACAATCGCCATTCATTCAGGTAAAATGAGTCTGCGGCAGTATTTATCGGCTCTAGCTCCTATCGGCAGTGATGGAAACATGACACCTGGGTGGACATTTTCGAGTAGACGAGAGCTTCTGATTTGAGGGGAAGAAGAAATAAGGGGACATGTCGCTGGCACTTTCTCCAGAGCTGACACAGTGCTGTGGAGGTCTGGTGTGATGAACAGTGAGATATACAATAAAATATTGAAAATGCTAAGTGAAAGAGGCATTGCTAGCAGCCCAGGGGAACAAATAGTGCCTTTTACTGTTTACAAACGCTGTTTTCCTGTGTGTTTGTGATCTTGAACGTGACAGGCAAACCTGTATACAGGCAATAGGAAAGGAGTCAATTGCCTATTTTGGCAGGTTTACCCTCATTTAAAAAACCTACATGCTAATTTTAGTGCAAAAGGGTATAAGCAAGTGTTTGCTAGCAGGTAATCTTCAAAAAGATGATGATATGTCAGTGCTGTTTTCACAACTTGTTCTTGCTGCGAAAAGTGGGAAAAAACTACTATTTTGTATTAATTTATTATTAATATTTTTCAGAATACCATTCTGAAATCATCATTAATCATCTAGTCTAGAATGTCAGAAAATAGTGAAAAATTACCAGTTAAATTCAAAAAACCCAAGAGGACATCTTCATAATGCCTGCTTTGTCTGACAATCCAATCCAAAACTATCTAGCAATCTTAAACCCAAAGTCTTCACATCTCAGAAATCATTTTTTGCTTAATAAAGGAATTATGCAACTAATCAAGATTTAAAAGTGCTAGAGATCAATCTTTGTCAATTAACTAATCAATTAATAAATTAATAAATTGTTTTAGGCGTAAATTTAATACTGATACCTCTGTATGATCGACAGAAACATGTTATTCTTAAAGGGGAACTTGGCAACTTTTTCAGCTTAATAAACCCGTTTAGAAATCATTTGGATGGTTAAATGGCCTGTTCCGGTGAAAATGGGGACCC
>NW_023339751.1:3117306-3119887 GCF_004916995.1 Morone saxatilis
GTTTTAGACTGTTTGTCAGACAAAGTAAGCGCTTTGAAGACTCTTTTGTGTTCCTTTTAACAGCTTTCTGGCATTTTGTTGACTAAAAGACTAAAAGGAATTTTTAGCCACACAGAGAAGTTCACGTGTGAGAATCCGTTTTGACAACAGGTGTGATGAGCTGGGATGCAGAGGTGATAGATGGCAGCCATTTTTACATTTTCCACACAGAGAGCAACAAGTAAGGGAATTTGAATATCGTGTAATATAATTAGGATTTAGACAACTCAAGCCTAACAAATGCAAGTCGTTGTGAAATGTGTTGATTAATGAAGACACTTGCAGTATTTGTATTAAATCAGAGTTATTTGTAAGTCGTACATCAGCTGAAGTTGCACAACCTCAGCTTTCTTTTATCCACACGGCTCTGTGATTTACAGCTCTCACACAGTGAGATACACTCCTGAAAGCACAAGTGTGTGAGTGTAAACTTAAAAAAGATTGACAGGACTCTTCAGCTGAAGGACTCAGTTATTCAGCAGGGAAAAGTTTATAGTACTGACAAGACGACAACAAAAATTCCAGGGAACCATCAATCTTTGTGACAGGCATCTCCGAAGCTCGTGTTTATCCTATCCTTGCGACTATTCATTGCATCCTGTAAAGCAGCCCCAGCTCATTTCCAATGCATAAGGCAGAGCACTTGAGTTGCGAGCGGGACAAGGGTGTAAGGCGTATCAGCGTGTGGATCGACAGGGGAGACACCCTGTCACCGCGGTGTCCCGTCAGCTGCTCCCTGGGGACAGAGGTCAGAGTCGGTGGGATCACTGGGTGGCAGCTTCCTGACAGATATTATACACAACCAGCCAACTCAGATGGTGTTTATTCAAATGCAAGGGCAGAGCCAGGCTTGCTGACAGTGCAGCCATCCATGCATTGTGGTGGACAGGGGGAAATCACACCCCCTCATTCTTACACAATCCTTGCATGTGTTTGTTGGAGTTTGATGAGGTAAGAATGTACGTCAAGCACTTTGAAGAAAAGTAGCTTCTATAAAGTGAGAAGGGTGAGGGAATGAGACCACAATAGGAGATTTACAGCAGACAACTATCAGCCCATTTGAGATTTAAAAGGGCAGTGAAACAGGCCAAACTATTTATGCACACACACTCGCCTTCACTTCCCAGGCTAGTTTCAAGGTCAGAAGAAAGCTTAACGGGGGCACATTCGGGGTACATTCAGACAGAATCGCACAACAGTGTGACCCGTTTTTCATTCTCCACTCCACATCACAGCCGTAATTAACGTAATGAAGATCAATTAACTGTCCCGGCGTCTGTCCTGTGAATGCCTGCACACAACGCTGTTCCCTCTGCGCGTTATCGCTTTGCCGTGGGCAGAAGAGGAGGAGCATTCTCTCCTTTTTTTGTCTGCACTCACCCACCGTTAATTGGTTCTACATATGACTGAGGACGATGCAATAATGGCACTTTCATCTTTTCCGTGTCCCTTCTAATTGGCCAGTGGTTTTGGAGAGATTCTGTGCTGCTTGTGTGACTGGTGTCAGAGAAACAGGGGAGCGATGAGGACTGATGTCTGATTAAAGGGGAGACATCCCAGCTAAGGACCAAAGGCGGTCATTTAGAGGACTTTAATCTTGTGGGCTTCAGAGAGGCTCTCAACGGATACAAGCTGGTCTCCGTCTTATTATAAAATGCTTAAAAAAAGATTAGAGGGCTATACTCAAGCTAATGATCTCCTCCCAATTAAGAACAGGCTCAGGGGGAATCCTCGAAACGCTGTCAACTGTCACACAGGGACACAATGACTTAGGGTTCATGCATACCAGACGTGTTTCCAGTTAGAAGCATTTACTGTAATTCAGTTTGCTTGCACAGGTGAAAATGATGTAATTTAAAGACAGGTAACACCAAAGGAACAGCAGTAAAATGGCTGAAAATGCAGCTTCTGGTCCATAGTGGGAGCATAATCCAAACCAATTACAGGCAATGACCCCACAACACAAGGCTTTATGGGTATCAGGAGATGGGTGTTGACAGCTGGAGTTCCTCGTGCTCATAAAGCCTCGCATAACAAAATGAACACACTATAACTTGTGTTATAGTGTGTTCATTTTGTTGAGAATATAGCCTAAGGAGCTCAGTTCCCAGCTCCTTGGAAGAAAACACAGCTATACTGAGATGCTAAGCTACGTTTGTTTTGCCTCCACCATTTCCCTCCCTGCTTTTAAATCCTCTAAACTTACAGAATGACACATTGCCAAAACTATAGGCCCCATTTATTACCACAGTCCAAGGAAATAAGGAGCCCCACAAAGGAACTAAATCACAAACTGACTGTCCATTTTGCGTTTTCACTTTATCGGAAGAACCATTAAGATTAGGCCATTTGTCAAAGGGGCGGTTTTCACACACAATGACAACAAAAGAGTCGTGCTTTTGTTCTTTGTAGTTAACTGTTATTCGATTGTCACATACAGAGGAGGACAGAGACTGAACTGGGTTGTGCATGTTTTATGGTTATTTATTTTTACTTTAAAGCCCCTGCAAGCCCTGGCAACTTTCATTTTTTGTTGATTCTG
>NW_023339751.1:3119987-3158444 GCF_004916995.1 Morone saxatilis
ACATTCTGAAATCTACAGCATAATCCAATGTATTTTTTGATTCATTAATTCATAAAAAGTCCATCTAAAACAACATGTTACTGGCTTAGATAACCATGTATATTAGATTGTAATGTGCATAGAACAATAGAATTATACATGACTTTTCTTTGTTTTTGTTTTTTATATATAGGCCACCGGTCGCCCTGCTCTCTAAATATCAGCATCTGGCATTAATAAACCCATATCAGTCAACCACTACTCTATATAAATTATACAGGCCACGATATAGAATTGAGTATTTACAGTATATAGTTTAGAGAATATTATAGATCCAAGATGAAACTGACAGAAGGTCAGGACTGAGAGAAAAAGGCACAATTACAAATCTGTCTGCTACTTGAGCACAGCACTGTGGATTTATCAATACACAGCACAGTTAGGCTGCAGATATTTCACAGCCATGGTCGGGGCCATAGATTCTAACTTGCACAAACTTCAGCCAGATAAAGGACCAGTAAGTCAGACAGACAAGACTAACATATTCAATTAAACAACCCCTCTGCCCCTGCACTCTCCCTGCTACTAGGGGATGGAGAGGGGGGATGGCAGGTTAATAAGAAGGATGCTTTTTGCTTAACAAGTGGGATGGCATCCCCGCTCAAATCGCCTACTGCTGGCAGTACAGGACTTACAGCAGATGAGCTTGGATGAGCTCAACACAGCCTTAGAAATTGGGCTAAATTGACTCTACTCTTAAATCTACACATCTCTTTGGCCACTACCATAACTTCAACTGTGTCAACGGAAAAAGGAGTCCTGGAACGGATGTGTCGCTTGCTGTTCATTCACAGATCATAATGCTTTGTGCTTGCAGTGGTAGCCATAGTAAGTTCCAGTTTTGTATACTTCTATTTATTCCAAACATGTATTCTCAGCAAAAGAATGGATAAATACTCTGCTTCCATTTCCAGCTTTATGGTGGGCTATTTTCAGCAAAAGATGCAACAAAAATATAGAGTTTAGAACATACTGAGCAAATGGCTGGAAAACAGACAAGTGGATTATGCTGCAGAAGTAGTTTCTTTAGTTTCTTATGGATGTTTTGATACATTTTCTCTGCTGTAAACACTTAGGATTTAAGCATATTGACGCTAAAACATCTCTGTGAAGGATAAAACTACTACGTTATCCACCTTTACAAACCTGATACTTCATTTCTACATTTTGTCAGTCTACATAGTCAGAATGGCAAATTACAAGTGTTTTAAGCTATAGCATAAATCATCATTACAGTAATGGTATTATAAAGATGAATGTCGGAACCTCAGGTATTTTACTCTGGAGTGTGACCAATCTTGGCATACAATATTGTGACTCTTGTTTGAGCCACACCACTAGTTTAAATAACATTTAAATGTTTTTTACATGTTATTAGCTGATTGAAAACAGTTTGGTTGTGTATCTAATCTAATGTTGCAAAGTACCTTGGTTTTGTCGTAAAGTGCATGGTTGTCCAAAAGCATATGCCGCTCCATTCGAGCAAACCTCCTCAGGTCTCTTTCAAACTGCTGTGGAAGAAAAGAATCAATAGTCTGAAATTAAATACAATAACTACTTGTCTGCTTTTATGGCAGTGAAAGAAAACAGTAATAAGTGAATGCATTTTTCCTTCTTGAAGGACTTATTTATTCCATAAGATAGAAGGTATTTTGTATAAGACATTTCTGACATTTTTATGTAATATTGTACACTTGCATAACTCTGTATTATTTCTAACAACTTTCAAAAGAAACGTTTCTTTGAAAATGTTTTAGTTGATTAAAATGTATGTCTCCTTATAACCTGACTCCAAATGAACCCCTTTTTGCTGAAATAAAGACTGCCTGGACTTTGACCTTGATGTTGTTCTTGTGTCCAAGCAACATTTTATTACATGGTGTTTGCACAAACAAGAAATACAGTAACTTTAAAAAGAAAAATGTCTTTAACCATGGATTTGACCTGCAGCTACTGCTCACTGTCATTCAGTCTGTATAATCCTTCATACCCTTGAGCCGGACCAGCCCAGGAGGGCAAAGGCATAACGATCCATAGGTGGCGACACCAAGTCCACGCGCACTGCCCTCCAGCCCCTGATGTCCCCCTCTGCAATGTGGAGACCTCCCCCCACTTGGCTGTCCTCCAGCCGCAGGATCAGGAAGCACTTTGCGAAGTGGTCCATGGCCTCAAATCTGAGGCTGGGAAGCTTTGAGATATCAAAAGTGGATGCCTGGTATTCACAGTACAGTAGAATGCCCTGGTAAAGAGGGGGAAATTACGTATTTAAGAATGGATATTGGTACAAATGAATAATCTATGCTAACTGGGATTTATAGATGTAGATATTTTTTCTTTATAAAATTCTTGCTTCTACTCTATACCACCCTGTCTGTCTGTCCAAGATATACACCAGTCCATTAACTATTCTCTATAACCATTAATAACAGTATTATTTGTAACATAAACATTACATTAAGTAGAAGTTATGAAATTATGAAACAGTCTTTTGCATGGGTATTGGCAAGTGACTTTAAAGAGGACAGCCTGTCTATCTTCCTCAAGAGAGCACCCAGGGGCCCTCTCAGCAAAAAGCCGGTCACCTTTCATCTTTAGCCCAGACTTCAGAGCAGCCTAAAAGAGCCTTATCCGAGGATCAGAGCCTGCACACTGGCTCCTAGAAGGTTAAAAGTACTGGAGTGTAATCTGCAAGCTAGGCCTTCAGCCTTCAACATATCGAATAACTCTATCAATTCCAAAACTGACACCAAAGTAAGGATACCACATTTTAAATAATGTGGTCTCTTAGTCCTGGTCAAAAGCACTTGGGGTCTTGCCAGACCTGAGTCATGCTTTGTTAGCATCATGGTAATTAAGATGAGACCATATCCAAGACCGGCGTGGTTGTTTCTGTGTCACTTACTGGCAGGAACCATTTCATTTTTTAATTTCTATTCATAATGAATACTGCTCGAAGGTTTAAACTTGGATCAAAAAGGTTAATTACAGTAAAATGTTTCAATTCATGGCCTGATATTTGTTAGAGGACCATCAGATTCACTTTTGCCCAGGCAATCAAAACAACCTCTCTGTTATCACGGATAAACTGCGAGTTTGATGACATTCAGTGCTGCACATCTGCCACAAAATGAATTTAAATTAAGTATTTAAGTAAAGGGTTTTACTGGAAGACTTGGCTGAATATTGTCAGTGTAGAAATGATTACCAGTCTGGCAGACAAGGTAGACTATTGCTCCCACTGTCTGACCTAGAATTTAGCATTTAAGGGACACAAAAGTCTTTCAGTGTTATTTGACAGGTAGGATGAGAGTATAGCCACAGAAAAGCCCCTTAAACCTTGTAAAAACTTTGGGATAATTTTTAACCAAATGCTGTGATTTAATGCAGCAGCCCTATCACAGAGCACCTTACCTGATTTTGGATTCATCATAAGTTCATTTAAAGTCTCAACACAGAGTTTCAGTGCTGCGGCACTTATAGAAACCTGACTGCAATTCTTACTAAATGTTATTGCTTTCCATGAGCACTGCAACTTTCTTAAAAACTAAATTCCTCATAATCTAGGAGATTAAAGAAAGCTTAGATACAGGCCTGAAGGTATTGAAAATGGTTGAATAAATGTTATGTTTGCTTAAATATGAGATATTCATTGGAAAATAGTGAGCACAATTTTGAATGAGAGGAATTTTCTAGGGATGGCGTGGATGGGTCTGATTTGTGCAACATCTGTGAACCCTGTTGATAGCTGATATATTAATAGCCTATAAGTGAGTGTGAATGTCGAGACTGATTGTTTGCCACATTTTTTCATTTGGTCCGATAGTCCCGACTTTCCAGACTGAAATATCTCAACAACTGTTTGGTACAGACCCCCATGGTCCACAGAAATGAATAATTCTGGTGATCTCCTGACTTTTCCTCTTCCACCTCCAGGAGACAAAGTTTTTGCTTATTCAGTGAAATGTCCATATATTTGTACACATTTGTATTTTGTACAGACATCTATGGTTCCCGGAGGGTGAATCCTAATGACCCTAACGTCTGGGTTTTCCTCTAACGCCACCTCTAAGTTGCCATTTGTGGTTCTGAGTAAAATATCTTCAGACATTCAGACAGGTACAGACATTCTTTTCCGCACAGAAAGAATTATAACAACTTTGGTGATATTCTGACATGCCCATGAGCCTCAGCTGTACTTTGCATTTAGTCTAATTAATTAATCTAATTAGCAAAACATTAAACATTACACCTGCTAAACATCACCATATTAACACTGTGAGCATGTTAGCAAGCTGACAATATCATCTAGCTTCAAGCACAGAATAGCAGCCTTTGGGCCAAATCTGGGCCCTACACTACAACACTACAATTAAGGTTTCCCATTTATATTTTGTTTCAAACCCTTTGCCTATTTAAAAAAAATAAAACAATAATAATTCTAAGACAACAACAACAACAAAAGAACATTGATTCAACCATAAAAGAATGTCTAATGAGCATCTATAGTATAGATCTATCAATAAAAGTCTCATACTGGAACTATTTTTGGCCAAATGAGCAGGAACCTTTGCTGCTATAAGCCCTTACTTAATAATGGGTATGTGACCTGATTTATAAATCAGTTTTACTATTAAAATAAATAAAATGCAAAACATTAAAATACTCAAAGTTGATCCTGTTTCACTTTGTTTTGTTAAAATCTCCTTACAGCAGCATTAGCACACTTCAGGCAAGTTGTTTGTGTATTTTGATATTTTTAAAAAATTGTAAATTCTCTGTCACAGCTGGAAAGGGAGGGTGGAGCGAGTGAGTTGCAATCTGCAACTACACTGCTAGATGCCACTAAATCCTACACATTGGACCTTCAATAAAATCCAAAGTGTATTATATCAATAGCAAAGTCACCTTGATTGGTTAAATTAAGCTAACAACTGTAACTTTTGTCATGGCTGAGAACAAAGGTAGCCATGGGGCTATGGATGCTGGTATCAGGACATGGACCACTGTGTGAGCATCTGTTCAGACTTGTCATCAGTCTAATTTGAGCCAAGAGTGGCAAAAAGAGAGGATGGCTGTGTGTAGGATCCAACAGAGAGAGACAAGCCTCCAGTCAGCCATAGTAGATGGCTGAAGCCCATTCCCTGGTAAATGGTTCCACTCCTTAGATAATGGAAATCTCTGTCAAGTAAGATGTCAGTGTGTTGAAGAGAGAGAAAGAGAGAGGGCCACTGATGAGAAACAAAGCCTTAAGTGTAAAAAAGAGCGAAATAGAGTGAGTGCAAGAGAGTTAGGGAATAAAGCATTGCACCTGTGAGAGAAAGTAAGAAATAGGTGGACGAGGAGATAGTGGGAACGACGGAAAAGGAGAGGGAGGAAAAAGACAGAGGGTCTTTGAATTGATTTCCTCCAGGCCTCGCCCTGGCTGATTATGCTTCTCCCTGGATGCAGGAGTGTTAAGGCGATTAAGATTACAAATTGTCAATTTAATTCTAGCGGCCGGTGTAATTGTTGGGATACTACTCTCCTCTCACTGGCCATAAATCTGCCACGCTCTCCTTAAAGAGCAATAATTGGGGAAGCGAGTGCAGCGAGCAGCCACTGTGCCTGTCCAGTGCAATGACTGAGGTTAATCACAAAACATTAAACACCTTGTCAGCATAGCCCGAATAGCTGCTACTAAAC
This sequence comes from Morone saxatilis, assembly GCF_004916995.1. Classification (NCBI taxonomy): domain Eukaryota; kingdom Metazoa; phylum Chordata; class Actinopteri; family Moronidae; genus Morone; species Morone saxatilis. The sequence continues at coordinate 3,125,709 of NW_023339751.1, forward strand.
ATTCCTGCCCGACCACCGAACCGCACAACTTATCAGACGAGGACAGCGCTTCCCAGAGGGCAACTGAGAAAGCAGGTACGGAGAAATCCGAGGTGATGATGGTGAAAATCTTGAGTGAAGCAGATCTCAAAGAAGTCGCCAACCCCAGCCTCACTTTTCCTTCTCTAATTATCTTCAGGGGTCGACTCGTTTGTGATGTAAATGCAGGCAAAAATTCTTGCTACTGCACCCCTGGAATGCTTTCCCTCAGCAATTACAGATAACCATTCACCTCCCAATAATAGGCAGGGAGAGGGATTCTTAAAGTTTGCTTTACATTCAGTAATAGCTTAGCTAAAGGCAGTGACAGTCCCCACTTAGATAATGAGGCCAGAATGACGGCATAAAAGCACTTAAACACTGACTAATCTGAAATTAAAATCCCTGCGAGCCACACTTGAGACAAGTTGTGGGAGAAGGTCTGCAACCCATCTCATACATGAGGCCGCAAATGTAGGTCACTTCTTATTCTGGCGGATATTTTGGTCCCTCCTGGCAGTGCATTTCTTTCAGCTCTGAATCATTTTGATGCCTTCAGAGAAAAGTATTAATGAGTTATGATGACAGTTACACAGACTATTAAGTACCTGAATATGGATGCCCTTCGTTCGATGAGGTCTGTGGCCCTTCTGCCTACGCACATAATGTAGTCGCGCTGCTTTCTTTCACAGCAACTCTCTTTCTGTCTGACACACATACACTCACAAATCCACCATAAAAACAGGATGTCATGAAGTTCCCCGTCTCAGCATCGCCGGGGGCTGTTTAGCCCAATAGCGCTCTGTAATCATCTCCCACGCAGCAGGTAATGTCAGTGAGCATCTGAGAGTAAGCTTATTCCACCAGAACTGTTTACAGAGGGAATTACAGAGGAGGACAGCGGGAAGATAATCTTTTCCCCCAAAGCTTCGCCTCTGAGCACTGAAAAAAAAGTCAAGTGAACACGACTTTGGAAAATGTGATCTAAAATGTGAGCTTTTATTTTTTTAAATTGTCTATTTACTCAGGGTCTTTTTTTTGAGAGCAAGCTGAAAGGGTCGCAGCAGCCGGTGCAGCCACCTGCATCCAGTGGACGAGCACGATGTTGTCAGGGAACACGAGGTGCTCTGATCTCATCTCGCAGTCTCTCTGACTCACAGAAAGAGACTTCAAAACTCGCCTTCAAGTTGCAGATTAGCGTGCGTTTGCTAGGGCAGTTTGAACTGCATTTTGACTTTGATTCGCCCAGAATGAAAGCGACTGATTGCTGAAATTAAAGTGCAGCGGTTTGTGTGTCTGTATGTGTGTCCTCTCAATGTCAGTTAAAGTAGCCTTTACGGCTCCGATTTTATTTAGATCTCAAAGTGACTAACTCTATGTGACTGCAAAATAACCTCAGCTTTATGTGCAGCTCTGTCTGAATCACTTATTCAACCAAAGGGAAACTCTCCGATCCCTAACCACATTGACTCAGACCAAATGCAGAACAATAAAGCCTGAGCTGAATGGCATTATGGTGGTGGCAATGCGCGCAGGGCTCAGCCTTCAGAAAGCAGCACTTATACAGTATTTAGAGACAGAGATGATAGATGGATGGAGGATGAAACATGGCCCTCTCCGTCTCTCCGTTGCTATTACCAGGGCCAAGCTGAATCTCATCTGTCTGCCACAGAAGCTGGTGGCTGACCTTGCCTCTGCCCCCAAGTTATGCTTTCAGAATATCAGCAGGAGGGGGGGAAGAAAAAAATGATGAACCCGTTTTTACAAGGACGTTTTCTAGATAGATGTATTTTTAACTCCCTGCAGGCTGAAGAGGGGTGCTGAAGGGGTGGGAGGGGGGCAGCAGGGACCCATGATATTAGGCCTGAGTGAAGACACGTGTGCCCCCAGGGGCTTGATTGCAGATGACAAGGTTACACGACTTAGAGTCAACCTCTGTTACCTCCACTTAATCATTGTCTCTTGCGTCCTCGTCCCTGCAGACCGGTCCCCTTTGCATCCCTATTCCATCCAGCCCGGCTGAGAAGAAAGCTTCCAGTAGTATGACGCTGTCCCTTCTCAGGCTCCTTAAGCCTTTTTAAAACCTGCCCTACCAGCCTAATTCACTGTCTCACATCCATTCTACCTCCTTATCCCCACACATTCACACATACTTTCACACCTTCACCTTGTTCCCCCTACCTATAGTGAGCGTAAGTGGCTGCAAGTGGTGAGAGCTCCCCGCGATAACATACAGTAAGTAGGAGGTAATTATCGTCAGGACGGACCGCTGAAGGAGTAGAGGCATGTGGAGGTGTGGGTAGAAGAGGGGACGGAGGGATTTATTTTTAAACCCAGCTGATGACAAAAAGAAGCCGACAGCTAGGCTAGACAGCGCGGTCCTGCTCTTCATCAAACACTTGTCTCCTCTCATGACCCTCTCCAACTACGCATTTATCTGAGGCAGAAAACTGTGTTGACAAAGAAAAAAACCTTACACATCCTCTCCCTTGGTTTTCTTTACACAATGTGATGTACTGTACATATTTTATAAGTGATATTGTCCGTAATATATTTGCACTGGCTTTTGGAGATCCAGTTTTGCTGTAACATGTTGCATCATCATCCATGTTCAGTGGAAGGGAATTCAACTGGTCTGCATGACATTAATTATAAAGGACTTTACATTAAAGCCTCTCTGAAGGCAGACATAATCTCATTGGTGTGACTGGTGTGACCTTCTGCACACACCTCTATTTGGTGTGGTAATATTAAATGACTAGTTTCACATTTGATATATAAGATAGAACTATATCTTACACAATATAAACATGGTTGCTGTAATCACTGTTCATAGAGGCCACAATGTCTACACTGTAAGAAATGGGGGGAAAGATCCACAGTTCTTGTTCTGTGCACAATGTTTTTTAAAGTTCTGTCTATTCAAGAGGCGTTTCAGCATTTTTCAATCAATTGCCCATTTGACAGCACAGCCACGCGTCTATTTTAATCAATATAGCTGTCTATTCAGGCCGTATTCACATGTATTTTCAACCGTTTTAGTGGGCGTTCAATGCAAAGAGCTGCGTTGGTGGCGGCGTGCTGCTTCAAGTAATGGAGGGACAATGAAATACGATCCAGAAATTCCAGCTAAAGAACTGAGACTGAAGGCTTATTAGAAGCCAAAAAACTGCCCAGCGTACTATGAGAAAAAATTGGATTACCACGGTGACAATTATTATCTTTTGTTGCAATGGTCACTAGGTGAACAGCAGAGATGCAGAATTGACATTACAAAGTAATCTACCAGGAATGTGCAAATATCTGACTGGCCAACACCTGCGCTTTTTGGCAGAGCTCTCTGCACTGGGACACATGCCACATTAATTTCGTTTAAATACTACTTCTCATACTCATACTACCTTTGGCTAAACTTTACAATTGATTTTTGCACATAAAAATAATTGTACACTTAGGACACCATTTTGTACATTGTGTACATGCTTTTCACTCTAAAGAGGTTCATATATCATGGCCAGTATATAGAGGAGTTTAGAGGATGATAACAGTGACCCACAGCTCTGTATGCTTCTCTAAAACCTTTTATTAAATAAGAAAAACAGCCCTCAGATTTGAGTCAATGCATTTTCAGATAACACATTCTAATGTGTGGTTTAAATAGTTGAAAAGAGCTTTCGCATAGCAGATATTTGGACACGCCAAACATAGGTGTAACCAAAAACAGTATTATTTGCTGCATTATAACAGTTGTTTATGTTGTTAGTTCAACATTTCCTGCCATGCAAATCAAATATCTGCTATAAAAAGATCTGAATAAAATGGTGTATCTGATTTATTTGCTACCTATGTAAAGTACAAATATTAATATAATAAGATTTTTGACATAGAAGAAAAGAAAAGCTGGTGATGCACATCCAGCAAACACAAATCCATAATATAGAGCCTTTTGTCTTTTATACTTTTAACAGAAACTAATAGGAAGCATGTGGAAACATAAAGTTCATATTGTTGTTAATGATGATTTTCTAAAATTCTACTTGAATCCTTAATTATTAGTTTCCTCACAGCTGTTTCACATTGATAAAAATGTGATAAACATGTGCATTAAATGGTAGTGTGAAATTCTTTAAGCTTCAAATGGGGAAGTGGGAGAACAAGTTCAGGGACTACTGCTTTAAAGTTTGCGGATATTCAGGAATCTCAAACGGAAAGGTCATTATTCATGGATGAAAAACAACCATTTCTATTTATATGCCAGTTATATAACAGCAAATCCAATCAATGTTTGTGTAACTGAACTTGCAGACATTAAAGTGATTTGGAAATTTCCCCCTTTCAGAGGCTGAATCTATGCAGCTGCTTTCGTCTACACAAAATATGAACGTACAAACTAACGCAAACGTGCTGTGATGGAAATTTCCATCTTGTGAAGCCAGAGGGCTGGATGAGGTAAAAGCAGTAGGTGTAAATATGAGCATGCTTGACTGTTTGCACAATTGTGGTTAAGACCTCAGTTTAATGTTATTAGATGAATGTGTTTACATAGACAGTAAACAGTTTTAATTAGACACTTCTGGAGAGCATTGATATTTGTCACATTACTGTTATATTAGCAGCAAATAATTGTCATCTTCATTATTGGCTGAGTGCATACGTGTATGTAAACATAGCCTCTCTGTGTGTTTTATCTCTCACACACATATTTTCTCACTATTCTCATTTTCTACTCACTTTCTCTCCTCTTTAATCAGCCACTATCTCTCTGTCTCTCTGTCTGTCTTACACATTCATCCTCCTTTTTCTCTCCTCTCGCCCACCTCTCTTTTTTGCCCATTTTCCATTAAAGGGCCCATCTTCCATTAATGGGACTGCAGATGGTACTTGAAAGTGCAGCTAAAAGTTCTTAAAGTAACCTGCTTAATTGTACTATTTCTCTTTTACCTTATTCACTCACCTTTTCCCAGTCTCCTTTCATTAGAGTCAACGAAACCTGCAGAACCACAGACCACCTTTCTCTAAGCTTTATTTTTTTTAAAAAGGTGCTGTAAGTTTCCAAGGACGCAGGTCTGAATGATGGAAAGTGACCATCTCAATTTTATGTCTTTTTATGGAAACATTCTGCACTAGTCAGAGATCTGTCCTTAAGTATTGTTAATTCTTCATATTTTCATCTAAAAATCTTGTATGACTGACTTTTGGATTTATGAGCTTTTTATCATGTATCTTAATAGTGCTATCAAGTCCAAATCACAATATACCAGCAGCATGTTGGCAGGAAATTATGCCACTTTTTTGTCATTAATTCAGTATGTCATGAATGCAAACATGTCTCTTTGTTTGGGTCAAAGTACATGCAAAGACATAAATCAGTCTTCTGTGCCTACGCTTGGTATATTACTGTGTGCATTATGTGTCTAAGTGGATGCAAAGGAAAATGTTGATTAGTAGAGATTGTTGGGCAGCCCTTTTGGTCAGATGAGTAAAATTTACAGAGTCATTCATCGAGTCAATAAACACTGTAAGACATAGATGCAGTAATGTAGTCCTCACACTAACTTAAACACCTGGACTGGGTAGCAGCAATAAAAAAAAACATTTCTAAGTGTGTGTTAAAGATCCACTGTGTAACATTTAGAAGGATCTATTGGCGAAACTCAATATAATATTCATAGCTATGTTTTCAGTAGTGTAGAATTTTTGTGTTTTTGTTACCTGACAATGAGCCTACAGAGGGAGTGAGTCCTCCTCAATGTAGTTCATGTTGAACAGCCATGTTTCTACAGTAGCCCAGAACAGACAAACCAAACACTGGCTGTAAGGCCTTTTGAGCAAGTTTTATGGCCACTGTAGTTAGCTCCCATGCTTGGAAGGCTGAGCTGTATTCAGGTGGTGGCAATCTGCAGCTTCACTGCTCGATGCCACTAAATCCTACACACCAGCCTCTTTCAGGCTGTTCTGCGTTTTAGCAAATAGCCTACTAGTTAGTTATTAAATCTGGTTTGAGCATAAAACTGGAAATGTTGTAGCTGGTAAACTTTAGTAATGTGTATATCGGTTGCTGGGGAACATTAATAGCAGCGGAAGTCAGCAGGAAGTTACTGTAGCGTCACACTACTATAATCTAACATACCCAAAAACAAAAACTGACAAACAATTAAACTTTGTAAATGTACATTGAAAATATGTGTGTCAGAGTTATTAGTATTCATGCAGTATAGAATAGTGGGAAATATCTGATTTTGCTAAGCTAACTGATGCTCTTTTTGTCATTTGCTTTTATTGGCATAGTGGCGTAATTTTATTTTTGTAAAATGTATTTTAAATTCTTCAGTTTACATCATTAATAAATATGCTGACCATATTTCCTATTTGACTCAGCAAACATAACAGGTTACAAAGATATTAACAAGCTAATGTTAGCTTTGTCAGTTATTTTAGTTGCATACGAATCAGTTAGTAACTTAAGTGAAAACTAATCTAACAGAAAAACTAGTTTGAGTGGTGCAATCCTTTTTAATGTCATGCGTAAATCTCCACTTGAACACTTGAACACTAGGCTAAGTTAGAACTGAGGGGCTAATACAAAGTGCTCGTTTGCAATGTAATGCAATCAAATATCAGATCCCTGCAAAAGAATATTACCTTATGAGGTTTTAAATGTCAAGTGATGTCAGTTCAACTCCGTGGTACTTTTCAAGGCTGTACCTAGTTTCTATGCTGTACAGGATTCCTTTAATTTGTCGACTGCTGTTTGTGTTATTGTGTGTAGGTTTGATTAAAAAAGTGTTTGATTATGCAAATGGTAAAAACTAATGGCCAAAAGGACCCCAAAGTTTTAGTTTCTTGAGACCCTAAAGGGTGCAAAGCAGTTTTACTACTTATTGTATTGTAACACTCGAGTAGTACGAAAATACAGGTTTTCAAGAGAATATTCTGCAGTGCTCTGTTTATCCTATCATTTTGTCCACAAAGTTGTGTTTTCATATTTACCTTAACCTATGATCAATTTTTGTTTTTCCAAAATACATTTAAATTGAGTGATTTGGATTTAAACCAATACAGCTTAGTAATTATATAAATTGTAGGGAAAGCACAACATTTCATTCACAAATGATGGCTTAACATCCTCATTACTTCCCTTAAATGCAAAAAGAAGTGGAACAACATACTTACTTGCTTTGTCAGTTTATCAATGATGCTGGGTAACAGACCCTCCTCCTTCCCCATCTGAGTTGTGGTCACGATAAAGTCTACGTCATGACCAAACTCCTTCCCCCTGGAGATAAAGACATACCACTGTTACCCACTCACTGTGTGAAGGAAATAATGAAAAGAATTATCTTTTAGTCACAGCTCTTAACTGATGAAGAGGGAAGGTGGCAGCCGGAGCTATTAAAAGCACAGGCCATACTAATGGCACTGACTTTTTTCATTATTCAAACAAGTAATTTGTCCTAAGTTGTTAAGTGTAAAAGCTCCCTTTTTGTTGCCTCAGCTGTCAGAGCTTTAACTTTTATGAGAATCATCATTTTCTACTTGGATCAGTGTCATAAAGCAGACCCATATGGAGCCTGACAGCGCTTACACAATGCATTTTCTCTGTCAGCACTACTGCAGGCAAGGGGTGTTTCGGTACTGTAAGTGATTATCAAGTGATTATCAGGCAGGCACAGATAAGAAAAGATATGAAAAGCTCAGCAGAGAACCCCTGCATTTACATTACATTTGTACACAAAAGGAATGAAGATGCAGCTTGGGATGATTGATGTCTGTGCATTTCAGTAGCTCTCTCACACACTGTGGATTAGAAATATGACTTGTTTAAAGCTGGTTTATGGTTTCGGGGTAGTGATTTGTTTTGTTACAATAAGTAAGACATATTCTTATTTAAATTCATGTTGAATGAATGTCTTCACTGAAAATGTCTTTGAGCACAACACTGTCAGAGTATGTAATGAGGCATGCAGATAAAATCTAAATTCAAGCTATTAGGTTATCAAAATCTGTTTCTGCATGTAAAATGTTTAGCCCTGTGTGACTCAGAGTGGGAGGTTTCTAAGAACCAGTGGTGGAGTTCTGTCGATTTGTGCTCCCTTATCGCACCTTCATACTGTGGCATAAATGTATTTACTTATAAGCTAACCTGTGCTGTAACACACGTACATGTTGCACAGTCCACTTCCACACGGGAGTCAATGTGTGGAGAAGATGCAGAAACATTGATATACCTAATATTGAAGCAATTAGATTAGATTAGTTTTTTCAACACAAATCAGCCAGAGCTCTTATTGGCCCAGATCACTCAAATGGAGGTTAATTCTTATCTGATTCAGTGGCACCATTCAGTTTTACAAATAGAGTACAGATAGTTGAAGTTAATCAGATATATTCCACTTCCATTGTTACTAACTCAGGAACAACCCAGGGTTGTGTATGCTCTTTATAAAGACGATTGAAAAACTCCATTCCAAATACATTTGAGCTTTCAGATGACACACTGTTGTCTTTGTTAGGCACCGAAGATGATCAGTATTGTACAGTTAGGTTAGTGGGTTTGGTGTGAAAAGAATTCACTTATCTTTAATCCAAAGATGAAATAATTTTTCGGTCTTCCAGTGAACTCTTATCCTCCAGCTGTCAGCGTCCATAACACACAGAGTGAAGTTTCCTCCTATAAATCTATAGGTGTCTATGTGGATGCTGGAGTGCTCATATAAAGTGTATCAGGTTACAACAATGCATTTACTGTCTAAGGAGACTGAGGACATTCAGGGCAAACAAACAGATCCTGTTATTGTTTTTTCTAATCTATAATACAGACTGTTATGCAGAACCAGTGTATAATACTGTTAAGCTTAAAGCTAGACTGGCTACTGCTATGTGTCTGAGGGTGAGGGTCAAACGCTGGAATCAAGTTTCCAAACTGCATGTAAGAACGTCTCTGGCTGCTAATATTACATTACAAATCGGACCCCTCTCATATTTTATTTGAAGAGTTTCAATTTTACCATCAGAGGGAGGAGGCACACTGGCTCGACTTAACAGGTTCAATCAGGATGGAGGATCATACTATTTATTCTCTCTCTCTCTCCTCCTTTTCCCACTTCCAACTCAATCTGCTGACGGAGGGCGTTTTGCCAGTTCTTGCCACGACCTATGTGAGCCAATCATATCGTTGTTGTCAAACTACCAAACTGCTCCTTTCTCTGCCGCTGTCGGCTGTCATTCCAGTGTCAGATCGATGTAACCCAACTCCACCCCATTCACCTCCGGTTTTCATCACGTCCAGCACCCATGGGTCCTTCCACTGAGCTCATCAGAAGTCCCCCTGCATGTCACATCCATCCCTTCAGCCATTTCTTTTCACCCACAGACTCGAATCGAATATTCCAGTATTGCTCATGGCATCTCTACTGCCTTAAAATATTACCATCAACTTACTTTTCTGCACTATGTCAAATAAATCAATTTAATAACACAAGTCTCTCCTAATTTGACTGCATGTAACATTTCCTTTTACTAATGAATACTTGGTTGCAAATATAATTACTTCTAAAACAGATGGTGACAGGAAGTTAAATGTTTCCTGAAATGTGAATTTAATAAACATCATGCACACATGGGACATCGCCTGTCCTTGAAAGTGTATTTATATTTGTTGCTTTGAAGGTCATGACAGGAGCTGATTTGATTGGCTATTACTGAAGCGCGTTCTAAGTCCACCTGCTGATAATGTATTCCTCCTACTAGCAAAACATTCATCCTGTTCCTGCCAGTTCTCCAGACTGGTCCATGTTTTGCCGGGGCTGCATGCACCTCCAGTCGACACAATTACAAAACCAGTTGGCAACACCCACATGTCTACATTACACTTGTGTGCATTTCAGCTTACACCCAAATTCACGGAAATGTAGTAAAGCTGTTGTATTTTAATTTTCCAAATAAAGTCTTGATTCAAATTATCACTGGCTTTATTTCAAGCAAGACACCAAGACAATGGTGGCCTAAAGCAACAATTTGACAATTTCATCTGAATTGGAAACTGCCCCAAAGTGTAAATAATGAGAGTGAATGTGTTTGGACTGAGCACCGGTCTAAGGTGTTTCCCTGCCTTTCATTCTGAGACGACTCAAACAGCAGTCAAGTTGAATAATGAAAAGAAAAAGTGGGCTCCTGTGATTGAAGTAACCCACTAAAACAACCTCATATGGCAAGGTTTTTATCAGTCTTAAAAATAAGAACAATGCCCACAAAAACACACAGCAAACATCATCCATGAGCGCCAAAGTTGCCCCTCAAATTACAGAAGCTTCCCCCTGCCAGGCTGTGATCTGCTCAAGTTGGCTGCCACCTCAGCTTCGGCCTACACGGGCGCTACCTGCCAAAAGGGCCAGGCATAATTTCAAACTAATCATTACCCAAAGCCCACTCACACGCACACTCTCACTCAACTTTTGTTAAACAATAGGTGAAATCATACAGACGTTAGTGCCGGTGTCACCGCTAACAACAAAGTGAAATTACAACGAATGTCAGGGGCGATGCGGCTCCAAAGAAACCTCAGCTGCCACGAGGCTCCGGGTTTGATCTCTCCTCACCACCTCCAACGAATGAGTGACAGCAGCGAGAGAGAGGGACATTAAAGGAACGGAGAGAGGCTGTGAATGGCTCCTGGGTAAGCTTCAAAGGTCACCGTTGCTAATTCAGGGAGCAGGGAAGTATTAGAAAAACAGCCATTAGAGCTCCACCAGGCATGATAATGTTAATGGTTAGCGTTAGTGGCAGAGAGCATGTACCCCTGTGGCATTAACAGGTTCACTCAGCAGATGCTGCTTCAGTCACAGTCATTTAACTTGCCCTGTGACTGTATATAATTTATTCTCTTTCAAGAGTAATAGAAGATGTGGTAGTACTCAGTTTTAGGTTTGTGTTCATACTCAGTGGTATTCATGTAGGCCTTTATTTGAAAAGTTGACACTTCTTTAATGAGTTGACTCGTAGAACACGGCTATTTGAGACTGCATCACAGATTTCCATCTGCTGAACGAGCAACTTTCCTCCGAACCCTCCAACACTCTTAATTGGCAACACTGAGATTCCACAACACTTCCAGCTTGTACAGTGCGCTCAAGTTGTTAAGTGAATCTCACTGCTAGCCTCTGCTGCGCTGGCAAAACTCACTCGAGTGCACTGCATAAATGTGTGCCATGAATAGTAAAAAACCGAAGCAGGAGAGAGACGGAGAGATCATCAGCATAAATTCAGTTTACCTCCAATCAGGGCTTAAAAACAACCTGATTTTATCAAAGCCTGTGTGCGTGAGAGGGCTAACATGGGAATTGATGGTTATTTGAGGAGAGGAAGACCGTGGCATTACACTTCTCCGCTCCTTCCTGATTGCACCGGCGCATTAGTATGTGTCGGGTCTGTGCAGATACCTCCTCTCGTTCAACCCCAGTCAGCGGAAAAAGTAGACAGCACGTGGGGCACATTCTCCCCAGTAAAGACGGTGTTTTTCTTCTGCTCTGCCTCTAATGGTGTACCTTTAGAATTCTGTTGTTATTTAGCATTAGGCATTCACTCCTGCTCAGCAGGAGATATGGCTGGGAAGATTCTGCTGAAAATATGAGCTTTGATGGGCTGTTAACACACTGTGCCCAGTAATACCACCAGTGTTTCTATCAATTTGGTGCAACACAGAGTAAAGCAGTTGAATTTAGCCAGTCTACTATTTTATTGCGTGAGGGAAAATGATAAATTATTTATTCTTTCTGCACAAAGCCTATGAAATATACATGGTTATTTACAAATTTGCGTGGACAACAGGGCGACATGTATAAATAATACAGATGTGGGAAGTGTTGTTGCTGCTGCTGGAAATTTCACAGAATGCATTCATCTGCAGGAAGGAGAGTTTGGTCAGGGAAAAGAAACAGGTCCGTGCATACTAATGCATCATTTCACCTTGTATCTCGCTTGCCATCTTAGTTTCTTGCTAATGCAGAAAAACAAGGTGATAATCAGTAAGATATAACATAAAAGGAAGAAAAAGCAGCCAGTGTGAAGCATCAGTGGGCTATACCTCATGATGAGACAGCTTGTTTTGCTCTTTCCCTTGCAAGCTGATAATAGAGTTGGTTTTAAAAATCATGACACCCTGAACTAAACTGATAAGGATGACTTATCTCTGTTGTTGTTCAGGGGAAACAATGCAGCAGGATTCGGCTCCTGTTTGAGGATTTGAGAGCAGACACCATTGGCCCCCTCATCAGTGTCACTTTGAGTCGTATTCCAGACAATCTGATGTTAAATAAGATCCACAGCAGGGACTTGCAGGCTTCACACCGAAATAAATACAGCGCTCCGCTGACACTGCGTGAGCCTTTCACCGACAGTGGTAGTAGAAGCTGTATTTTCAAGCCTAATCTATTTTTAATCCTCCCCCCAACAAAACCGCTTTAAGACTTGTCACCCGCCTTCCACAGCTGTCCTTTCAATAAGGCTAATGTCAGTGGCATCAACAAATCCTCACCATGCTGTTTCCCTCTGAAGTGGATGACAGCTTGAGTTTACTGGAGCACGGCGCTTATTTCCTGAAACTTTTCGGAGCCCAGTTGCTTCTTTGTGTACGTTATCCAGAGATGAAAGAATTTTCCAGAGCCAAGTATATCTATTTAAAGAGGTATAGAGTATATGTGTGTTTCCATGTTTGACAAGGGCTATCGGCTGGAAAGATGAAGCTAATAAGAGACTCCACATCACACTCAAAATTATAGGTAATTAAATCGAGTTTTGACAGGACTTTAGAAGGGGAAATTTTCAAATATGTCACACTGAAGAGAATTAGTGGGTTATTAGTGGTGCTGCTGGCATCTTAGAGAGCATATAAACTATTTTGATATAATGGGCCTTCTAACGCCCCCTGCTGTGTTTTAACCATGTCTGGAGAATCAGTTTTTCAACAAGATAAAGGTAAATTACTTACTTACTGACTGATAATGTACAAGTCATCATTCTTCAATTATAGCTCCGCATGATTCCAATTAGATCTCACGTAATGCTCCCCAAGCCTGCACCAAATATGAGATGAAGTAAATGTGTGCTTCATCTCCCTGTGTTTGAAGCCATAAAAACTCTCTCACAGGCCCCTTTACACTTTGCAGCAGACTCCTGGCCCATAAATCTTGCGCCGTTCCTCCCCTTCATTCTTGATGTTAACTATCCATGATGCTCTAATCACTTTTCTCATCTCCTTTACCACATTTTCCCCTTGAGCAGCAGTTATTTACATAATCAGATATCATTCCAGCTGTCATTTATCCTTTTGAAGATTAGAGATATTGGATTTTTTTTCTTGTGCTGTTTGATACCATCTTTACTTAGGAAACTTGTGGACCACCAAGACAAATTAAATATACAACACAGTCCCGACATGAAAGCTAGACTATGTAACTTCTAAAAGAAGAAATAATACAATCTTCCTATTTAGGCTGACCATATTTTCCAACCCCCAAACCGGGACCCTGAAATTTACAGCACGTTCATACATGCGCACATGTATGCACCTATGCACACACAAAGCAGCGTGAGAGTATATTATTTCAGCACTTAGCACACCTACCAAGCGTACCATGCAAGCCATGAACGTAGTTTTTGTTGGGGTTTTTTGCTGGGTACTTTATGAATGACTAAGCTGGAGCTCTTTAGAAAAGACCGACAGCTAACCGTTACCAGACTGACAGCTTCTGTCAGAAAAAAGCCAGAAGCGCCATAGCCTGTGGAATATAGTGTTTTATGGTTCAGTACTAAATTTCTATGTAAAATAGAATGAGACACAGCTTATGACTCATTTCCACTTGTGCTACTGCAACAACAGCTTAGCCTTCTAACTTTTGCTAAATTTGTCGCTGAGTGGCACTTGCCACAGTGGTTGTTGTTTAGAAAAAGTTACTTTGTCTCATTTTAAAAGTCAGTCCATGACAGCGTTTCTCAAACTGTGGGGCGGGCCCTGCTGAGCCACTGCAGGTGGAGCGTGGATGACCTGGGGAGAAATATGGAGTGGAACAAAGCTGAATGAATCTGATTTATGGAGGGAAAATAAAGGGTTTGCTGAAGCCATTGTGCTGACCTTTATTTCACTTCCACTTGGATCCTTTTTTATTAGTTTTGTTTCTCCTATCACTGTTAATGATTGATAAATATTGTGGGGAGTGGAGCGGGAATTTTCTCTGGTGTCTGTTTGAGAACCACTGGTTTATGATAATTTCGTACCAAACTTTGACAACCTGGAATATGTTAGAATACAATAAATAGAGAAAAGGGAAACATTCATATGTTTTTTAAAGAAAAAAGGGAACTCTCCCTGGCAACATGTAACATTTGTAGCTCAGGCACTATTAAAGACCATCAGCTAAGCTGTGGCAGCTCTGTCACCCCTGTTGAGAGGCAAGCGCCTGTCCTTACTGCCAGACTGCTTTTGAATTATTTACCTCACACGCCACTGGTTATGGCTGGATTTTTACAACACCACAGAGTAGAGTGCTCCACGCTTACTCAGGCACAAAGCAGCGCACATAAAAAAAGAGCAGCACAAAGAGGTGGTGATGGAGGGAGGCGCCAGCTGTGAGCAAATAGTTGCACTCAGTAGGTAGCTTTAAAGGAGCACTCAGCATGCACTCTGAGATTGACAATGTAATGCATTTCATCATCTTAATGTAAATGCAACACTATGCTGGGAATGACCTGTGCACTCAAGATTCATTTTTTTATTATCAAGAACAAAGAGATTGTGAGCTGTCACACACTGTGTTGTCAAATAAACATATTTGATCTATCAATTCATATCAACTGCAGGATGCATTCAAGCGCCAGCAGCTCTGACGCGTCTACCCACACACCCTCTGTGACTTAGTGTGACAGTAGTAATAAGGATGAGAATTCAAGCAGACCTCTTGAGACATTTCTAATATCTCTGCATTCTCATGTGCGTAACCAAAATGAGTTGAACAAATATAGTGTGGAAAAAGTGCAGCATAGGAAGTGCCATTCTATTTCAACTACCATATCAACACTGAAAGGAGGAGACAAGTCCTGTACCTGCGAAAGCCACCTGTCAGTGCCACCACGGCGTCCGGTGTGATCGCATGGACAGCTTCGTCAATAATGTTCCTCAGGGCTAGGGCCTCTGCTTTACTGACAGCCCTGGAGATGTCTCCATAATGCTGAAAACCTGCAGGGAAAAGACCACGTGGTTATTAGTCTGGGAGCCTGCCATCAATCATAGCCATTTGCTCTGGGGAAGTGGAGAGTCAGGGTGAATTAAAAGT
This sequence comes from Morone saxatilis, assembly GCF_004916995.1. Classification (NCBI taxonomy): domain Eukaryota; kingdom Metazoa; phylum Chordata; class Actinopteri; family Moronidae; genus Morone; species Morone saxatilis. The sequence continues at coordinate 3,141,053 of NW_023339751.1, forward strand.
AAGGTAAAATGTGATGTGTTCTGCTGGCTGATAGGAGGTGACTAGAGGTGCATGCTTGCTGCAAACACAAGAGAATTACAGCCACTGTAGATACTGAGCTAAATCATGATTGATGGATTGATGGGTATCTTGTTGATTTCAAGCATCTCACTTAGTTTTTTTTTTTTTCACGTTTCTGTGCTACATAAAAAATTCTCCTTTGCTTCTCTTGGATCAGACGGACATACAAGCCAATTAATTACAAAACCTTTAATGACATTTCCATCTGTACTGCAATAACATAACTGGGATAATCCATGTTTCTGCCCTTTTAAGATTTACAGAGTACAGTGGAGAGATCAGGGTTCAAACACATTTTCCATGTCAAAAACTCGCATTATTTCTCTGCATGGAGCAGAGACTGCAGTGTTCCCAATGATGGATTATGACCAGTTTGATGAAGATGTCTGTCAGCGTAATACATTATTGGATGGAGTTTCAAACTGAATGAGAACCTGCAAGCAGTGTAATATAATGTTTTGAATTACCACCTCATGCAGTGCTACAGTATATGCACCCAGCAACATCCTGAGCAGCAGAAGAAGCAGAGAAATGAGGCAGACAAATGAAAAGCTGCATATCAGTGTTTCCCTTTGAGACATTTAACCACGGACATTAAATGCTCTGTGGGATTTCTATCACTGACAACAATTGAGGCTGATGTTATCTGCATGTTTGGATGCTCCTACATTGCTGTATTCCTGTTCCCTCAGCTATTTCTTTCAGATTTGAACGTTGCATCACCTCAGAGAATAATCACTGAAGATATGCTCTGAACAGTAACTTATTTTACTTCTTTAAGTTTCCATTCTTTTTTTTCTTTTTTAACCAAAATCATTATTTGTTTGTTTTTAGGCATGCTGCTGGTATGTCTCTGAGGATAGAAATGTCCGACTGACAGCCAGTCCACCGCTTTGGTCCAGACTAAAATTGAAACTCCAACATGTTGGTTTATGAACAAATATCTTCAAAATTACATTATCAGTCCCAAGCTGTACTTTGTGCAAATATTGCTAACATGCAAAAAAACATATGCGTACCATACCATATGTATTACATATTATTACATATTATAAAAACAGCATGCTTAAACATTATTAAAGCTCTCAGCATGATCCCTGTGGAAGCCTGTGCACCACCTCCACAGCGGTTGTTTGCATACTGTCCACAACAATTACTGTGTGTGCATGTGTGCGTTAGCATGAGTGCGCCAGCAGTATTATTATATTTACAGGCATTACCAGCAATTGTATTCTTCCAGATAACTGAGATCTATACAACCAAACATGAGTGTCAAAAGATGTCACACATCATGTTGTGATCATTTATGCTTTATGTTTGCTTTATGAACAGTTAGAAAAATGACCATACAGTCCACAGTACAGGTCATAGTGTTTGTTGAACTCATAATTAAAAATACTCATGCTCACTTTTCCCACTTTGAACAGCACAAGGCTTGTGTAGCTTTTAAAATGTAGGAGCTGTATACAGAAGAAGAATTAGTATAAAAATAATAAGTAGAGGAATAGTAATAGTGTTCCTGTGGCACACTAAATACAGCTGAGGCTGATAGGAATGCCATTAATTTTTCATGTATTTGTCCAAAGCACTGGACAAACTGATGATTTGACCTAAAGATGGCGCTACATAAGTGTTGGTGTTAAGGGATCACCAAAGTGATTACAATTCATATTCATGAATGTACCAAATTCCGGTTGGTCAAAAAGTTCAACCACATCATTAGAATACAGCATCTGGGCACCATGTTAAATAGATGGCAGACTGTTGTAGCTGATATATTTTACAGAATAAGTAAAAACTTTGACCTACTGTTGAGCTACAGGAAACGTCAGTAGGCTTCATCCTCTGAGGTCTGTGAATGTCTGTACAACCTTTCATGGCAATCTATTCAATACTTGTGGAGCGTTTTCAGTCTGGACCACAGTAGTGAACCAGCAGATATACCAACATTGCCATCCCTATAGAACCACTAGCATGGCTATAAATATAGATTGTGTTTCTTACATCCCTCCAGCTCATTTTTTACATATTTGCTCATCCAGCTGTAGAAATGATATCATAAAATCTCACAAGTGACTCAACATGATGACCTTTCTGCTTTCATCATGCTTACTCAAACTATGTAATATGTTCACAACATGACAAACCCTTCTGATAATGGTTGCCATTATTTCACCATGACTGCTAAAGATCAACAATTGCAAATGATCAAATGAGAACAGCCGTAGACTCAAACATCATATTTTAGCACAAAATTAATTTACTACTGCTCTGGAAACTGTCCAAAATCTTCAGCGAAATCCGTCAGTAATTAAAGAAAATAACAATATAACAAAAGTAATGATTCCCCAAAGAAAAATGAACAAAAATCTTTCTTCCTTTAGAAATACCACTAACATGTGATATCCTAACTCTGGCACTGTAAGTTAGCGACCTTTCATTGTTCTTGCCGTGATGGCCCACTCTGCCCAGCTGATTGATGAGAGCTCATGGGAATTCTACAGCAAGCGTTCCCCTTCACAGTCACTATTCATTGATTTTTATTAAAAATACCCCTGCTGCCTTTTCCATTGTGTTTTCACTGCAAACTCCCTGCTGGCCTCACTTTAGAGAAAACACATTACAGATAGAGCCTCACATAAGGAGCCTCTTGTGGGACAGAAAAGGACAAAAAATCCCAAATGACATGCAGGCCCCCTGGAGAAATGTAACGATTAGGTCTTTGAGTCTCTTTTGGAAGCAAACTCAAGTTGAAATTTTTAGTCTATAATTTGTGGAGTGGCAGAGTGGATATTGTGAAATGTTGATGTACCACTTTGTTGCATCCGGTTTAGACGAATGCTGCGGTCTGCCAGAATCTCGTTGAATGAGCGCAGCCCTCTGCGGTACCACTTCTCCGCCGTCTTAGGTCCAACCCCAAACACACTCGTGAACAGCTGGCAGGAAACGAGGTAAGGACGTAATCAAGAAGACATGCTCTGAAATGATAGGCTCTTCTCAGAAGGGGTTAGCATTCAAAGTTTTTGAAGAGCTCTGTGTCCTTAAGAGATAGCAAATGCAAATCACTTTCACAGCAATTTTCAAAAGCACCGAAATGCAGAAAGCAAACGAATGGTGGAGTTGTTTTTCATCTACTGACCTTTAGCGTTTGATACCTTTCATCAGACAGTATTTTCTCAACTTCAAACGAGCGGCCATATTGAAGGATCTCCTGCAAAACATAAAAGTAAAGTAGGTGATATTATTATAAGAAAAACACTGTTTGTGTCAGCAGCATCATGTTTTCCCCCTGCTTTTGGTTCCATCAGCAATTAACAAATGGCCCCAAATTGCTGCTCATTTGAAAACAGTTTCCACTTAAATCAGGTGTTCCTCATGTCCTCATTTGCATTTCCTTTCAAGAAGTAACGACTTTGTTGTTGTAAAACCTGGGATTAATACCGGTTTTATGGTATTCATAAAAAAGTCCAAGGTAATGTTTTCTCCAGCTTCTATTGTTTGCACTGAAACAACTTTTCCACGTTTAATTGTCTGCAGCTCTCAGCAGAGCACCACTAATTTGCTGGTCACATAAGCTGCTTTAAACTGTCTTCATTATGTGAAGGCATAAAATCGGGCAGCAGTTATCTGGTTAATATCAGCCATCTTCCATGGGGAAATTTTAAAAGTCATTAAAAATGAGCCGGTATATTTTTTTTTTTACAATATGTACAATATGTGTGCTTTTTAATCTTGTGCATGAAGGGAAGACTTATAGTATCAATGAACCAGTGGACCTGAGATCCAGACTGTGAGTACAGTTGCAGTTTAAAACAGCCTTCACTGCTCAACGATGCATCCATCCGTCCACCTCTCCGCTTTTCAACCCTCGAGCTAGGGCCAACCTCAAACGCAAGGATAATGCTTCAACACGCTCCCTGCTCCGGGGAAGACACACATCCACACATGCACAACGTCTCTCGCACACACAGGAAAACACATACTGACTATTCATCCCCAACTCTGGCTCAGTGCTCCTGGACTTTCATGTCAGTAGGTTTTATATCTTTCCCCCACTTTGGATGTTCAGTCAGCATCGAGCGGTTCAGTCGCTGCTGACAGAGTGTCACTTCGATGTTCACAGGCACATCAAGCGTTTTGTTTTTACTCTGTTTGGTTTCACTTTGTTTTTTGTGTCATGTCATTTTCTTGTTTTGAGCCACGATCTGCTTTTAAAGAGACAACCTAGCGAAAGAAAAAACCTCACCGCCGGGTGTGCATCTGAATCATGTAAGAACAACAACAGGGAGAGGTCATTCACAGGCAGTCTAATTTGGTCTCCTGGGACCTTTATCTTATTTTGTTTAATGAATCCGCCTCAGTGCTGACAGATTTGACAGATTTTGAAACTTGCTCTGAGACCCGCAGTGTGTATGTTAGGTTTAATGTGTCAGAGAGTTGGACTGCAGAGCTCACCTTGTTCTCCTACAGGGACTCGGCATTTTGCCCAAGCAAACATTTCTCGACACTTTCCCTGACAACTTGCCATGATTTCTGCCCTGAGCACGACTGTAGGTGAGAGGATGATTGCCAAGTGACCCAATAAGACTTTTTTTTCCCAGACGAGACAAATGTGTGTGATGCCTGTCAGTGTGTGCTCATGTGTGAGGCGAGTTTTGTTAGCGTGGCTGTCTAGGACTAGAAATTTCAAAACTATTTTTGATATCTTGTTGAAAGATTGAACTCCACATTGAATTTTTTTAACCTTCAGTAACTCACAGCAAATGTGTTCTGCAAGATGAAATTCCACTTTGATGTCACCTCCAGAAAGCACATTTGTGCAGACTTGTATTGTTAGAAGAAGAAAGATTCAGCTACATTCTTGACATCACACTAAAACAATCTGCACACAATAATATGAAATACTCACTCCATGAAGTGAAGAGTTTGTATGTCGCTCCATTATTATATACATTATTTATACTGTCAATGCTTTATTTCTAAAAGATTACTGAATGATGTCAGATTTGATTTGATTAAAAAGGTCAGGAGATTTTGATTATCACAATGGCTAAGATGCTGCACCCAGTTGGCTAGCTCCTTCAAACTTCTTTGTTTTTTGCTTTGTTACTGGAACACATATTACCTATTACAGAAATGGGCTACGGTCATCAGAGAAGGAACCATGGGGGTTTGGATTAAAGAGCAGCCGACCTTGAGACACTCCACCCATATCGGCCGGACACAGCAGTGTGCGCTGTTTATGTGTGACTACTGCTACATTAAAGCAGTAATCCTGTTGGTTTTGAGTGTTTTAGCTCATTAATCACATCACATGTAAATTACTGCTGACAATTTTCCAGTGTTTTTCCTAAAGTGTTTAGATTGACTCTATCCCTTCAAGCAGCCACAGATTTTAGATAATTTCGCAACAGTATAAAAATCATGTTCAGGAGACCTGAAAGTTGCAGGGTGAGAGAGGTAGTAAACACTGCATTAGTTATTGTTTGCACACACAGACTGGTTTGGAAACTCTTTTTTTGTGAGTCAGCTTCTGAAAACTTCTGTATCACAAGCTATGCTGTCAGAAAATCAAATCTAGAAGACAAAAAATGAACAAAGGGTTTGCTGTCCTATTCATTTAGTATGGCTGCCCAAATTAAACTGTTGTTTCATGACAACACTCTCAGCACATAATACAGATGGACTGGCTGTCAGCTGGACTGTGGGCCTTACCTCCATGATTGCCTTAGTGTGTTCCCCCAGGCAAGGCAGGTCGTGAGTGTCCCCCAGGCACTGCACCGCCCAGGGTAGACTCTTCAGGACAGATGCAGCTCTCATGAAGGCCAGGCATGGACCCTCGATCTCGTTGAATTCATAGAGCTCTACCATCACTTCAAAAGCATCCTAGAGGGAGAGGAAGGCAAGGACATGTAAGAGGAGAAAGAATAATGTAGAAGAAAAGATAAAAACTAAACATTTCTACCTGTAAGATATTATATGAAAAGAATTATGTGGCGTGCTTATTGCATGAATCACCATGGATTGTTTAAAGCATTTAAACAAAGGAATGACAGAGACCAAGCAAAAATGTGTCAGGTGTTCATTCACATGTGAGATGCACTGACCCGTGCAGGAAACCAGAACTCCCTCCAGTTCCTTCGCCCTGCCTTTATCACTCCTTTCTGTCCCTGTCCCTGTCACTGTACAGTAGGACGTGCTGCATGTTGGTTTTCTTCTGGACGACCGAACAGAGACATTAGAGGCTAGCCAACACTAGACAGGAACCTGTCATTTCCCACTTGTTCACAACAGGCTCCCCAGGGGGGGCTAGCATGGACTTTCTCTTTACAAAGGCAAGATGCTCGAACACTCAAATAGGCTGCAGTCAGAATCACGGAAAGAATGAATCCACTAGAGAGCATACAACACTGCCAACTTCCCAGAGTCCTTTACTTTTTAATTATAATGCTGTTTATTTAAAGCTGATATTATGAATAATTTCTGTGGATCAAATGACTACATATAAGTGAAAGAGAACACTGACAGAGAACTGACAGATGTCTCTACAGTCTCCCGTAACCCTACAGAGTCATTGTCATTTAGCCCTTTGTTTTGGTTTTACTGCTCACAACTTTACTGTTTTGATTCACTCTCACAGTTCTCATAGATTGTTTACAGGCACAGCTGTTTATAGCAAAAAGCTCCAGAAACCCACTGTACCGTAATACCAGATCGGAGATCTCAGCGCCTACTGATCGTCTGGGGATTTCTAGTAGTTGCTTGAACAACGGGGAGAGGACAAGGAGATATATAGGGCCTTTTTGTAAGTTCTGCAGCCACCATAGTTTCTCCTACAGTACATGCTTAGAAGACCTTCTTCCAGGTGAATATTGAATTTAATATTTGTATTAGAGGTTAAACAAGACTGAGAGTCTGCAGCCATGCTAATGGCTTTGTGAAGCTGTACATAGACACATTTAACATTAACATTTGCTAATTACCACAAAACACAAAGTAAGCTGATAGCTGATGGGAATGTCAATGGTTTTGCAGGTATTTGGTCATATATCAAAGTATTGGACAAATTGCAGTTTTTACCTAATCTTATTTTAGCTTCTACACCTCAACTTCAGGAGTTATGAGTGAAAACATGACATATATTTGTAAATGGTTGCTCTGTCCTCAAACCCTATACTTAATTCCTTGGTCCAAAGCCCAACTGTCCACTTAATTTAACGTCTCCTGTAATTCTTAATTTTTTTAAGATATCCTCTAAACTAATTTATACAGACCAAATGAGATTACTGAATCAGGGGGACATTTTTAAATGGATTGTTATTGAACCTCAAGATAATTAAGTGAGAAAAAAACCCTTCATGAAACAACTTCACTGTCACACTTTCTAATATTGGCATGCAGCTGAACATTTGGCACCGTGTTCAGCTGGCCCGCTTCACGGTTTGCTCTGCTGCTGGAGTGATGAGCTACTGTTGCAGAACCAAGTGGAGGACAGCATGTCACCACAGCAGAGCTGGATCATCAGGACAGCAATTCATTAGTTAAACAGGTAATATTTTTATGTGGGCTATGACAAAACACTTCAAACTAGGTTGTTTGAATGTCTCTGAGATGGAGCAGATTGGTGCAGTGAGGAATAAAGAGCTGCAGGTGGGTTGTGTGCCTAATAATATGAGAACTCCCATTATTTCTAATAGGCAGCACCTTCCTGAAAAAGTTTTTACTGAAGCAAGAAGGTAGAATTTTCTGAAATAAAGTGCAAGTAATAGGTTCTTCCCATTCTTCCTATCCAACCACCAGCTTTAAAACAAAAAAGCCATTAACAAGAAATTATCTGGAAAGTGACAGTACAGTATCTGAACATTTATTCAAACTATTACATCTTAAATTTCATTAAAAAGTGACTTGATACAATTATCACATTTCACTCATTTATAGAAGCACATAACACAAAATGCTAATGTGTCACTGTATGAAAATCCTCAGAGTATTCATCCTGCCAAACCCCCTACACATTTTGTGTTAGGTGCTTCTTTAAATGAGGAAAATGTGATAATTGCATTGTCTTTTTTTTTTCAAATTGGTGATGTGCTTTCTCACTATGTAGTTTTAATTTGGTGTGTCATTACACTGTATGCTGCCTACAAAGATTATTTTCCAACCAACAAATTTTTATTAGTTTCAAACAAGAAACTGCTCTCTTGTCATTTGTCTTCTTTCTCTGACTTATTATAATTCTGTGTATTGGTGTGGAATATTATGTCTGTTAAGTCTATTTCTACATAACATCAATAATGACAATAACTGACACCATGTGCAAAGCTGCTTCATATACAAACTGATGTTTTTTGTGCAACAAAGAATGCCTTTTTAAAAGCTCAGAAGCAAGCCAAATGGTCTCACTACAAAGGGCCGAACAGAATGAGTTGAATGAAGTGACAATTATCAAAAGAGATGGTCAATTCAGTGTGTCCACTACATCAAAGAGACCTCTGACAAAACAGCAATTGTGCTATTGCCATTTTCACAGTTTTCATTAATGCCAATCTCGGAACCCATTGGCTAGGGTCTGACAAAAATTTAGGCTCTGGGGCTTCCAGTGTAGCCAGCAGATAATGGATTAAAAAAAAACAGATAACTGCATACCGATAACCGAGGGGTTCTGAGATTGCTCCCAAGTAATAGTACTAAAACTTAAGGATTACTTTGACTTATTACTTTTAGATAGCATGCAACCCAATGAGTTCCACCTCTTTTGCTTATTTTCCACAAGGCCTGTTGACCTGCACGCAACCAAAGCCCACTCAAACGTGATTGGTCAATACTACCTGGACTACAAACAGAAACCAGAATGTTTATGGTACCAAAATCTTGTCCCTTGTCCACAGCTTTTGAAGTTAGCATTCATGTAATGTCAGAAAGCTAACTTAAACCGACTTAAAAGCAAACACACAATAACCTTGACGTATTAACAGTTTAGAACTAACATTTTAGCAAGCTACTGCTACATGAAACCATAGACGTGTCATCATAGCACACTGAAAGATTGGCTAATTATGGACATGTGCTTGTTGTAATTATTGGAAATCTATGGTGGTCATAGAAAGAGTTAGGATGCATTATATGTTCCAATACTGCGATATCCTGCACACCCTCCCCCTTAAGTTCCAATGTTGTAAAGGTGTAGGGGGAGGATGAGATTCCAGGCACTGCTCAACCATCTGACAAGAACTTTGGTTGGAGTAAACTGACATTTTAATAGTTTTCTGCCTTTTATTCCTGGTTTGGTCCACCAACTTCTGACGAATTAGATGGGTCTCTTTGTTCTAATGTTTGAGTCTCAATCTCACCATTTTTTCACGCTGGGGGCAGGTATTGTTCAACAGCTCTTTTTCACAGCAGACATTTTTGACTTGTCATAGAAGGAAAAGCACAGGTGTTGCTAATGATGATTAATGATGGCTCTGTTCTATTCACGTGTCCCAGTAAGCCATGTCAGTGTGACAGCCAGCATGCACAATATCAGAACCCTGAAAGTGAAGCAGCTAAATGGAATTCAGCCATTATGTGATTTATGCTTTACACCTGTGCTTTTTCTGCTGTTGCATTTCTCAGTCGTCCATCCAATGTGTAAATGAATTAAACCTAATTTGATTCAACATTAATAACTAAGATAATACTTAAGAAAACTGTGTGTGTAATATCTTCTCTAAAACCTTAGCTAGCACTGGAGCTTAGAAACCAGTGGGTAATAACTCATGACATTTGGGTCAGGATTTCATATTATGTTAACTCTAGCATGCTGTTGTTCTGCCCTTTATGTAATGCATGAATCAGTTATGTTTAAAAAGAAGACGGTAATAGAAACACATATCAGTGAAAAACTCTACAGCCGATAAAAGCAGTGTGCCAGTGCACAGTGCCTGAAGGACAAATACCGAAAGCCACTACAGGGACTTAACCTGAAGAATTCTAAATCCAGGACCTGGACTTGATGCAGCACAGTGTGACCAGAGCTCAGGACATACTCGGCCATATTTATGCCTTCCTTTCCTCTCCTCTAGCCAAGCCGCGATCTGAGGTCACTGCACCACCCGCAGTCCTGTGCAGACATGCAGCCTCAGGTCAGTGAGCAGCAGACTTTAGTCCAGCTCACCCAGGAGACGCACTGACCCGTTTACTAAAGCACATGGAAAGAGAACGACTCTTTATATCCCAGTAAACACACACACATATACACATATAGAAGACAAACACAGACACACACACACACACACACACACATACAACTGGGCTCTCTTCACAGCATGCAACAAATAGGAGAAGCAAGCTTGTAATTGGATAGGTGATAGGGCATGCTTGTGTTGTGCAAGTGTTTAGTGTGCAGAGTGTGTTGCGAGTAGTTTGTATATATGTGTTTAGTTTGGGGTTCCCAGCACCTCACTAAAAGGTAAACTATGAATTACCAAAAATAGATCATCCATAGTAAAACAGACAGTAGGAATCCGTCGAGTGGCTGCATCCAGTGCTTGTAAACACCGCTTAATCCCCTCATGGGTGTGCTCTCGCTGGCATGGCAGTTTCAGTACCTTAGCTTGGACAGTAGCAATATGGGGCACTGGATTTGATGAATTTACTGTTTATCAGACCCCAAATGAGACAATTAGGTTGGTAAAACAATAGACGCGGCCAGAGCCTGTGTTTCTGGGGACTGGGCTTTACTGATTGCTGTACAAATGCACAAAACTTTTTCACTTTATTCACTGGTTCCTGTGAAACTGGATCATATTTTATGAAATTATTTTCAAATGTTCCCTCTGATGTCCTCCAGCTGTTCAGTGATTTATGAAGTTTCCTGATGGAAATATAGCCCTAGCCACTTGTTGTTAGCAGTTCGCTACTTTAGCTGCCAACTAGCCTCTGCTGTTAGCTGGTTAGCCTGCAGCTAACTTGAGATACTGCACAACATCACAGGAAAAAACAGAAAATATGTAACTTTTGTTTACAACCAAAAAAGCCATTTATCTTTCTTTCTTTCTTTCCTTCTTTCTTTCAGTCAAAAAAAGAAGTGGGAAATTCAGAGAAAATTCTGTCTAAATTCTGAGTTTTTTGCCCACAGGGATTACTTTTACTTACATTTATCTAATTATTTGACACGTTGGCCTTGTTTAATACCAACATCTGTCAATGTAAAATTGTAGATGCATCAGTATTGCACTTGCAGCCTGTTGTGCTGCCCCCAAGTGGCCAAAAAATAACTATTATTGCAGGTTTAATTCCTGGGAGCCAACAAGTGAATTTCCTAAAGCGACCTTTAAATCAGATGATATTTTCTTGATACTTGTGGAGTGACATAATTGCATTGCTTGTTCCTGCAAAATCACACTCAAGCAGAACACCCAATTATCTCACCTGTAAGAAAACAGATTTTAAGACCTCACACACAGACACACACTCTCTGCAGCCAGTCTGTCAACTGTCATGTTGTTTTAGCAGCTGCATGGAGTCGCCGCCACCTACTCAAAAACCCACCCTGTATATGCGTTCATCTAATTAATGAGGAGTTAAGGGCTGGTAGGGGGACTTGGTGCGCAGGGACGTTGATATAGCACGCCGATTTACCCCCCACCACCGGATATCACGGACATGCCTGCGAGTCATGTTCGCACAGCAGCCCGCCTCACTGCATGCATAAAAAGAAACCATGAAAGGAGGTCAGAGAACCCACTGAGAAGAGTTTTAACACGATTAACAGCTAGGAGATGGATTTTATCTATCCCATATCTAATGAATAAGTAGTGGACATAATTCCTGATTTAATGCAATTGAATGTTTACTTCAAATGGAGAGAAGGAGTTTGTATAACTTTTGTTTCTATAAACACCTTTGAAGGAATGATGGAGGCATTTTAATATGAAATCTATATAAGATGTTGTCATGGCATATGTATTTAAACCATATAGATCTTTATACATCTTTCCAAATCACTTAAACCAAGCAAGTGCCAAACAAGCATTGTTTGACCCATATAGCTTTTTGTTTGTTAGCTTTAAGTTGTAAATGTGAACTCCACTGAGGGATGTAGAGAATCAATTTGATGCATTTAAGGTTCAGTGCTCCCATACCCCTCCACCCATCTCCTCATCCGTGGCATTGCTCTTATCAATACATTGGAGGCCTTGTGCTGAAGGGAAACAAATTCAGGATGTTTAGCTTTTCCTCTCTGCACCTCTTTCCCTCACAAACTCTTTCTTTCCCTCCTCTCACTTGTCTGGCAAACTGCGTGTGCATGTTGGCTTGTGTGAGTATGTGCGTGTTGCCATCAGAGAAAAGGCATCCGATGCTGCACGTCAATCAGCCAAGACACAAATGTCAATTTTTGTGTCGGCGTACGTCAGGCTTATGGTGAAATTATGACAGCAGAAGACTTATGGCTAAGCAGATAAAAACAGAGAGAGGGTGTAGGCTTGACTTATGTGTGTACATGCACAAAGACAGTGTGGATTTCGCAGTCACAGCAAGAGCAAGACAGCAAGAGACAACAAGAGTGAGAGAAAGCACAGCAAGAATGGATAGACGAAGGAGGGAGGGATGGTGTTAGACACAAGAAAAGGGCAGGAAGAAGTGCTACGGGAGTGAAAGAGTGCGAGTCAGAGATGGTGAGGGGATAAAGAGGGAGCAGGGATGAATAAATCAATAGTGCATGGCTGTGGAATGAAGGGCCGCTTGCTGCCAGCGAGTGATTGACACCTCACTGGGGTGCTGTTGCTGAGATGATGCTCATTCTCTCTTCCTGATCCTGACACCTCTCTGCACCATCTACTTCCTCCTCCTTCACCAGCAGTGCACACCCTGCTGGCCCCGGATGCTCCTCTCTTCCCCTCCTTCCTGAAATCATCGCAGGTTGTTTCCTCCGACACTTTCTCTGTCTGTCTATAATGGATCCCTCCACGTATGCACTTCAGAAGACACTAAGATGTGCACAAAACCACAGCGGTACAATATAATCACACCCACATGAATACACATACACATCATTTTTTATTAATTTTTATTTGGTCATGCAAGTGCTTGCTCACGTGGGATTTGTTTGGTCTCTGTAAATAATAAAGAGTACAGTCTTGACCGGCTCTAAATTAAAAGTGCCCTGAGATAACTTCTGTTATGATTTGGCGCTATATAAATAAAAGTCATTTGAATTGAATTAACCTTTTCAAGACAAACACAAGACAAACAGTGGCCGGGTGCAGTCACCTTAAAAAACAAAATACAAAGTGTTAATTAGTGAGTGTTGGAAAAGAAGCAAATCACCTCCTGGCTCAGGCTCCTTAATTAACTCTCAGGCTTGAGAGTGATATCAATCTTACCATCTAGTTCTCGCCAGGAAAGTGAATAGATGTATTTCCCCAAATATTGATAATATGTTCCCATAAAGTTATGTCCAGACGCCACTTCCTGTCTAGCTGCTGTTCCACTAGCTTGTTGTGGGCTCCTTTCTTGGAAAGCGAAATATGTTCCTGGGGTTTACTATATTCTGCAAATAAATTAGTATCTACTACAGCACTTGCTATTACAGTGGAAGTTGAAACCCGTAGTTGCCCAATGGGTGCAAAAAGGCGCAATTACAAATCAGTCAGCAACTTCAAGGACAGCGCCATGGATTTATCAATACACAGCATAGAGAGGCTACTGATATTTCAGAACCATGGTCGGGGCCATAGATTGTATCTTAGATATATAAAGCATACGTATTCAGCTTAACAACCCCTCTGCCCCTGCACTCTCTCTGCTACTAGGGGATGGAGAGAGAGGCTGGCTAACAAGGGGATATCCCCCTTGTTAGCAAACTAACCAAAATACACCCCCTTTAAATCGCCTACTGTTGAAATCTTTTAGCAATGTGATCTTAAAAAATGCAAGATATATTTATCATATTAAAAATACAGTTATACCTTGGTATTTTCTTTTGAATCCATTATATCTCCCCACACTCTCTTGTCATAGACAATAGCTGTAATCTGTGCCATCTAAAAATGTTTCTGTGCTGAAAGCCATAGACACTCAACCATGAATGTATTATAAGAACTGATACCAGACTCAAAAATGGCACCTATTCACTTGAGTGGAAATTACTCACCCATCAGCCCAAAGGTTTTCCTATAGCTTCCAGGTTTGCTTCCGCATTGTGCAGCCCACTGCACATGCACATTAGCGTTTCTCCCGCTGGCTCCACCTGCATGTTCCTGTTTAGCACCATGGTCTTTATAGTAGGATAACGTCACATAGTTGGCTCACTAACTTTTCTGGGCTCAGGATAAGTTTTGCAAATATAAAACCTTCATGGTTTAGAACTTCAGAACACAAAGAGCAATAACCGGCCTCGTTTTCAGATCGAGATGTTTCTTTGAACGTTTAACAGACGTCTCTTTTATAATAGTGGTTCATGGGCAACATGTTTTTTTTTTGGTTTTTTTTTGCAGGATATTACGTATCATCAATACCCGAGTGGCCACTGGGAAAAATTGTGAGCAAGGCTGAGTGGGGGCACCATATCCATCCATAATACATTAACTCACCTACTGACTCACCTCATTCTGTTGAGCTGGTGATATTTAACCTGTAGTGGTCTAAGGCTTATGGAACACGGTATTTGTTTAAGGAAACTAAAACAGAAATATCACTTAAATAAACTATATTATACCGTTTTTTTTTTTAACAAATTACCATCCTTGTCTAAATAAAATTACTGAACTGCTTCACCTTATGTTGAGAAAGTTCCTTTTGGCTATCTACAACCACAAAACAGAGCAGCTGCCTTTCAGTGTAATGCTAGCCTGTTAGCCAGCATCATTTTGTTGGCATGTGTTGGAGAAAGCTGCACTGCTAGCTCCGGCTGTATTTATGTGAAAGAGCTGCTTTGTTAGGACTGGATATATTAAGCGCATTGTAGTATTTTTTGGGGGGCATATATTGGTTGCGTCACTTGAAAGCAATGCTTAACAGTTTGATTTAATTGAACTGAGAGATTCCAATTTAACTGAGCTGATAAATACAACTCTTACAATGGAAAAACTATTATCCTTCTTACAAGTGGTTGTTTTGCACAGTTTAAGTTGAGGAAGTCACATAGGTTTGTATTCACTGTGTCAGTGTCTATGACATAAAACACTACCTCTATGGGACTCAGGGGGTCACCAAAGTTTCAAATTCTACTGGCAGAAGCTTTAAAGCTACAGGACTCTTTAAGTAAATTCAGATTTTCTATTCCATCTGTTTGGAATACATGTCGTGTATTGTGCAAAGCTTTTGAAGTTACATAAATATCAAATAATTGTGAAAACATTTCCATAGCGGAGTCCAAATGTTGGACTGACAGGGTCTTTCTTTTTTGCAAATAATATTGAGATAGCCAAATAAATAATGAAAAAACAGATATCACTATCACTTGAAGACAAACTCATATGGTTGTGGTTGCTAGGTGACAGTGACATTGACTAGCCATAACACAGCAGTGCCTGTACCAAAAAATATATTGCTTGGCCATATACTGGACTGTTTTTTATACTATGCTTGAGACAGATATGCAGCCTGACAGGAGTCAGAGAATAATGTTGCCACATGGCGGCTCAAATACAACAGTAACATGAATATCATTTTGCCCATCAAGGTGAGGGTGTTTAACGACGTGGTTTTGTTGTGAGTATTTGCTGCAATCATCTTTTGTAACAAATGTTGTTGGTTGTTATCACCGCTGCCTTAAGACATGTTTCTCCTCTGACACCGCTCATCAATACAGTGTCAAGTGACATCTGATTTTGCTAATGAGTGAGAATGAACTTTTCAAGCGCATGTTATTGACCACGTTAATGAAGGAGAAGCAGTAATCCATATTTGGCCAGATTCCAACACTGTGACATACATGACTTGACAGCAAGGACACCAACCACCTAATGCAGTATAGTTGTAGTATATCTACAGTGTTGAATCTAAATGATAAAACTACCTCCATGTCATTTAAAAGAAAACGTTCTTGTTCATATCAGTTATCATTTGCGACTGAAATGGAGGAGCTAATTGTCAGCGTGTGATACATTAAAGTATCTCAGTCCCACAGAAAGCCTTTTCATTAGACATGTATTCGCAGGGATTACATCATTACTGTGCCTCAATCAAGCAGACAGCAAGACACATCGAGGATAGCTTTACCATCATGGATCAATAGCTTGCCCCTCATTAGCACTGCATTGCACTGTATTGTATACAGTAGATCATATCCTGGGTCTAGAGACTTGTCTTACAGTCAAAGGACAAGGCAAATCGTTGTTTTTTTGTCTGACTGAAATATTTCAAGTCATTGCATTTTATCTGCCTCTGTGGAGTGTTTTACCTGTGGCTTTCTGAAGACCACATCTAGAACAACCTTTCTCTCTAATCAGAAAGTCTTCTTTGATGTGGCTTTATGTGGGGATAATGAGTTAATCATGGGGATAGGAAAATTGCTAATTATGGAGTTAATGCTGTGGAAAGAAACAGGGGATAAGAGCTTGAACAGCATCCCTCCCCAGGTGAAACGTGTGTGGGTGTGCACATCTCCACATGTCCATCCATGTGGACAGTACATGCATGCAAGCACATGTGGTTGAATTTCAGTACACGTGTGCACATCTATTATGTACATTTATCGTCACTGGGAGGTAAAAATTATTACCTCAATATGAAACAGATGCCTCACAGGCCCTTGGTAAGCCGTGCTTAATAGGTCTTACAGAAACTTATCAGCGGGTCTCCACACTCCCACACAACACATACATAGGTTTGCCAGTTACTTCACGGGGATATTGCACATCCCAGACCTCCAATTTCATATTCTGTGCCAAATATGGTATCAAGACAGTGCCTCTGAGAAGGATCACAAAAAGCAAAATGAGATAGAGTACACCACTATGGATGTGTCTTTGCATATAGTCTCTATTTCTTAATTAAGCAGGATTGTGAATGTTCCATTAGGTTACAGCAGTGCTACTAAACTACTACTAAACAATTACTGTTTTTATTATGAATTAGTCCACCAATTATGTCATGATTAATTATTTTCTAGATTAATTGTTTATAAAAATGAAAATCATCATTTCCATTATTTCCCAGAACTCAAAGCAACGTCTTCAAATGGCTCTTTTTTCTCCAACTAACAGTCCAAACCCCAAAGATATTCCATTTGCAATGATTTAAAAAAGAGAAAGGCAAAGCCTCACATTTATGAAGCTGGAAAATTGATGATTGTTGACTGATAAATGTCCCTCATGATTAATCAGTTATCAAAAATGTTGTTTAA
>NW_023339751.1:3158534-3158734 GCF_004916995.1 Morone saxatilis
TTTCTGACTTGTTTCTCACTCTGCACCTGCAGCTACATTGCCATTATCTGAATGCAATATCATTTCCCTTTCCCTTCACGCTCATCAACACCTAAGCCAATCAGCCAGTGAACCACTTCCCCATTCTGTGTGGGAACCTTAGAGTCCCTTCCTCAGCCGCCCACCCCACCACCCCTCCCTCCCACCCACACCTCCCACCA
>NW_023339751.1:3158834-3168700 GCF_004916995.1 Morone saxatilis
TCCCACCCACACCTCCCACCAGATGGCAGAGGGACAGATCCATCATTGCTTGTGAGGAGTGTCACGTTCGTCACCCATCTTGGCGTGGCGCACGGCGCCTCAGGGCGTGTCCGTGCCAGCCCCCATGCCAGGGATCGTGGGCATGTCAGCTGTTGCACCTCCAACGTGCTGCAGCTGCAGATGCTACTCATTTGCAGGTTAATGTATTTTGGGGGAGAGTTGTGTCAGAGCGCTGGTGAGTGAAGCAAGCCAGCCATCCAATTAGAGCAGAACAGATTAGTGGGGGTTTTACATTGCATAGTCAGAGCGACAGCCTCTGGTGGCTGAAAGTGTGGTTGTGCCCAGAGTGAGGTTAGATAACAGTTTCTTACTGTGAAAATCTTGTTATTGTTTTCTGTGGTTGTCCGTCTCTGGCAGGCATATTGAGAAACAGTGGCCACAGCAGTGGGTGTAGAACCTTCTGGCAATGTGGGCAATGTGTCCTGTGTACAAAAATAACCAGAGAACTATAAACACACACACACATACACAATCATATATCACCTTAATTTCTGAGCTCTTGCAAATTGTTGACCGTCTAAATGTGTAAATGTGTGTAAGCCTATTGCTGACTAGCATAGAGCCAAGAGTTCAAATTGAATTACATAAAAATGTAGCCATTTGCCTTGGAGAAGTTATTTTTATGACTGTGTGTCTCCAGGGCAACAGGCTAATGACACTCATCTCACAGTCTGGTGGCATCCAAATCCATTACGCTACCTAACCCGTGGCATTACAAATCTGCTTGCCATCATCCAATTTGCCTCCTGTAAATTGCCTTTTCATTCTATGAAGAAATGGTTACCCATTTGTAATATATGTGTCAAAAGGATTACCAATGTAATATTAATATTCTTGCAGACAATTAGACATCACAAAAGGGAACATTGTGTCCATAAAATTACTCATGGATTGGTGGGAGAATGATACATAGAGGGGAAGAAGAGGAGAGAGAGGAAGATGAAGAGATTGTCACCACACAGTGTTGACTGGGGCGGATGCTGCAGATGGAACAGGGGTGTCTCTAAAAGATAATGAAAAGAGCTAGTACCTCTCACACTGCTGGGCTGAATCAATCAGTAAGGGATTCAAAAAATGTTCATCATTTATTCTCTGCCAGGAGCCTTTCCTGTTCTCAAAAAAAAAATAACTTGAATAACTTTGAATATATTTCATGGCACAATTTTTCTGCCAATCAAAAGTAAAACTGTCTTAGAAACTTGCTAACTGCGCTGCAACAGGGGGTGCTCCATCACTTTTCCACCTCAGCTGCCGTTTGTTTAATCCAATATGGGATTGTGGGTCCATGGAGACAAACGTCTGTGCATCAGCATGCAGAGGTTGGTTTTCCCCATCTGGGCTCGGTTATTATACAGGCCTATAACTCTGTGGAAGTTAAAGCTCTTAGACTGATCTCAGAGGCGGCGTATCCCCTCCTGGCCTCCTCTCCAGTGTCCTCTCCACCTTTGCTGTATGGTTTAGATGTAACTAAGCTAATGTGTGCAGTCTACACTACAGCTTCCTTTCTCCACATACCATCTGCTGAGGTGAAAAGGTATAGTGCGCGTTGTAGGACCTTGCCCACTCCTGTGCCCCTCCTCTAAACTGTAGAGACACTCCAGGCCTGTTCCTGCCACCATGTTAATGCCTGTCACGCAGACAGAGAAGTGCACTTAGGTGGGTTAGAGCAATCCTCTCGGGCTGCTGAGCAGGACAAAGGTCACAGAGGTTCCACCGCTTAAGCGAGGCTGCTCGCACCTGCACCCACGCACCTACACACTAACCCACAAATATTGTCCTTAGACGCCCAGCCCACCTGTCTCCCAGCAGAAGAGTGAAGTCAGACACATGTTCATAAGTCAGATACAAACTCTGAATCTCTGGCAATCATTTCCATTTTTGTTCCTTTCAAGCAGTGTATTCCTACATCTCACCACCTCTCCACTTTAACAGGCTAAACAGCCTCTCTGCAAGCCAGGAAGCAATGTTACATTATAAATACAAATATTACATTTCAATGGGTTTAATACTTAAAATTCCTCCCTGACTTGCAGTGGAATATTTATGATAGTAAAACACATTGCATTTCCAGACTATCAAGAAGAGCCGCAGGCAAATGTGCCCAAGAAGTAGCCTGTTTGGGGAATATTTTATCCCTACATGGTAGCTCCTTAAATGGATTTATGACTCATAAAAACAATCTACTGGAAGCGCCGCACACATAAATGCCACCACACATTACCTTGTTCGCTTCTGAGAGGAATTGCATCACAAAACAAGAAGACAACTGGGCTCCTGGTTACCTGGGGAGATGGGTCAATAAATGTCAGCATGGAATCATTAGCCTTGTCACTTAATGATGCAGCCGACTAGAAGCTGATGCGCCACACTCACGTGGCCATGTGGAAACAATGCTAGAGCAAGACAAAAGCATTTCTGGGGGGGGGGAGGCACAAATGCAGCGAATGTCATTGCGGCTGTTAATGCCATCACAGGCTGTTAGGAGGAACCCTAGATGGAGCTTGGCAAATGTGACTTCAGTAGTTGAGTGTTTTTCCCTCTCCACTGTGGGAGGAACAGGAGACAACATATTTCTTTATTTTGGATGCATATGCTGCCAAGCCCTCATAGTGCCATGCACAAGGGGAAATATGTGTTTTTCCATGTGTTTCACTTAGCGGGCCGTTCTAAGCCCTGACGTCCAGCCGATGGGTTTATTTGACACTCCCACGCAACATGGGGGATGTTTCTGTTGCCATCAGCGATGTCAAGTGTTGTAATATGAGCAGAGGCAAAAAGAAGTTATATGTGTCGTCTTTGTAAGAGCTCCCTGTCTGGGGGTTGACATTATAGATCTGCAGGGAGAGGAAGAAGCTCAATACATACCAAGTAGTAGAAGAAATACCTTCACAATATGCATTTCCTGCATGAAAGAGTATTCTGTTATTGTTTTCTCAAATACTGCATGGGCATGTCATTTCTTTCGTGGTAACATACTCAATGTAAAGCTTCCTTTTTGGTTCGTGGTGCCACCTAGTGCTTGTCCTACATTTTTATATATATTTCTTTTGAACCTGAATGAGGTGTCTCGTCTCCACAGCAACAGGTCTCCCTTCCCTCATGCTGTCAGTGAACCAGCTGATGTCGAGCACATGCATGTTAGGTAGATTCTTGGGGGCACACTCCTTTAGCCAGTTCCACAGGGACGAAGCCTTGCTGTCCTCTGACACCACATGAGTGACATCATTGCTGTAGAGGAAGAAGAAAAACACTCTCAGACGGTTGATAGTTCAGTTTAAAGGACAAGTGTGTAGGATTTTACTGGCACCGAGCGGTGAAGTAATGTCTGTTTTTCTGGCCACGAAAAGCATATTATTCGCAGTATCTACGTAACTCATAAACAAAACTTCCCATGCACTGCCAACAACAGTCAGCTGCTGGTAGGTAGCAGGATGATGTAGTATAACATCAAAATTAACAGCCACAACCAAAGTAACTTAAAACCTGCAACATAATGAAGAGGTGGAACACACTGGCCAAAATGCAATCTTGGAACCCATTGGCTATCCTTGAACAATAATTTAGCTTTTTTTAAAAAGGTATCTGCATTCATATGTGGACATCTGATGAACATAAAGATGAACAGAAATACGTCATTATCACATATCAAGTTCCTAATTGGACTTCAGAGGACGTCTTGGCCCAGATATCTGTTATCCAGATAACAGATATTGTTTCTGGGCTACACTGGAGGACCCGAAAGTTGCCGTTGTCCCCAGAGGCTAAACTGTCGCCAGATGATAGCCAACGGGTTTGAAGATTGCCTGCAACACAGCCCCTGATCTGTCATTGGATTCTGATTAAAAAAGCACACCAGTTCGAAGAACACACATACAGAAATCCATCATGTAAAAGTGTTCATGTACGGCCAAATAGCTCATGGTAAGAAGCTGATTGAAGTTATTAAGTTTCTCTTAATGTAAAAAATTAGCAGACAAAAGCCTTAATACCATGTTTGTGGATTAGCAGGATTCCCAGGGTGCCTTGAATTGTTTGATTGAAAGATTTTCTTCACTGCTTGATTTAACAGAAAAAACTTTCCTGTCTTGTTCTCAGCAGCCTTGAGAGAGTGCAGAGGTTCAAGTGAGGCTTTTGAAATGCAGCTCAGATCTCAGCATCGTGGTCTTATTCATGCTGTTTGGGGATCAACACTGGGTGAACAACAATCAGCACAGACCCTCAGTGCCTCCCTCCACTGTTTGATAGCTGAACTCATTCAACCAGTGCCTCCTACAGCTCCGCCAAGACTTTCTCAACAGACTTTTTTACCACCGCCTCCTCCCCTCTGCTTCCTGCCACGGAGTCTAACTACCATACCCAATCAGGGCGCTCAGCCGTGCATAATTACCCTCAGCACGCTCCTCCTCTACCTCTCCTGGCGTGGGTAAATCGGTGGAAAGACTCCTTAAGACATGTCCCAACAGAGCTCAGGCTGAGGCCTAATTGGCCAAATCGCTGGCGAAACTAATCCTCTATCTGCTCGGCACACCAGTCCGGCCACCGATGGTACATGGTTTTTTTTATCCTTCCCAGCACAAAGACATGGATAAAAAGCCTCTAAAACAGACACATTTGAGGTATCTGGGACACAGCTATTATCTCCAAAAGCTCGAACTCACTTGCCGTGAACAGTTGTCTAACCACAGTAATAGAGATTTGGCTCTTGGGTTGATTTCCCTCTCAAATCACAAGGGGTAGAGTTGCTCTGTTGGAACAAGATTGACGATCATAGAAAAAAAAAAGTTCTCTCTTTACCTAGATATAATCCAGCCCATGAATTTGGATCCTTATCTTATGCGTAGCTGTACAGAATGTAAAACAGCAGATTGACATGCAAATGAGCGAGAATGCAAGCCCAGCACCAGATAGTACTTCCCAGAATCAGTGGGACTGAGCCCAGACACAAGGACAGGCTAAAGTCAATGGGCTTTGATATAGAGAACTCTCTCGAGTCATCTCTCCGCCCCCGTTCATGTCAGCGGCTATCTTCCTATTCCTCCTTTCCTATTCCTTCCTTTCAACCAACAGGCTGATCAAAGACAGAGTATGTCCACAACAGATTTTTACATGATAGCAAGGCTTCATCTGTTTGCCTTTTACATCTGCTCCCATGGGACATCTTCACTTAGATATGTAAGATAATTGTAAGTGGTGTATTAATCATAATAAATAAACACCTAATTAAAACTCCATTAAATTATTTTTTAACTGGCTCAAGAAGAGCTGCTTCCACGCCTAATCAACCAAGATGTCACATCGCAGATGAACAACATGAGGAAGTGGCCATTCGCTAAAGCCTTCCCTCTGGACACAGATTGTCCAATCACAGCTTAATTTGGCAAGGCAGGCCTGTCAAGCTTTGGATTTATCTGCATGTTGAAGTGGTTTGCACAGGGCTGTAGTGAGACTGATACACAGAGTGTGATTTGGAAGGCTTTTTTTTTTCCTACCCTATCCAAAACCGAATATCCAACTTAAGTTCACCCCGGTCATTCATGAAAGAGCGTTTATTGCAGCTCATCAATCAGCCAGGACAAACATGTCGATATTTGGATCCATGTTCATGTGCATCAGACTTGAAATTAGGACAAGAAGAGACTGGTGTGTGCATGTGTCATGTGTTTGTGTGTCAGTGTGTGTGTGCGAGCAAATTCATTTATGCACAGAGGAATCCACACAGTGTATCTGACCATATGCTCAAGGCAGTGTGCCTATAACTTGTGGAAGACTAGATACGGGAGGTGTTGCTATCAAACTGCAGCTGATATCAGTTTTGTCGGCTTGCAGAATTAATGTCAGTTTGAGGCAGGCACGCTCTACTTCCTGTCGTTGGTTTCAGACAATTGTATCAAGCCAAGTGTAACCGTAGGAGCGCTCAAGCTGTGTTTCTGGGAATGCTGCCATGGCCAAGCTGGTGCACGGCTGGCATGAACACTTAGACGCGCATTTGAACACACACACATGTTGGTTTACTATACCTGTGAGGACCCTTTAAATTAACTAAATCACATGCTAACTTCAACCATTTTTTTTTTTACCTTAAGGGGACTTAAATTTGGAAAAACTAACTTCACTGTGAATATTTAAAAGTGAAATAGATTCTTGCAAAATGAAAGCAGAGAGCACACACACACACACACATACACACATGCTCACCAGAGGAGCTCAAAGTCTGAGTTTGAGCTGCCCAGCCTCAAAAACAATGTCACTTTTAAAAAAGGGAGGTTGCATCAACAGTAACAGTAGCCTCAAAGGAACCTGACTCTGAAGCGTTGCGGGTGTCAAGCAGAGGGCTTCTGCTGTGTTCACAGTTTGGGATTTAAAGGATACTTTCAATTAGAGACAGAAAAAATGAAGAAGGCATGCTGCTTCCATAATTACCGCACAATAGATGATTCATCACTGCAAGGAACAAGCACACAAAACATCTCTCCTTAAGTGCGACTTAACAAAAAACTTTCACCCAAACTCATTAAAAAAGTTTGTGTTTGCTCTGTTACATTTCTTCCAATGTTTCTACTTTTCTCACTGTCAACTGGGTGTAGCTGGGTTAGACAATTTCTTCCCCGTCCTAAACGTATTTACGTCGGAACTGTGAGATATGGCTCTGGGGGGAGAATCCACTAAGGTGTAGCAGCGAAAGGATAAATGCCCTAACCTTCTCTAATTAAGTATTCATGACACTATAGTGGCTCTCTAATCAGCTTATTGGACCTTAACTTCTTTAAAAAAGTTATATGTTTTTAAGAGAATAGCAAGTAGAAAAACTGAATATAGTCCTGACCTTTTTTTTCAGAGGAACAATTTAACAGCCTGATGTTTCTTTCCTGTAAACATCTGGTATGTAGGTTATCTCCATCATTTAAACTGCTTCTACAGACTATGTAAATAAAAAATTTTATTTAAGCATGCAATTAAGTCTTCATTTTGCATTTACTGGCCCGGCTGCTAGACAGTACAACAGTGCTCAAACAGGCCGTTAATTAGTATTGTGACCTTCCTTTTCACAATAAATGCCTTGAAAGCCAACCACAAGGTCAAACCATTCTTGCTGGTACTGGTAGAAAAACAACACAGGCTTAGAAAATACTCCTCTTGCATCCTTCTAAGCTCTACATTAGCGTGTTCTCTTGGGTTTCACATTCAGAAAAGCTTCTAGGCCCCAGCCCTGTTCAGTCAGTGAAAAACAAAAAAAAAACAAGCTTTTTCCAACCTGAGGACGTCTTCCACAGCAAAGCCCTTTGACCTGGCCAGCTGGGTCAGAAAGCTTCTCCTGCTGCGGCCCATTTTCCTCTCCACCAGGTACAGTCTGACATCCTCAAACTTCACCTCTTCACGCCTGGAAACATCGGCATCCACTGGTCTCGACCTTTTCCTCGCACGAGGCACAATAGGAGTGTGGAACATCTCTCTTGAGACGCAACTATCCAAAGTATTTCTGCACCTCTAGGAATTTCTGCTGTTTTGAGCTTTTTCTATTGTTGCGTGCCACTTAACTTCCATCCAGGAAAAACACCCACTTTGGTAATGCCACAGTTGTGTTTATTTCACAGTTGTTGATCTTCTTTTTTTTTTGCCTGACAGTAGGAGAGTGTGTCAGTTGGAGCAGGGTTGGTGAGAGTTGGCAGACAGGAAAAGGGCTCTGGCAACAGGTGTTGAGGATTTGGTGTTTACCAAAAACCACCTGCCAAGATCGAATGATTGAGGATGGGAGGAAAAAATGAAAACAACCGGTTGCCGTGGCATTATGCACTACCAGCAAAAGTTGCAAACACACGTTTAAAGGAAGTAAACACCGCCTGATCCAGCTGCTTCTTAAAAAGCATCTTAAAAGTTTCAGTCGCAATTCCCCTCTCTTGGCTGGAGTAAAGCCTCACTCCTGGGAGACGCCTGAATTCTGGTCACCTCACAAACCCCTCACAGCTGTCCTGCCATGTCCAGTTCGTCTCGCCACTCACCGTCTCATTATGTCCGGACCAAGTCTCCACCATCTGCTCCACCGCTTTAATTAGCTTACTGCCTAAAATGAGAGGCTTTGTGGGCATTTCCCCTGAGATCCCACAAGCTCATACACGGCCTTTGCACACAAACACACAAACAGGTACTGTATATGCAAGCCATTGATGATTAGGAAGCATTTATCGAGGGAGAAACACTGCATATGCAGTGGTCAGGAACACAAACTGAAAATGGAATTAATCTGTTTAACTCATCAATTCCTTTTGTTTCCAGAGAGGTAATTACAACATGAGCCATTGTCTTGTGCTGTTCAGATTTCTCTGCTACAGTGCTCAACAACGTGAAAGAAAAGCTTTAAATGTCATTGTAATTATTTACAATAATGCATCTGCTTCAGTAGACCAAATAGTAATGATTTGTTGATTTGGGCAAGCAGGGAGGGGGGGGAANNGGGGGGGGGGGGGGGGGGTCATTACAGACTTTGATTCTACATCTAATTACCAAAGCCTCTGTTCTTTTTCTTCACTTTAATAAGCACACCTTGCTTCTGTCAGCTAGACAGAATTTATTACATTGCTCTCATTAGCATGGAGTTCTGGGGGTTAACGGGTGTCACAGGGCACACGTGGCTAATTGTTTGACTATTTACCCCAGCCAATCACTCAGCTTTATATGAGGGTGCTGGCCTCCATCCAAACTGAGACCGATGATATTCTACCAACACTTTAGACAAATGGTTCCTACACTGCCAGCGGCAATCACTGCAAGAGCATTGGACCCAATTTTTCCTAACTTTCTTCAGTAGCTCTGTGGATGCATGACACAATGTCTGATACCTGTAAAGAATTTTTGTAAATAGGTAATTTGGTTAGTCAAACCCACAGGACTTTATTTTACTCCCAAAGGAAAATAAATTATACTTTTAATTGACTTTTACTCAAGCAATGGAAGTACATACTTGCACTTTACTTGATTATTTCCATGTTATTCTATTTTATACTCCACTTATTTAAGAAATAAATATTGTATTTTTTACTCCACATTCACCTGACAGCAGCAGTACCTAGTTGCATTTCAAAAGTGAAATTATTTTATTTTTTAAAAAAGTGATTATTATAGAATAAACTAACAATTTAAAATTTGCTCCACCTTGACCAGCTGCAACATTAAAATTATATCTCTGCATTATTGTATCAGCAATAATAATCCAGTATTATGTCATGTAACTGTCTGAAAGGGGGCAGTCTGCATGAGTGTCTTATACTCCAACCTGTAATAAACCTAAATTATTCTAAATACTTCTTCCACCACTGAAGACATTGATATTTTTATTTGATGAAGTAGTGCACCCATAAAAACATTGAGGGTTTGAATATTTAAGTCTGTATAAACATCAGTTTATACAGACTTTTTTGCATCTTCAGTGCAATATGCAAATTATTTACTTAATACAATTACTCCATAACAAAAGTCCTGTATTCAAAATGTTACTTAAAGTTCAGACACAATAGCAACAAAATGTACTTAAACTAGTATTAAAGTATTAATTATTATTATTGGTGAAAGCAGTTCTTTAATGACTTTGAACAAATTCTATTTTGTACCTTATTCAAACACTGTAGACTAGTTTAACCTATAATGCATCATATTTTAAAAACATATCACCTGTTGTAGGCCTGTGTAAAATCTTAACCGGTTAAGTCACTAGTAGTAGTAGTACTTAAGTTACTTACAGTACTGGAGTGTACTTGGTTACTTGGTTTAATTTAATTAACTAATACAAATATTGATTAGAACAGCTTTAAAGC
>NW_023339751.1:3168793-3169454 GCF_004916995.1 Morone saxatilis
AGATAGATAGATAGATAGATGAAGCACTGATATAAAATCAGACTCTCAATGCTTGCAGCCGACAGCCCTGTTTTCTTGTGTCGGTTCCCATATGGTGTCAAAACATGCCAGGTCCAGTGGGCCTTCTGCATTAAATATTTGATTTGTAATCAATACTCAACAGAGCATCAAAAAAGGAGAAAAAACACAGCCTGAAGGTAAGTCTTATTATCCAGTTTTCTTGCTGAACACTGTTTTGTATCATCAATATTTCAGGTTGAGAATGCTTCCTAACAAAGTAAAAGCCTGTACTAAATAAATACCCTGCTAAAAAAAAAGTGATATAAAAGAAGCAATGGTTTCCTTTTGTTTTACTGGATGTACTTGCTGGCAATGTGTTTGCTTTATAAATGTCATGTGTAGGGAACGTGTGTTTGGATTTCTGTTGGGTAATAAGAGCAGCATCAAACACATTTACAGAAAATTATTGGAAAATGTAGAAAATTAAGTTATTGCAATTGTCCATCTGGAAAGGGACAATTCTGTAGTTGAGGCAAAACCTCAAGCAGAACATGAAAAACTCCTATTCATCATAATCATATCAGTTCCTGCCTTAACAGAATAGATTAGCACTTATTTGCTTTTGCTTATTTGATGCCTGTGCATTAAGTATGGAGCTAGA
>NW_023339751.1:3169554-3185457 GCF_004916995.1 Morone saxatilis
AAAAAAAAGTGATATAAAAAGAAGCAATGGTTTCCTTTTGTTTTACTGGATGTACTTGCTGCAATGTGTTTCATTTATATGCATGTGTTAGGGAAGTGTGTTCTTGGGAGTTTTCTGTTGGGTAATAAGAGCATCAAACCATTTCAGCCCACATTACTGAAAAATTCATGGAAAATGTAGAAAATTAAGTTATTGCAATTGTCCATCTGGAAAAGGGACAATTCTGTAGTTGAGCAAAAACCTCAAGCAGAACATGAAAAATCGCTATTCAATCATACATCATCATCAGTTCCTGCCTTAACTAGAATAGATTAGCAACTTATTTGCTTTTGCTTAATATGTTCGATGCCTGACGCGTGCATTAAGTATGGAGCTAGAGGCAGGAGGTGATCTTAGTTTGAGGTCACAGCACCCAGCCACCATTAAAAAAGAAACTATTACAACATGTAACTCCACGTAAAACCAATACTTTTGTATGTTTTAAGATTCTGTTTGTGTAATAAAACAAGATACAGCGTGTTTATTAGTGAGCTTTAGAGGTGCTGGCTAGCTGTCACACACTGCTTCCAGTTTTTATGCTAAGCTAACCAGCTATACTTAATGCCCGCTCCTCAATTCTCAGCAAGATGGTACAAGAACGTTAGCCTGGCTGACAAAATCCACCAGCACTTTAAAAGCTTGTGGAAATATTCAATACCATGACACATACGATGATGTAATGCAAATTATGCAATGCAAATGACACAGCAAGTAATGTAACTAACATTAGCTTTGTTGTGGATTTGCATATTGTCGCTAAGGTTGCTGCTGCACAGCTAACATACAGAGAAGACAAGATAGTTTCCCAGAGCCAGCACACTCCCGCTACTATAGCTAACATCACAGCAACAGCATATCTTGGCAAACTTTCCCTGAATGTCCATGGGTACGTTTTTTTTTATGTTACCTGACAACACAAATCCTTGTTCTTCTCCTTTTGGCTGTAAGGGATTGCTTTGTATTCCCTGTAAGAGAGCAAATAAGCATATTTCCCTCAATGTTGAACTATTCCTTTAATATCCATTTTAAATTTAAAGGTAGATACTTGTCTGTACCTCTTCTGAGCCTGAGACGTCCACACACTGACTTACCGGTACTCACATTTTAAATACTGACTGATATATCCGAAAGTAATATTTGAATTTTCAAATTTTCCAGTACGGCTTTGTTATCGCCAACAGTACATGTCTCAATCTGATAAAACTGAAAAATTCATTTAATTTGAAGTCTTTTTTATCATATTTTTAAATCTCTCTTTCTCCGACATGCCTGATCACAGTCATATTTCTTGTATCAGAGATGCTAGTCAACAAAAAACACCCAATTTCCTGTCTTCGTTAAATTTCCAAAAGTTGAATGAACACACTCTCTACACATGACTTTCATTACAGATAGTGCGGCTATTATTACCACTTCAGCAATCATTTCCCTCACTACTACGGTCCGAATAGTCTTACAACCTTAAACATGATCAAATCTTGATATAAAAATAAATGTACAATAAATGACACACTCTGCCTGTAAATGAAGTGAATTCCCGAGCTGGGAGGTAAAAGTAAAGCCACACACTCTATTATGACACTTTTGTTTCCGAAGACTTTAATATAGAGTCACTTTGAGGAAGTCCCTTCTTCCCTTTTGCAGATGCCTTAATGCAATCTTGGGGACAGGTTTAGATTTTTTTAAATACCACGAATTGCCACATTACTTATGGATGGAGGAGAAGACGGAGATATGTGTTGGTTTCAATGAGGTGACTTCCCTGTGTGTACTTCTCCCTGTTGTGGCAGGCCGGTGTGTTGGAGCCGCGGTGCGTGACGGGTCAGTCTATGACTGTACTTCCAAAAGCACACTCCTGCTCAGAGGCTCTCTGTTGAGAAAAAAATGAACCTGCCGTCCAGAGAGGAGTGTGAGGGGTGGGACCCGTCTCAACTAGCCCTCTTTATGTGCAAGGTGAGTACAAGAAAAAAATACAAAAACAGGAAACTAGTAGATGCTAAAATGGCATAATCTGTGTTGTTCATTCACGAAACTAAATCAATATGTGTTTACTGCCCTTAGAACAAAATGCAAGAGTGTGCTGTCACTATAAACAGACTGAAAATTGATGGAAAGAGACTTTTGGTGAGTTAATCCCTTCATTTTCCTTCCTTCACCTGAATTTTCCAGGAAATGCTCGTTCTGTCCCTCTTGCAGTTACATAATCTACTAATCCGTTCAGGATCATATCTGGGTTGTGGTTGTGTTCAGTTCGTTATTCTAATTACATAAAATTACAAATCCTCCCTAGAATTTATTATTATGATTATGGTATTAAAAACAGCAGAATAATTACATCTCCTTGAGCTATTTGTGCCTGTTTAAACAACTATAAATCTGAAAGTGAAAGTCCAGTTTACAATGCTTAACATTTGCAACATTTTCATTCTTTAAAGTCAAATGAGATTGCAGGAGTTGTTTTTGTTTTTTTAGATATAGATAAATCCTAAACCTTTAAAAATTATATATGTTTAATAAATTAAAGAATAAACTTTACTATGAACATTAAGTCCTGTACAAATGTCCAAGGTTGAAAAACAGGGGAGATTTTACAGGATATGAAACGTGTGAAGTGTTCACATACACATAGTACTTCCCACACTCTTTTGGTGTGTAATCAGCGGCCCTCCTAATATGGAAGTGAGTACATCAGTTGCAACTTCTGCTTTGATATGACTTATTGCTTTGTCTCCATTATCCACATTGGGTGTGCAATCTACGAGGGCATGACAATGTTCCTGAGACGCATGCTGACACATTGCGTGCAGGTGAAAACTGTCAGTGTGTCAGTTTGGGAGAGAGTAAGAAGTGTGAAATGAGACTTAGGGCTAATAAAGCTGTGATCCCTACTTATTTAAGTAAGTATCATTAAATCTGCTACAGTCATGGGCGTGGGGGGAACTGCTTAAAGAGGATTTTGTGCAGTTAAATAACTGAAGCATGGGTTTATAATTTCCTGATATTATTGTAAGGGATTCTAATAATATCTCAGTCGTACCTCCTGTGCATTTCGTGCCTGTGGAAGCTTCCATTCATATGCATCTTTCTAATGGCCACTTAAAAACACTTGTTGCCTCGCGAACAAATGAGAGCAACAATCTACTCTTCTATTCATTATTCACTGACCCTGAACTGATTCTATTTCAGGTGGGATATTGCATCATTGAAATATTTCCCCTATATCTTACAGGCTTATCTCCCCTCAAATATGCTCGCTGTGGATTTTTATCGGTCAAAATGAATGTTATGTTACAGAGCAGAGGCTTTGATGTGCAAGTTAGATCTGAAAAATACATATAAATACAGTATGTGTATTGATTGATAGATCCCCTAGCTACAGACAGCCAGCACACCTGGCCTCTATTAAGGTTGGATAAACCCATGCAGTATTGAACAAGAATATTTCACCTAGCTGAACCACTGGGTGTGCACACTTGAATTCAACCAGCTTCAAGGCTGCAGAGTCTGATAGACATTCACAGTTATACAGTATCAATTAAAAATGTTTTCCACCTAGTTGTGTTTACTGTTGTTTGCTGCGACTCTATGGCAATAATGTCTACCACTTAGATCCAGACTGAAATATGTCAATAACTACTGAACGGATTGGCATGAAGATTTTTTTAAATACCGGACTTTTCCTTTAGTGACGCGACAAGGTTGACATATATGGTTCAGCTGTGTAATTGATTGGCATGCAATTTGCGGCAAATATTCAAGGTTCCCAGAGGATCAATTCTGAAGACTTTGGTAACAGCGTGGCTCTAGGAATGGTAATGTTAACTAGAAAATTCCTAAAGATGGAGTGTGCCTGCTCCTGGCCCATGAGTGCTTAAATACCATGATCATTATTCTTAGCTAGGCCAGCTACCAATCATAGGTTCACTCCCTCTGTAGGCTATGTGTGTGCGTGTTACATGTTGTTGCTTCAGCAGGCAGGCTCTTGGTTGTCGTGGCAACCAGGGGAGACCAGCAGACTTGAGAACCTCTTGAGAAAGAACACGAAACATGTATAAATGAACCCACTCCCCCCGAAACGCGTGGACCAGGAAACGACCGAAATGGAGAAAACCGAAAAGACCGTGAGCATCCCGTCATGCCGTCCTGTTGACATAGGACTGGCCGAGTTTCAGTGGCCATAAAGTTAAAAATGTGCAGCGCTCCGGTGGTTTGAGAAAGCAACAGGTCTCAACGAGCTCCTTTTCAAACTTTCCTCCTCTCCCAATTAACATGGGGAGTAGATGGGCCGTGAAGAGGGTGTTTGCTGGCGCAGCTGTGCGTTTCCCCGGCCAAAAAGACATTTGTGTCCTGACAGCGCCTTCAGGCAAGTGGTAGTCACCCCCGGCGACCCCCCAAACGAATTTTAACCTTACGTTTTTATCTATAAAGTTATTTTCTGTAGAGTGAAGCATCTTGTGGCCTTGCGAGAGCAGTTTACAAATTTATTTTCGACACAATTTTTCCTCCTCCCCCGCTCCACCTCTAAATGAAACGGCAGTTTATTGTCAGCGTTCCATACCTTCTTCCAATACACAACTCATGTCATTTTTTGGCGCCGCGGTTTTTGGGCGATTCTATCGGCAAAACCCCGTTTTGGCGAAAAACGCTTAGAAACGTCCAGCAGCACTAAGGTCCTCACCCGAGCCGCAAAATTTGGTAAGCCCTTTTTTGTGTAGCTGCGATCAACACGCCTGCGGGAGGAGTAGTGGCGAAAACGATGACGGAAGATATAATAAGCCGAGGAAAAAACTAGTCAAGTGTGCTTTGCAGGCATACTAATCAGTCGGTCCAGCACTGAAATATCTCAAAAACTATTAGATCGATTGTTATAAAATCGTGTACAGATATTTCTGCTCCGCGAAGGATGAAGCGTACTTGGTGACTACCTACCCCTGACTTTTAATTTAGCACCACCAGCAGGTTGTCATTGTTAGTTCTTAAGTGACAACATCTACTGCATGCAAGCACATGTGTAATGATGGATCGATTAATATTGAATCGGGTATTATAGTAATAAATTAAGTGAAAGTCAATTTAACAACATTTGCAGAGGTGGGAGATAACACATTATTTGTACTTCCTACCTCTACTGTATACGTTTTTCCAGGTGTGTTTTTTTTTACAACTTTTTACTTTTACTCGCTACAGTTTTCCACAAATATCAGTACTTTCTACTCCTTACATTTGCAAAACAGGCTTGGTACTTTTAGTTTTATTATATATGAGAGGAATTATTGATTACAGCACTGCGCTACACACCCAAACACTCACCTTGCATGATGCACTGTCTGCAGGGCACCAAAACAGCCTAAGGATCATAATAGTCATACATACAGTGTTCAGGGCCTAGTGTTACCACATTTTGCTTCCTTTATGGTCGCGCTTCTCTTTCCTCTTGTCTGCAAAACAGAGGGCAAAGCTCAGCTCCAGACACACACATAGAGCAGACAGACAGACAGAAAGACGCGGTGCAGTTTACTTGACTTGACGACCATTCTTGTTAATCTAATAATGAATAAAGCTGTCTGTCTGCAGTCTAAGTGTTGGTTTGTCATTAATCTGAGAGGACAGGAGGAAGGACTGATACTGACTGGTGTCTATGTGTCAGAAATATGATTTATTTTACAGACATTTTAGATTTATTTCCAGTGAGATATCATTGAGTTTATATAGTGAATTTGCTGTTGTTGCTGTTCTAGAAACAATATTTAGTTATATTTATATATAAATAAATTATAAATCAGTAATGTGAAAAACTATCACCTGTGTGTTTTTTTAAATATTATAATGATAATGATCTAAAATTATGTCAAAATGCACTGTCTGTAGTCAAATAACATTTTGGGGAGGAGGAACCCAACCCCCCTCCACTATATTGTATATCCTATTCAAAGTTTCAGTTAGCTTTGCACAGAAAGAGCTGGTAGAAATGTCCTTCAAAGAAACCAGAAAGTAGCTTTTACTTTTGATACTATGAGTTTATTTGGAGCCTGTACTTTTTCACTTTTACTTGAGTAAAGAAGTTGAATCAGTGCTACTTTTACTAGAGTCTATTTTTACACAGGTATCTTCTTCTTCTACTTAAGTAAAGGATGTGTGTACTTTTTCCACCTCTGAACATTTGTAGTTAGTTACAAATAGTTAGTTAGTGGTCCTCAAACCCTGAGAGGGCCCCCTGTGGGGTTGTAAAGCTACTGTAGTACTTTTTATTTTTGCAGGGACAGCGCACAGTTAAAAGTAATTGCACCAGAATTAACAGCTAATGTGCATCTGTTGTCCCTGGGCAGGTAAGAAAAAAACGATTACCAGGAGGATAAATGCTAAGCCAACCTAAAGTTGTATTAATGTGGTGACATAAACAAATAAAAGTGCTCTTCTGAAGGGGGATATGACAGAGAGGATGGAGAATTACTGAGTTAGCTGATTGATTGACCATTATACTGTCATGAGAGAGCCTTCTGTGTATATAAAGTGTGTGTCCTTGTACCTTGTCCTTACCACACCATGTGTTTTAGACAGAGCGGTGTTTAATCTGCAATCTGCATCCTCATAGATTTTTGTTTTAACATCTAAAAAAAAACTAAAAAGTCATTACTGTAAGTATGAGATGTTTTATCTTGGATTTGCTGATGAAGAAGTGAGTTTCAGTAGGTGGCACTCTTTACCTCTTCAGTTATGAGTGTTGTTGCTCATTGGAACTATCCAGTTCCTCTTCTATTTCTGACAAACAAGCTGCTGTTGTCTCTGGCAATGAAATGTCACTTCCTGTTGCAAGAGGATTTTACAACAGCAACTGTAAACTTTGATGCTTTAGAAGGTTGGATCACAGTTATGTTATAAATTTGATTGAACTAAAACAGATATTTATTTGTATTTACATTACAACATGCTTTCTTAAAACCACACACTCTGTTTGACAGTTTTTATCATCATCTGAAGCAGCAAAGTTTGTCTTTCACATGTACATACAAGCATGCTTTTGTGACATAACAATTAGTTTAGCAACCAATCATGGTCCAGTATTTGAGTCCGTACACAAGTGATATGGAAACCTCCAGGACACAAAGATTGAGAATGGAGTTTTCAGTAAAGTAGGTGACATCTTGTCCTGAACTTCTTTTTTTAAAAGGAGAATATTTGTATATGTCTTAAAACATGTCTGAAGGGGATCTTTAAATTTATAATACATTTCTGCACCAATGCTACTACGAGGCATCCCTGAGAATTTATTAAACATGCGTGATCACAAACATTTTTCTTAAACCTATGTAGGCCAGCAGTCAGCCAGAGATACAGCAGAAAATGAAGAATAATTATTTATGATAAGTTCAGTTTGACTCATCAGTAACTCAGCATGTGTGTAAGGCCAGAGAGGGCCTGTACTGTGGGCTCTGAATGTCATCCAGCCAGCGTGCTGCTGAGCATTGCCTTTGGCTTACTTTGCATATTCATATGATGTTTATACAGTAGATGGAGCAAAGGTCATAAAATCCTCAAGTAAGTAGGCAACGCAGATTTAAACTGTTCTCATAAGACAACAACGGGCTCTGCCTCGAATGCACCTTCTTCACATTACACCTACAACATCTCTTCATCACAGTGGTAAGAATGAGCGGTGAAAAAAAGGAACAATCTAATTCTGTCTGAGTGGTGGGTGGCTGTACACTACAGTGTGGATGGGAATGACAGTCAGTCGGCGCAGTGTAGATAAAGGCAATCTCCATCTTTTTGATGCCACGTTCGCTCACACAGGTAGACAGGTTAAAAGAGATATGTAGTAGATCAAAAGAACTGTCAGCCTCTATCTTTGTGACGCTGTCTGTGTGTAGCTGCTGAGCGAGGATGTCACTTTCAACTCCTGCCTGTGATGACATCAACACTACAAACAAAGGCTACTCAGTAAAGGACAGCCTATGCACTCATATATATCACATGCTTACCTTGTTGGTGGTATCAGGCATGCACAGAAATACAAATATGTGCTTAAAAAAGGAGCTTTGTAAAATGTATATAGGCAAAAGAGAAAGAGCAAATGTAATTTTCAACAGAGACTAGGTGCTAATGTAGTCCAATTCTAGCCTCACAAGATCTAATTTGAATTTTGCCACAGTCCCTTTGTAATGGATTATAAAGGAAACAGAGCGCACTATTTGTGTCTTAAAGGAGAAAAACACTTTAAACCATAATTAGCTTGTTACACTTGTGATTTTGGAACATTTAGTGTAGATCTGTGAACATGTGGAAAGTCTCTAACCTAACGACAGTCATGAGACGTTGCACAGCTGCTGGGAAAGAACCAAAGGTAATTTTGTGGGCATGTAGCTGCGAAGCTGCTCTTTCTATCGTGAAATGAAACTCATTTCAAAGAAGAGCATTAACAAATGTTCCATGCCTCAACCCCTCCGCTTGCTGCTTGCCATTCAAACAGAACAGACAGCCACATGCGACCGAAACAAAAAGTGGTCGTCCATGTGCCTGTTTTTGGGTGAAACTGAGATTTCACACTGACTCTGAACTCTTGCTGAAAAGCTACAAAAGGTGTGTACTTTAAAGGTTATGTGCTTGAAGGTTTGGCAGCTGTAACCAGGGATTTTTGAATGTTTGGGCTTAAGGTGATCTTGCACAACATCTGAAGAGGTGTCCTACAGCACAGACCTCTTTGAACCAGTCATTGTTAGCATGCTTATGTTTTGCATAATGAGTTAGAATTAATTAGTTTGTTTTAGGTACTACGATTTAAAGGAACCAGTCTGTAAGATTTAGTGGCATGAAGTGGTGAATTTGCTTATTGCAACTAACTGAACACCACTTGCAGCTGTATTTGATGACCTGGGAATGAGAACGGACTGTGAAGAGTGTAGGAAAAACTAATCTTTTATATGTAATCATTTTAGACAGAAGAAACAATCCTGGCAATCTTTGTCCAGCCTAGAATGTCTCTTTAGCAATAAGTAGGGACAGCAATGTTGGTCTGTCATTCGGGTGGTCCATCATTTTAGTTCAGACTGAACAATTACAGGATGGATTGCCATGGATTTTGGTGCAGACATTCATGATCAAAAGATGAATCCTGATGACCTTGGTGAGACTGACTTCCCATGCAGTGCCAGCAGCAGGTCAGATTTGTAGTTTGTCCAGTACTTTGGTCTCAAAATATCTGCAGAACTGTTTCCAGTAGCCTTAGCTGTACTGTGTTAACTGCTTATTAGCAGATGTTGGCATGTTGACATACTAAAGTAAGATGGTGAACACAGTAAGTATTGTACCTGCTAAGGAACAGCATGTTAGCATTGTTAGAGCATTTTAACATTTAGATCAAGCTGTGCTTAAAGGTCCTGTGTGTAACATTGACGGGAATCTATTGGAATATAATATTCATAGCTATGTTTTCATTTGTGTATTATCACCTGAAAGCATTGTTGTGCTTTCTTTACCTTAGAATGAGATATTGTGGGTGAGTGGTGAGTCCACCATGTTGAACCGCCGGGTTTCTACAGTAGCCCAGAACAAATCAAACACTAGCTCTAGATAGGGCCTTTCACACTTTTCCGCAAAAAATTCCACCACCGTAGTTTCTTCTATACGCTTGGAATGGGAGGGTGATGCAAGGGTGTTGTAATCAGCAACTACACTGCTAGATGCCACTAAATCCTTAACACTGGGCCTTTAAATATGGCCTCAGAGAGCTTCTAGCTTGACTGTAGAGTCGCAGCCTTGCTAATACTACCAACTAAGGACTGGTGAAGCATTCATTCAAATAATCTTCAGCTCAGAATTTGGCAAGCACATTCATTGATTTTCACACAAATCACTCAACTGCAGAAAAGAATTCAAGCTAGAAAAAGACTGGACCATGGGGACAGTAGTTTTCGTCCACAAATGCTAATTGGACTGCATGTAAGTTATAAAAATGTAAAAAAGAAATGAAGATGTGGCCGAGTGCTGTTTTGATTGAGGGCTCCTGGTTTGTAGTACAATGGAGAGGCTGCAGCTTGTAGAGCTGTTGTGTCTCATTTGAACAAGCACAGACACTCCTATAAATAATTCAATGTGGGAGCAGTGCCTGGGAGTATCCACTGGGGCGGACTATTTGATATTTTATTCGGTGTCAAAAGGCTAAGTCTGATTTTATACCGATGCGTTTTTTTCTCCTGTAAGTCAGTGGGATGATCAAGTGTGTATCTGTGAGGCCAAGGTTCAGTTCTTTGAAGGAGGTAAAGCCTTTCATATTAAGTGATCTCTCTCTCTGATTTACAAATGATTAAATCACATGCTCTGCTTTCACTGTACTATGGGCTTATTCCTAGAAGTAATACATGATTTTGTTGCACCACAGTTCCCATATTAAGGTAAGGTAATGTAAGCTGCATTATCAAGCCCCTCCCTGTGGAATATCTCATATAAATCATAAACAGCTTTGAAAAAAAAACACTATATAATTGAATGTAGGCATCAGACCCGTATATCATTACATTTGTTTCACAGGAGACCTTGCAGATAAAGGGCCGGCCATACATTATTCATATCTAAATTAACTGGCCATATTAGACTCATACCTCACACATTAACCTCTTATCACAAGCCTCTCTCTATTTGTTCATTTGACATCTTACAAACTTAAACGCACAATATCCGAACTTTCACAAACATTTGCTGTCATGGATCTTCCTTACATTACAACAAATATAAAACAGAGAAGAGACAGAGCAAGTAACGACCTGGAGCAATGAATTATGAATGAAGAGGGAAATACATAATTTAGAGGGATTTGTTGCATATTTTATGGTAATCATTTTCTTTCATTTACGAATAACAATTGCCTTACTGCAAAGCAGACATTAAATGCAACAACAACAAAAAAAAATCCCAATGGAGGCTAGGCAACTAGGCAAGAGCACTTAGAACACATATTTTTATCTTTGCTATATTTTTGAGAGATGTCGGTTTAGAAACTTGTGTCACTCGGACATTTTAGCATTAAATGAGCCACATGCAGTACATCAATAAAATGATCTCATTTTGATCTCCCATCCTTGAGCATTATACTATATTTGAGCCCTTTATCAAGGCACCAAATCCCAGTAACTTCTCCGTGGAGGAGCAGTATCTAACCAACAAAAATTACAACTGTAAGACTGAAGTGCTTCTATCTATTATATGCATTTATATCATGTTTGTAACCCTCTCTGACCCTGCAGCTCCCATGTTGTATGTCTACTTTTCTTCTTTGGTTTAGTTTAGAATGATGGAATGATGAGGGTTACATTAGTCAAAAAAGTGTGCTATTGAAATGGCCCTTAGTGATATGCTGCCATCTCCTGTAAGCTAAGAGGTGATGCACGCTGCAGCCCAAATAGAATGACTGCTCCAATGCATGTATTTAGGGAAGGTGACACACTTACAGTATCATCTCTCTGCTATAAGGAATCACAGTCATTTGTGAACTCTATAGTCTCTCATTTTTGTTCAACTTGTCACCATGTGTTTACAGTTGATTTCTCTGATGCTTTCACAGAGCCTGTCTGACAATGACATGAGCAAGTTTAGTCTCGTCCACCAACCGTAAGTAACACTTTTATACCGCTGTCATCACACACCTCAATCTTATTGTCCTTTCTGCTCACCTTACCTTCCTCCTTCCATTCTTTGCTTCTCATATCTCCCTTTGTTATAAAACATATGGTAACACTTATTCACACAATCTAGAGTGATATTCATACCCACTGGGATGGCCAAGTCAAATTTTATTTATGTCGACCAAAATGACAATCACAATTTGCCTCAGGGGGCTTTACAATCTGTATAGCATTCAATACCCTCAACATATAGTAGTACTTATAATAGTATTATTAGTGTTATTATCATCATCATCACCAAGTAATAAATTCTAGTACACTGGAGTTATTATATGATATATGCCTGTGTGTAATATGTATATATAATATAAAACTTACATACTTACTGTGTGTGTATATGTTTGTGTGTGAGAGTCTGTTTGTCTGTCTGACTGCACCTGCACATTTGGCTGCATGTGTTTCTTCTTGTTTGTGAGGATTCATGTATCCCCATGTGTATGTGCGTGTTTGTGTGTGTGTGTTTTGTTGTGTGTGTGTTGTTGTGTCTCACATTAATATTACATCTAAAGTGAAGTGGAAACCGAAACTAAACCGAAATAAATAGGTTTTTGTAAATGCATCGTTATTGCTAAAAGGAAAATAATACTGACCTTCTATTATGGTTAAATACAAGCTTTAAATGCGCAGTATGTAATTTCTCACATCAAAACAACAACAAAAGACATAGCTGGCTGGCATGGTGAAGTAGCGTGGGATCATGCATTGTCTGTATTTGTAAACACCCACTATTGCTCATGAAAATGCATCAGACATGAAATTGTTCACAGACGTGGTATTAAAGTGTATTAAAGTTTTATTCACTTCACGTTTGGTTACGTTTGTTGGCTTCCTTTCTCGCTCTCTGACTGGAACCTGTACCTGAATAAATGAGTTTGTACATTGTTGGAAACATTTGGGATAATTTAAGTACACAACTCAACAAAATATAACATAGTAATAGATGTTTGACATTTTGATGTGAAAACATATTTTATATGTTTAAATCATTACAACATTGTAATGATTTAAACAAGTGTTTCCATCCATGTTTCCATTTTAATGTTTTACTGAGCTTATCATGTATTTTACATTCATTTTAAGTGGTTTAAGTGGTTAGAAGTGAGGCTAGTGGTGCTAACATGTAAATCAAAATTACAGTTTAATTTTGTTGTATGTGGTATTGTCAGTCCTGGGCTCCCATACTTCCCATACTCTCAGTTCCTCTTTTTATGTGGTTAATCATACACTTGAACCAGGAAGTTGCACGTTATTGCTGTAGCACTGAGAGTGTCCACTGGTCTTCTTAGAAAGTTAAATTAACATAACACTACGAGAAGATCTGGATATATTGCCACAACTATCAAAGCTACACAACTGACTTAGATCTGACTGGAAATGTAATCCCCTCCAGTAGGTCAGTTACTATATAACACAATATTTTCAACTATCTCACATAACCAGGAATAAAACAAACTTTCTGCCACTTATTCACTCTGTGTCTGTGACATAGCAAGGATTTATAGTGCAGCTCCATATAGGGAATGAACTGGAAAAGTAAGGTGACAGGAATTCAAAATTCTCGTAAGCAAGTTTTTTTTATTATTATTATTAATTTCCAACTTAGCAGCCACAGACCTAAACGACTAAAAGCTGACTAAGGATTTTTTTGTTTTCTCATCATGAATCATACACAGCTGGTTCCTTAAAAAACTGTCTCTTTAATTCTTTTAATTCTTGATACCACACCACACATTTTCCTAGTTTCTCCTCCTCAGTGGCTGACTGTTCTCATGGCAGAGCCATAAATTTCGCAAAAAAAACTAAAACAAAAATCCCTGTGGTGACCACACACACACTGTAGTCCTGTCATATATAGAAAATACTAAGAATTACAACATGGTACTTTCCATTACACCATGGATGACCTTGCACATAGACCGGTCGAGAGCTAAAAACATGCACCCTCCTTACACTTCCATCGAAACAAGATGTGTAACTAAAAATGTATGTGTGCAAACGGTGTCAAACAGTGACATCAGTAATGACAATATCAGTGAGGATGCTTTTAAAACAGTGGCACAATTCTTTGCAGATGATGGAATGTTAAGAAATGAAAGCCAATAGAGACATTTCTGTTGGATATAAGCATGGCTGACCTTGCTAAGAGTTATTCCAAAAACAAGACAACATTAACCTAAAGGCTGCCTCCAGCAACCCCATTCAGGTGATCAGATGTATACATTGCTATAAGCAGCAGTTAAAGTAGTAGTGTCTGAATGCAAGTGGAACTGAAAAGAGTCGAGAGAGATGTGATGTAAGACGTTGAAAGCGTGTTGACTGAAATCTGTTTTTGAGTATGTGTGTGAGACAGGGAGAGGAAAGGAGAAGTGATTTTTCTTTGAGTGGCTGGCTAGAAAAAATTCCCTCCCCTCTATGACAAAGACGTGACTCTTAGCCAAACACAGTGTTCATTTACATTTCTGCAAGCAATCTGGCAGCACAGACGTAATGCACGAGGGGAATGAGGGCCAAAAATGTAAACTCTTGGATTAAACATGAATATGGATACGTTAGGTAAACTCGCTGCTCCTGCTACAGCAAAGATTCGGTAAGAACTTCAGTTATTAGCTAGCAGATATTTAGCTGACCAATGGCACAATATCGCTTTTTGCTAATGCTTTGCTAATGTCTATATTTGGTGCTTTGGACAAGAATGAAACCGCAATTTTTGCAGTGTCAGTTAAAGCATTCTGTTTCATCTGGTAACTTTTATCTACAAGAAACAAAAGTGTGAAACAATGTTTTACCATTACAAAAAGCAAAACTCAAATGTAAACCTTGTCAGAATTTGAATGAATTAAATTCAGATTAATTTTACTATGTCACTTTTCTGTTTTCCAGGCAGCTTCAGAAAATTGTTCAAGACATCAAGAAAAATGACGGCAGCTTACTGAATAAACTAAGAAGGTCAGTCTCTTCACTGCACCCTATTACGGTTGAGAAAGCACAGTGGAAAATATATCAGTCTAAATGTAAGTCTATTGTTAAGTTGAAGACAAATCTCTTACAAGTCTGGTGATCTACAAATTCTTTGTGTGGGGTATACATGCATCAGTAAAGAAGGTCAATTCCGCTTTCACAACCGTTGGAATAAGAGAGAGACCCACAGACCAAAATAACCTAAACAGATGGCTGTTCTCTCACTTTCCTTTCCTGAAATGAGTCCCCTTAATGCACATAAGGATCAAAGCTACAATGACACATGTATTACAGAATCCATTTATTCTCATCCTGTCTGGTAAATATGCAAATCAGTTTGCTAACTTATGCAAATATAGAGCATTTACACATTTACAGCACAGGTGTGTTAGGAAATGTGTTTTACACCAAGACAAAGTATAATTATTCAAACAATTCCACTTTAATAATTTACATCTCAATTACTATCTAGTATTAAAATTAAGGGAATGTGTTCACATTGTCAAACCACTATTCAGTCTTTCATTGCCTGCTGCTGATGTCAATACCTCTCTGTATGCCAGATTGAAAAGCAAACCACTTCCGAAAGTACCTGCAAGAGATTACAGAGGTAAGAGCATGAATTACTGAGAATAATGGCAAAGTCATTATTACTGGTTCCACAAGAAATGGCATGAGCCAATCAGCAAGTATAGGTTTCTGTAGATTCAACATTAACACTGATTGTAGTTATTAAAAGCTTGTATTATACTGCAAGAGAGTTGTTAACCTGTGACTGACCTAAACATCTTTATTCCTGTCCGTCTTATAACAACGCTCAAATAACCTATATGTACATTGCACTGAAAGAATTTTAGTTCTCCATACTGGCCACAAAGCCATCCGCAACGTAATTCCAGTGTTAGTGATTTAGAGTCTTCATTCTGAGTCTGAGTTAGCTAAATCAAGTCATATCGCCCAAAGTTAGTCTTCAGTACAAAATTCCTCTCTTTATGTTGCTAACCCAGCACCGAAGCTCAGCAGAGGCACATTGTAGGAGACAAAGAGAAGATCTGGTACTGAAAGGAGTCTAACTTTGGAAGATTTGAACCTCATATAAACTTGCTGGACCCCATCACTAACATTGGAATTGTGTCACTGTAGGATGGAAATCTTTTTTCAATTCAATTCAATTCAATTTTATTTGTATAGCGCCAATTTATAACAGAAGTTATCTCAGGACACTTTTCAA
>NW_023339751.1:3185557-3216692 GCF_004916995.1 Morone saxatilis
TTTCAATTCAATTCAAATTTTATTTGGTTATACAGCGCCAAATTCTCTTATAACAGCCAAATCTCCAGGACACTTTCAAATAGAGCAGGTCTAGACCGAACTCCTTTTAACATTACAGAGACCCAACATACCACCACTGAGCAAGCCTTGCGACGGCGGGCAAGGAAAACTCGTTACAAAGCAGAAATTAGCACAGACCCTTCAGCTCTAGTGGGTGTCATCTGCTTGACCAGTGGGGTGAGAGAAGAGAGCAAGACAGAGAGAGAGACAGACCAGACAACACCAGGCGCAACAACTAACATACAATAATGAACATGAAAATGATGACGATGACGACACGCAGCAAGCGATGCGGGAAACAAGTGAGAGCGGACAAAGGCACACACAA
This sequence comes from Morone saxatilis, assembly GCF_004916995.1. Lineage (NCBI taxonomy): Eukaryota > Metazoa > Chordata > Actinopteri > Moronidae > Morone > Morone saxatilis. The sequence continues at coordinate 3,185,946 of NW_023339751.1, forward strand.
CCACGTAACTGCAGCAACAAAAACATTAAAATAACTAATAGTAAAACGACAATAAATATCATTGAATTAGCAATGGCAGTCAAGCAGGAAGGCGGGAGGCTCCCACCAGGATCCATGAGAACCTGCGCAGATCGAAACACAAGAACTCCGGGAAGAGTAAGTTATAACCATGCATCTAATGGGAACATGGAATGGCATACGAAAAGAGAGAGGAGAAAAGGGAGCTCAGTGCACCATGGGAAAATCACCCAGTATGCAATGGTTACGGATCATCAGCCCTAACCTAATAACTTATCAAAGAGGCAACGCTTAATCCTACTGTTAAATTGGAGAGTGTGTCTGCCTTCCAGAACCAACAACTGGAAGCTGGTTCCACAGGAGAGGAGCTTGGAACAAAGCTCTGGCTCCCTGCACTACTTTTAGAGACCTATAGGACCATTCATTTGACAAGAGGTGTTATTACAGTGATTTCTTTAGTGTGCATATGGCAGACTGTGACTGCTTGTTTAGACAAACTTGAAAAAAGTAGCAGTGCAAGAAGATATAATAGCACCCAGTCTTCATAACTGAATAACCTGTCCAGTAATCTTAATCAACTTGTACAGTGTGATGTAGAAACTTGAAGCCACCAGTGCACATCCACTGAGAATGGACTTTACAGTGAAGTAGGAGACATCTTGTGTCCAGCAGGAAAACTTTAGAAATAAACAAAACATTCATATTCAAATATTCTGGAGTTTTTAATGAGGTAGAAGGAGTACATGCCCCAGAAATGGAAAATACTTTCTACAATAGCCCAGAAGAAACAAACCAAACACTGGCTCTAGATAGGGGCGTTTACATGTAATGAACAAGGTGGCATATAGCGGCTACAGTGGCTTCCAAATTTGCGGAAAGTGTGAAAGGCCCTATCTAGAGCCAGTGTTGGATTTCTCCGGTCTACACTACCATAGAAACATGACAGCTCAACAAGGAAGGCGAGCCGCTCCCTCTGTAGACAAAAACATCTAATTTTAAATTAAAGAAAACACAACTATTCTTATAATATATTATGAATATTATATTGCATTTCTGTCAAGAGATCCTGCTAAATGTTACACACTGGACCTTTAAGGGTTTTAATGTGGAAATTATACTTCCACATTGCATATCCAAAGCATACCAGATACACATTATTGTTCCAACAGACTGTATATATGTATTATGTCTGGAAGGAATCTTTAATGATGACAAATTGCTTGCACACACTGATGGTTTAAATTGCACAGTGAACACAGTACACAACAGGAAAAGAGAAGGTACAAAGGTCATCAGTAAAATATATTTAAAGTACCAAAAATAAAATGACCTGTCCAGGTGTTGTTATGATAAACACGCTGTGCTTAGTGACAGCAGCTTCTGTTCAAAATGCATCATAGAAGCAGAGATAAAACCACTTGTTGAGAGATGATGCAGTTGTTCAAGAGGTGAGAGGCACGCTCCACTGGTTCCTCAACAGAGAAGCTAAAATTAGAAAACCTGCTCTGACACCTGCTCGGAGGAATTAAATGCTGGTATTTAATATTTTTGGGCAGCAGCAGCATTTAATAAAAATCCACAATTCAAATGTTTACTTCCACATACTGAGGACCCATTTCAGACTAATTTTTCCTTATTTGTAATGAAATCCTTTTCAATTTCTGTGTTCACAGATGACGATCAAGGGTCTGAGACTGATTATGTAAGTTGGGAAAATTGTGAGTTGTAAGCTATTTAAACTACGGATATTTGTTTGAAACATTACAAGTATGTTGTTCCCAGGATAATGATCAATACGATGATCCACGTGAGGACCAAGATGACAGCTACGAGCCTCCTCCCAGCCACAAAGTCTTCACCACAACTCCCTCTGCTTCCTTCCAAAGAGGGGAGTATGTCGGTCGGTACAGTCACTTGACAAAAACAACTATTTATATCCGTGCTTTAAACATATTATATTTCACAATAAATGCCTGAGTGTTGACTTTTATGGCAACATAATTAGCTACCCTCATGATGAAATTCAAAATTCACATGAGCTTTGATTCATTTTCACACACAGTTTCTATATCTCTAGTCACTTCTCCTTTGCAGTCATCTCTCTCTTTCTGTTGAAGATGCATTTGATTCATTTAGACCCCTCAGTAGACGCTGTTGAGCCATGGCCACAATACGCAGATGGCTTCAGAATGATGCTTCATGCAAATGCATATGTCCTCTTTCTGTTTCTGCTTCTCCTTTCCAGACAGCTGCCATAACCGACCCCAGCGGCCACCCAGGAAGCCCCTCCGCCCAAGCAAACCCTCCAAACAACTGCCCCCTGAACCCACCCACACAGGGAGTGATGAAGTAAAGCAACTTTGTTTCCCCACCTTGAGCTCACACACATACTGTGCTGCAGGCCTGAGACTTCCACAAACATTACTGTGTTAATTTCGCCATGTCCTCTGTGTTGGTAAATACCTTCAGTTGAGTGTGGATGGCTGACACAATATGTTGTCTTTGTTTTTGTTTAGGAGGACTACATCACTCCAGACAGTAACGATGATGATAACTACGTAGAACCCGCAGAGAACCCATCTTCCGGTAAGATACACAACAAACGTGTCTCGTATCTCCAAGCACAGTTATAAACCAAAGTATTGGGCAAATTGAAATGAAAAGTAAAGACATTATTAAATGTCATCCTAAGGACGACAAATAAAGGGAAGAATGATGTCAGTACAAACTTTTGTGCTGATCCAACAAGTAGATCTTGAGGAATTTCACTGGATAAGTGAACATTTTTGGTATTTATCCTTTAGGGACCACAAATGTTACGTAATTTCATGACAATTCGCCCATCCAATCTGGACCAAAGTGGTTGACTAACTAATAACCATTCTTAGAGCCACGCTGCTAGCATGGCTTAACACAGGAAAAGGAGGCCTCCATTCTGTCTATTATATTATTGAATGAACAGCTCATAGGATAATGCATGTGACGTCTTTGTTGGTACAATACAATGAGAGAAAAGCAGTTAGTCCAAACACAGAAAAATGCCCAAGGGCAAGTACTCTTGTCACGAAAACAATGCGATCCAGCACCAGAATGAGGCTTTTGTGGTTCAACTATGTGCTTAATTTTGGCTTTGATTATTTTTCAGACCTTTATGAAATTCCTGACAAAGAGGTAGGCTCTCTATGTAACAGCAATTACATGTATTGTTTATACATTACATTTATATGTGGAATTCATTGCGGTTCCTTTTTATGGCCTCTTTACAGGAGCAGTCATTATCTCTTCCAGCACGCAGGTCAGTGTGAGACTGTATCGACTTGGTTCACTCATGTAATTGTATGAATATAAAATATTTTAGAAATCATTTTGACTACAGTCCGAGACTGACTTACTCCTTGCATCTACCTTGCAGACCATTTCCAATCCCCACAAAGCAGTCGCATTCTTTACCACCGAAACCCAGCCCCAGGTAGCACTGACATGTCATTCAGAGGCCTGAGAGATGTGTCATTACTGAAACTTAATTAAATGCAACTCTGTTATGACATTATTACATTGTTTATATTACATACTTTCATATTACTTCACTAATAATGACTTATTTTTCTTCCTCAGAATAAATATAAGGAGATCTCCTACTACTGTAAGTGATGACAGATGTGTATGATGTAATTTAAATGTAGTGTTTTGCAGAGATTTAATGTATGCTGCACATGAGGACACTGACATATTGGTATTGTGATTTTCCAGGTTCCGGAGCCCACAGGCAACGATGAATATGAAGTTTGTGATCCAGATGATAGTGAGTATTAAATCAAACAATAAGTATTTTTATTAAGAAAGCTACCATGAATCATTCTAGCATGTTGCACCATCTAGAGGATGACCAGGGGTAAGAGGAAAAATGGATTTCCCTACAGTAAATGAACAATAGAAACCTATGACTGTTTATTAAAGCTGACAACAGTTATAATACCGAACAGATCACTTATCACTGCATTGTGTGCTCCTCTAGGTTCCCATGATAAACCTGTAGAGGGTCCTCCCCTACGCCTACCCAAACCTTTGCCCAGAGAGTAAGCACCACTTACCTAATTATATATACTGTAAGCTGTTTAAGCTTTTAAAAGGGAATAACGGATTGTCTGATCATCTCTTTTTTTCTTTCTTAGGAGGTCACCGAAACCACCTGTAAAGCCGGTAAGAAAATCACAGTTCGAAATAACACATTCAATCATCATGGTTTAACTGTGTTACTGTGTTTTAATGTGATCAGCTGATGTCTGTAAAAATTAAAAGTGTATTTGGTTATATATGCTATAAATCATTAAATATGACTCTTTTGCAGAGGCCGGATTTAAAACCTAGGGAATTTGAAAGTAAGTGCTTACATTAATTCAGATTCTACCATATGTACACATTATTAGTCACACCAGATTGAGAAATCAGTTTTATGAGTGACGTTTTTCCCTGAAACACAGTAAAAACCTGTAATGAAATGTAGCCTGTGCATGTTTCATTTACTCACTGGGTTTAAATTAATTCTACATGTGATGGCAACAATGTGCACATTTTAGTGACTTATTACCAGTGATCAGCAAAGTCAATCTTATCTTAATGACATACATACAAATGCTGGCCATACATAAGAGTGTTTATGGATGTACACTGATCATGATAATTAAATGTAAGTAAATGGGAATGTAGCAGATTAAAGATGTACAGTATAAAACGATTTACATGGTCAATTTGACTACTTATTACTAAAAAGCTTGAATTACCATCCGTCTGGATCTCCACAGGCCGAACGCTGCCTGTGATACAAACTGAGCAGAAGCCTCTACCAAAAGCTTTTACGCTGGACTTGAAACGGCCAAAGTAAGAAATGCAACATGCAGTTTTACACTATGCATTATATTTATACCAAGCACACGCATTTTTAACGCTTCTCAACTGAGGAAAATTGCCTTTAATCGCAGCTTTGTGCTGTGTATTTACTGTGGTTGGCTCTGTTTGTGGTCTGTCTTGCAGAATTCCTCTCCCACAGTTTACCTCCCTCAGTAAGTACAACCCCTGCTTGTGTCTCAGAGCAGGTTAACACCCATAGGCACACATATTTTGTGCTTTAAAAACTCAAATTCAAAAGCATTATCCCACATTATCAAACAAAACTAAATTATTATAATGTGTGTGTCTTTTGTCCCAGAAGCAGGAGACAGAGGAAGCGTTTCTTCTGAAAATGGGTCAACAGACCAAGATAAGGTGAAAATTAATATGAAATGAAGGACTTAACTATATTCATACAGTATATGCAGAGTGATGGTTTAAAATACTTTTAACTATTCTACATTTACTTATTATTTCAGGACGCAGATGTCTATAAGAAACCATGGTATGCCAGTGCATGTGACCGCAAGACTGCTGATGATGTCTTGATTCGCTCAAATAAAGTGAGAGCACAGTCATCCAAACGAGCAGCATGTGGATTATATCCCATAACCCCCTGCTGGGTTTGACTGTGAGTGCTTTGTGTTTTCAGGATGGGGCGTTTATGGTGAGGCAGAGCTCCGGTCAGGACACGCAGCAGCCCTACACGTTAGTGGTGTTCTACAACGGCAGAGTGTACAACATCCCAATTCGCTATATACCAACAACACAGCAGTACGCTCTGGGCAGAGAGAAGAAAGGAGAGGAGGTACAGTGGAAGACTCAAAGTGTTTGACTGTCACTGTGGCCTACAAAAAACACTTTTCAATTTTATTTTGTTCAGAAATGTAAGATAAGATTTTATTGATCCCACACTGGGGAAATTCACTTGTTACAGCAGTTCCAGCTACAACACAGCAGATAAGAAAAACAAAAGACACATAAAATAGCAAAGTAAAATAGAAATAATCAAGATACAAAGAAAATTAGGGTTGTATTATATGTCATGGAACACTGATTGTAGTAATACTGAAGACTGAGAAGGAAATTATTCATTATTCAAACTTAATATACAAAAAACTATTCTCCAATTGAATTGCTACTAACCAGGTTGGCTGAAACAGAAAGTGCAATGCTCTGTTTGACTTATTAATCATTAATAATCATCTCAACTCAATTTTTGGAATATGTTGCATCCTGTTTGTGCAAGATTAGTAAAATGTTCAGCTCGTGAACCTAATTTGGTGATATTGAGGATATTTCGACTTTTCATTCTAACTTCTAGTTTAACTCATCATCCTTGTTCTTTCCCAGTATTTCAGCAGCGTCTCCCACATCATCGAGAACCATCAGAGGAATCCACTGGTGCTGATTGACAGCCAGAGCAACACCAAGGACGCCACCAAACTGTGCTACCCCGTTAAGCCGTAGATGACCCTCGCTGATGGCAAACAGCCAAGTGATTGGATGTGTGCATCCAAACCCACCGTGTTTACTGTCAGACTGCCGTTTACAGAACTCATTATCTGATGCTTTCCTCCTCCCTCATTGTTAATTTGAGGTCCTGTCAACAGGATCGTGTGCTGCACTTTTCTGCATTGCTGGCCATGCAGAGTTTAAGTAGCACTGACTCAGATGACTTTTTAACTCGTTTTATTAAAATGTTGTTGTTTTTTTAAATGCTTAGACAGTGTATTAAAATAAATGCAAAGGACGAGACAGTGTTACTGTAGCTATAGAAAGCACGTAAACAAATAATTTGTTGATGACAGCAATACATTGGGGAGCCAAAAATACAAGGTTGTATATTTTGTTTTAATAAAAGACTTCCTGTGTTGCATACATCTTTAGTCATCAAACAATGCCACCAGGAACGGACGAACTGGTTCGTTTATTTTGTGGTCAACAAGTAATGCTATCATACTCATGCACATTTGCTTTGTTTGGCATAACAAAAATTCCTTAGGCCAACTTGGTTGAAAAAGTTCTTCAGGTCATATTTTTTACATACCTCTATTCTGGACTATATACAAATTATACATCTCTTATCTAAATTGAAAAAGTATATATATATGTATATATATATATATATATACACACAGTTACTGACACTGAGGTGTGCGCTCACAGAAACAGAAATACATGCACAACATCAGCACACGGGACAGGTGCATTTCTGTTCCAATGGTCATGACACACACACACACAGAGGAGCCACAGTTCCCTTGCTGAGAATACTGAGGGACCATGGCTGCATAAGGAAATGTTTAGCCACAGGAGGACACTGGTTGAGATTGTCAAAGGCTTAGGCCTGATAAGGTGAGGTAACAGGAAATATAAATCCTCCTTTCATAGTGCAATTAAAAGATTATCATTTCAAGTCAAAAGAGAGGAAACTCATTGGGAAAAAAATACATGACCATATCATCTAGGCCTCTTCAATCTAAATTTAAAAAGAAGTCATTTTGCTAGTATTTCATCGACGCCACAAAACACAGGCTTGACTATTTTAAATCAATCGTGTCTTTAGGGAAATCTGCTTCCACTGAGTGAAAGCATAAAAATATACCTCTTACAGATAATACTATATTTGAACATCATTTGGAGTTTATTATACAAAAAAAAATGATAAATGCACCGATTCTTCCAATGACCCAAAGAAGCATAAAGAAAAGCATATAAAGGCTAAACCTAAAAGTCATAAATAAATGTTGAATAAAACAGCTTATTGTCTCTTTTTTTTTTTTTTTAAACACACAGTTTTGGTATATCTGAGTAACTTGTGGGTCTCTGCGTCCCATTCCAGAAACATAAATATGATAGCTACCACGCTGTATAGCCTACCCGTACATAATTGATTCATAAAATTCAGGTGTTATGGCAAATATACATATTACAGTGTTCTATAAAAAGATTCCATACGACAGTGTACTTAAATCACCTTAAATAAAGCTATTGCGTAGACAAAGTACAAACAATACAAAGAACTAAATGATCCAGACCACGTCCTTGTGGCAAATAACCTACATAAGAGTTTGTAGCTAGTCAAACTGGGAGAGAGACAACAGGTAAATGTTTAAATTACCCTGAGAATGTAAACCCTCCAGGAAGCGAGATAATCATGTGATTCTCCTCAAAAACAACCAATCATAATTAAGACTTTTAAAAAAAATGAGGAGGCTGGCTATCAGCGTTTCCATTATTGTTTTGTTGTATTGCAAAGTCATCTTTTTCCAGGCTGTTTATCATCCAGTGTGTGCGACATTTAAGAGTTTTCACAGTTTGGCCTTTTCCACTCCATCAGATGTCGCTGCCGATGGACCATCCACGTTTCTTGACTTGCAAAGACCCTGCCGCAAAACCAGCAGCGGAACTTGGTCGCGGCGGCATCCCTGCTGGGAGAGGCCACGCCGACCACTTCGTACTTTTTCCTGCTCAACCTACGAAGTTTCAATTTCAACATGAACCTCTCCTGTACAGAGTTTTTACCATGCCTGGCAGAATCGGGTCGGGCATCTGTCGGGTCATCCGTCTTAGGGAGCTTGCTGTTCATAGCTGAGAGCGCGTTCACGGTCCTCCATGACAGTACGACCTTCTGCACCTCCCCTCTGTATCTGTTCACGACCTCCATGATCCTGGCGACCTCGGGGATGTCCGCGTCTGGATGATTTAGCACCACAACGGGCTGGTCTCCCGCTGGACGCTTTACCAACTGAGATGGATTTATGGCTACTAACTTTAGGGTCCTCTCCCGGTTTTTTGGGACCAGCTGCCACTGGTGCCCAGAGGCTGGTGATGGCTCCTGTTGGATGGCTTTCCCTGCAGGCAGGTTGGTGTTGCTGAGAAGATCTGGGCAGGAGTCTGCAGGCACTTCTCTCATCCCCTCGACACTCTGCTCTAAAGAGAGGGCAAGGCTTACATCTTCAGAGTTTATCTCATCTGCAAGACAAAAGGTGAAAATGCTTGTTTCAAAACAGACAGGTTTGCAATTGGTTGTAAAATGTAAACTGAACAATAAAATGTAGGTCAAGAAAAAGCCACTGCATACTAAATGATTAACCATTATCGTCTATGCAGAAACTATAATTTGCCATCTTACCCTGTGGTGTAATAACACGTTGGGAAGCAGGGGAAGACTTGGTGTAACTGCTACGAGGAGTCACTCCATCAGAGGCTGTACTCATCTTATTGTCCAACACATAGTGGCCCCTGCCACTGCCTGATGTTTGGAGCCGTGCGCTCTCGGGGCACACCACCTCTACTTCAGTCACGGCTGCATCCCTCAAATTCGACTGGCCTGCCCTACCAGCTGAACCGCTCACATCAGCTTTGGTTTCCAGGAATTGCAGTGATTTCTCTACCTCGTCTTGCATTTCTTGATGCGTTGACAGCGAGCCTTCGAGCGTGACAGCCGAGTTTCCTTCTATATTCTTAGAACCCATTGGCTTTGCAGCACAACTGGGGGTTAGTTCTTCTCTTGGCTTCGATCGAAGAATTGAAGTGATGGCTTCAGAGGGGTCGTGCGGGTCGGGCTTGGAAGCTTTTGTCCATTTCTGCTGGTTCATTTCATTTTGAAGAATCAGCGCCGTCTCCTCCAATGTTGTACGAGGGATCGGCAGTCCATCATCCGTCGGACCTCCTCCTGATGGAGACACAGAGCTTTGTGACACCCACTGCTTCTCCTTCACTGGATTCTTCTTCAAAACTATCTTTAAGGCCAATCCTGCTGATATTTTATTCACTCTTTTAGATCTGGCCTTTCTTTTTCGTCTTCGATTGCGTCTCTTATTTTTTGGTACAACTTTATGAACGGATGTCGGCTCTTCACTATCATTTGTCAACTTCAGCTCACTGGAGAGTTTAACCCCATCCTCATGCATAGGCTCCTCATTTCTTTGACCATGTTCCTCGACTTTCTGATCAGTCTGTAATTCCTGATTTTCACGGTTTTCCTGCATTTGAGCGCACTCAGATGGCTCACTCTGGGCTGGCATCGAGACATCATTGGTGAGTTTGGTTTCAGTCTGTGGACAAGGCGTATGATCGTTCAAATTTGACTGACATCCATTTTGGTCAACTACACAATGAGCATCATCAGCAGCACTTTCAGGGGAAACTGTTTCCTTATCTGACGAGGTCATCATTTTCAACTTTTTGGGATAAGTAGCACCGTTCTGAGCCACCGTTATCTTGTTCTTGACCGTCAACACAGTAAGATCTGACGAGTTCGACATTATTCCATTCTCAGACTTCGGGTGAAGATTCATATCTTGAGGGACATTTGTCAAAACAGTTTTAAGAGCCTTGGTCCATTTCTGGTCACCGGTTTCCCCAGCAACAGATTTCATCAAAAACTGTTGAGTCTCCTCTAGTGTTGTCTGTGGATCTGACAGATGGCAGTATTTATCCAGGAATTCTCTCCCTGGCAGAGAAAGACAGTCCTGTGTCAGCCAGCACATTTCCCTAACTGCACTTCTTGTTAATCGAGGCTTAATTTTTGGGATTGGGTCGCTCGGTTTCATCGCTATGGAATGAACCTCCTTCTTTTTCTTCTTCCTCTGATTACCGTTCTGGCAAACATGGGCGGCTTTAATGTGCTTAGTAATCAATAATTTGTGAGATGCCTCGTAGCCACAGTGCTGACAACGCAAAGCTTGAGTGGTTGTTTTGGGCTCATCACTGGCTTCGTCCAGGCCCAGATTATGTGCATACATGTGCCCTAAAAATACTCTAATGTCGCCTGTGGAGAACTTTGGACACATTTCACATGAATATTTGCCATTTTGGCAGTGACACATAGTCAGGTGTGCACTGAATTCAGGCCATGTGCGTTGAACATTGTCATTACAAACGCTGCAACTAGAAAAAGTGTCTTTGTGGCTTAAAAGATGAACCTGAAGGTAGGAGAACTCATGTGTACTGAAAGTGCACATATGACAGGAAAAGACTGGTGGGCTCCCTCTGTGCTTTTCCTCAAAGTGTCTCACCAAGTCTCTGTGAACATATTCCAAGTTGTCCATACATTGAGAGCATGTGAACCTGAGTGTATTTCCGCTGTCATTTGTCCTCTGCTGTGCTTCCTGGGGGGGCTTCTTTGATGAAGGCCACACTGCGCTTTGCTCCCACTCCTCTGTTATCTTCTTTGGTCCACGCTTATCTTCACTTTGCATAGTTGGGGGCTGAACGGCAGTCTTCCTGAGGTGGAGCCGTTTGTGCCAATCTCTATTCTTCTTGTTGACACGCCGTTTATTACCTCCCGTAGAGGTAACTGCGCCAATATCCACAGAATCCATGGTTTAAAAAGGTTTCTGAAAGTGCAGGAAAGAGTCAATAAATAAATAAATAAATAAATAATACAGCTTCCAAACCCAAGAGTGCTTTCTGAAATGTATTTGCATTAGTTATGAAATCAAAAGAACCACTGTGTGCTGTGTGTTCAGACTGCTGGTTCATAATTTCACAGTAAACCCATAAAGAGAAGCTGCATTCAGCCCTGCTCTGCGTGTTATTTTAACAAAGTCCACCTGTTGCTGGCTGTGGTTCAGAATGCCTCTGCATGGATATTCATTCATCACACTCATCAGGTTCAAAACTTTAACTCTTATCAAGCATCAGCTGCAGGAAAATGCACTTAAAACTCACCTGCTCACACAATAGTTAGGAACTTCACCGCCTGCTTAAAACACAAGTCCGTGCGCTACGGTGGGAGGTGCAATTCAAAACCTGCCAAAACTAACAACTGCACCAATAAAAAAAAGACTACAGCAGCTTCAGGAATCTCTTCTTAGTGGCAGATTAATCGGTGAATCGTGCGGCCATTGTGCAGTTTGAGTTGAGACCACAACAAAGTGATGAGAGGCTTGCTTTTGTACCGAGCAACGACCGCCTTGGGAACAGAGAAGTTAATAAAAAACTATCCCAGTGTGAAACCCTTAGAGCCCTTTTCCTTTCGGGTGGAAACACACATTATCATTTAGCATGTGAGCTAACTGTTAAAACGTTTTGGTGAAACAGCGTTTGAGTGAATTAACGTGACGCGACAGCAAAGCTTACAAAGACGAAATAACTTGAAGAATAAAAAACGTGACGACAAAGTTGCAACAGAGCAGTTTTTAAACATTGCATCGAGTTATTACTGCAGAGAAAGCCACCGGGTGGTACAGGCGAACCATAAAGCTGTAGTTGTGTGTGTAGTAGTCTCAGTTTTTACCTTTTCTTTTGTGGAGAGCTTGACAGCTCAGCGAGTGGCAGCCATGATGGTTTCATACGGGGATTACAGTCTCTGAGCTGCTTTAGCCTTTAGCCTTTAGCCTGGTGCCTCCAACAGAGAGCCGTCCTGTCCCGGGCCTGCAGCTGCACACAAACACCAAGGCTGTTTCAATGCAAACACTGCGCTCAGTGCAGGAATGGAGAGTTCATTCTGTCTGCATGCTGTAAAACGACGCCCAGAATGGTGTGAAATAGCGTTTCAGATGAGCATTAATAAACCTCTTTGCGCATTAAAGCTCGTCTGCACCAATACTGACAAAAACTGGGAGCTACATCCGTCAAATGCATTGTTTTAAGTAAAAAGTGCACCCACAAGCACCATGCTGGATATTCAGAGTGCAAGGAAGGCTGAAATATTGTGCCACAGTTTTACAAATAACCCCCCAGATATCAGGACTGTGTGCCCACTTCAACACAGGTGAACTATGAAAATAACGAAAAAAAGTATTTTGGTGGTAAATAACCTTTATCTCACCAACATATTTAACATATAAGGATTACTGGGGACCCCTCAAGTATATAATACTGTAACCATCATAGCAAAATGTTAATTTATTGATCTAAAAGCATTATAAGTTATGTAATTAATGTAATCTAAAAGCAGATTTTTATTATTTTAGGTAAGCTACAGTTACATTTGCAGATTGGGTAAAAATGAAAATAGAGCACATGAGAAAATCTGTGTGAGTGCCCTTACCCCCCCTGATAGTGTGTTATACTTTAAATCGGGACCCAGGGCACAAATGAACTCAAACACGAACTCAATAAATAATTACATCTGTTAAAACTGTATAAGTGGAATTGGGTGCTTGTGACAGGGGTTCCCCCAGGAACACATTTGTATTTTTAAAAAGCACAAATTAAAGGAAATTAAAATCAGTGATAGGACTTTATGAGAAACAAATGAATTGACAAAGTCATGAAAATCTTGAATGATAGAATAAAGCAGCTGTGAGATATGACAAAAAAGTATACATGAGGTCTTGTGGGTATCTCAGGGTTAAAGGCTCCTGTGCATTAAACCATTAAAATGAACTGCAATGTGTAAATGTGCAGAACAATCAACAGACAACTCATATCTAATCAGTGTATTATTCATATTGTCTAGAGATTAAACAAAAAGTTGTATTATGCAATCATTCTTAAATATTGTGACAATGAACAGATAAACTTGAATAGGTTCAACAAGGGAGCAAGAAGAATATAATCACATACAAACTGAGTGATTTTAAAATGAAAAATATATTTTCAATTGAGTAATTTTTCTCTCTTTGTGCTCAGTTTGGGGGGGTCCGCTGGTTTGTGCTTATTCAGCTACGCACCTTGTTGTTATTCCAACAGAGGTGCGGTAGATAATGCAGTGGCCATTATTAATTTGCAGAACACTTAGGGAGTGAGGCTGTGGGTTACTTCTGGTAGAAGCTCGGTACCCTTTGGGTCTGGCCAGCAGTTCACAAATCACATTAACACACAATGAAGGGATATTCCCCACAGTTCAATAACAGCCCACTGGGCCTCAGTTCAGTAAATGTGGGACACTTTATTGCGAGACTGCGGATTAATTTACACTAGTGACCTTTTAGTGATCTTTAATGAGACTCTTGAGGATGAATTTGTAAAGAATATAGATATATATTTAGATATTTATAAACTTACATAACTGTTGTTTTAGAGACATGTAGCAAGTAATTTTAATATGTAGTTATATAATAATAATAATTATATTTGTTTTTACGGATTTTTATGTGTTGAACCAACTTACTATTTCTACTTTACTGCTTACACTGGCCTTACGCTTTGACATTAACTTTCTAATTACTGCACATACACTCATTAAATCTTATGTGACTCAGTCTATATGGGCATGCAGAGTGACCTTTGTGCTGCCAGCGATTTGGAACAGAGCCCTTCCTAAACTCAGATAAGGTAAAGATGAGCATTTGTGTTAGCAAGGAATGTCTGAAGTTCAGCAAAAAAAACAAGAAATCAATGGTTCAGATTTAGAAACCAGGTGAGTCATTCAAGACCTCTGGCGACACTAAACATATTTCAGATGTGAATAGCCGCCAAACAGGATCTTATTTCTGCAAACACTGAGCATGCACACTGCCAGTGAAATATCAATAACTGACGCTTACATCCCCTACTTTGGTGTTTCTTTGTCTGGCTGTTTGGAGAAAGAGCAGCGGTGGGTTGTTCACAGGTCAATGGCTGTCAGCTGCCCTCCACCGAGGCCCTGCATGACACCAGGAGGAAGAAAGGACAGCCACCAGCTCCCTCCACCTAGGACACCATTTGTTTCCTCTGGGAGACAGTTGCAGTCCTTTAAGAACAAGACTACCCACCACCCTCAACAGCTTCTATCACAGAGGAGCTAGTATTACCAATCCTCTTAAAGACTCACCCCCCGCATCGCACCCGTAATCTCTGGACTGCTCTTTTATTATTTAAGAACAAAATGGAACCACTATGACGTCTTCTCCCCCCAGAACATGTAAAGAAATACAATGAATGTAACTTCCAGCACAGTATAGCTGCTGAAATAATGATGATATTTGATTAGCAGATAACACATTTTAGATTCCAAAGTTACGTATTCAATTAATTATTTATGCCAGTTGTTTACAGGAGGAAATTTGTGAATAATCTGTTAGAAGATACATTTCCTGCCAATAAATTACTGACTAGGACACTTTTATATCATACTGGCTCCATTAATACACCTTTTGAAGGTGGACACACTAGTTTTACCTTCTATATATCTTTACTTACTTACTTATCTGTACTGTCGGCTCATCCCACTATAGCCCCAGCCAAACTCTCCAGTGCTGCCTGAATAGCCATTCGTGATGAGGTCTTTGATGTTATATACAATCATCATGGTTTAACAAGGAGGTGAGAGAAAATAAACAACATATTCTGTGAGAACCGCCAACACCAGTTCTCAGCCATTGACTCTGGTTCCGTCTGGAAGGGGCTCACACAGATACAGACACCAACTACAAACCTAAAGCCTCCCCCCTGCCCGCCTGCCCGCCCACCTCCATTAACACCTGGCCAAAGAACTGAATGACTTCTGCTTTCGTTTTGAAAGACAAAGGGGACAGTCCTGACGCCATCCCCTTGACATTCCAGCTCCAGCTCATCAGCTACCACTTCCTCCAGCTCAGCAGGGTTCCTGCAACCTCTCCATAACTGCCCACCTCAGCTGCCCCGTCCAGAAGAACCCCCACACACACACACAAAAGCAGCTGGGCCATATAGTGCATTAGATTAATTCCTTTGCTACTGAAAGACAGCGAAGCCATAGTAACATCGATGTTGCTTTAACCTATTTGGGTCAGATTGACTTGTGCTGTGGTGCTGGGGCAAACTGACCCATTTTGTAATTTGTACCACAGAAATAAACTACCAGACTGACCCTGGGCATATAGAGGAAGAGGATAACAGATGTAAGTATAGCAAATTATAGCAAATCTGCCAAAAACAAAATGTGATTTCACTTCTTATAACCCTATAGCTCTACATGGCTCTCACAAGTGCACCCAGACACATATGCATGCTTACACTAAAGCAACAGATGGGTTTCTCTGAATGTGATATATACTGTAGTAAATGATCAAAACAAAAATCTACTGCCTAACACATAAAAACTTTGTCTATTATTTAAAACTCCAGATATTTATTAGAGTGGCTTTATTTACGTTCAAATAAGATATTAATTTCATTTCAAGTGTTATTTAGCTTTGGGTAAATGTCTGTGACTGTACTGTGACTTGAAATTAAATGAAAGAGAATGTTAGATGGACAGATTTTATTTCCACGTAGCTTCAAAAGCCCCAAATCAAGTTGACATAGCATATTTTAAAAAAGTAAACTGCAGTGTCAGAATGCTGTTTCTTCTTTTGACCTGTTTCCATAAAATATATCATGAATGGAAATTCTAGGGAGGCCATGTGGGAGTAAACCTGATGAATTGTAAGTAAATGTGAAAGTGACAAATCATTTGCCATTTCTAACATCAGTATATCAGTTTTGCTTTGTGGTGCCAGTTCTTATTTATCTCGAAATCTATTCAGTAAGATTCTCTGGAAATAACTCGGGCCTGTATGCAGACATGTTTTTCTCCACTTTGGCTGCTTTTCATGCATTAAATTGAACTAATATTGGATATTATTGAATCAATAATAATCTGTTCATTATTATTTCATGTTTTCCATTTTATATAGAGTCATAATTCCCTAACATTGGGTATGGGTTCATCAGGCCAGTGATTGGATGTTGGCAGTTACTATACTTACTTGTAATTGGCTGCGTCCTGTGTGCACTAAAAGCCAATGAAGGTGATGCTTTCAAGTGCTAATCGGAAACTTTTTTCCTCACCTCAGTAGAAATTCGGACTTAATATTTCTGGTAAAAATTTAATTCTACCAAAACTTAAAAGGTTATTTCAACAATGAATCAACTGTGTATGAATGCGTTTGTACTTCAGTGGAATAGACAAGATCAGAACATAATAAGATGTGATAAATGATGTAGGGTTGTTGCAAAAAAAAAGTGTTTTTCTCCCACTTTTGTGATTTTCACCAGTTATTTCACAACCTTTGCGGCTTTCACGTCTTCATTTCCGTCGACTGTTCACGCTCTCCCAGCTTTGACGCTGGTGTTTCCGGTAGCACGTGAAGGCAGCAGTAGCGTTTGCTGAACTCGTGCTGAGCCCGAAAATCCTCACTGACTACAACAATGAGTGTGAGCGTGTCCGGCTAGTTTGAATTGAAGTTTACTTCAGTGAAACTGCCCCTAATTTCCACTACATGTGCTCATTGGGTGAGTGTCCACTTTCTGAACCGTGAACACAAACTTTTTTATTTCCTAGTTTAGTTCAAATACCCTGAACGACCCACTTACACATACACATACACATACAGCGGGTTTCTAAGTGTCAGTGTGCATCATCGGATACTGTGTCCCCCACTTTCAGCACAAAGTATGAGTTGATTGATTGGCCTTTCACGAGTTTTTGTGCCTTTCAGAGGTTTCAGTGTGTTAAATGGAGCTAGAGGACCAATGGTGGAAAGGACAACTGGCTGCAGACATCTACCAGGCGCTACGGTACAAAGTGAGTGCGACATAAGGTTTGTGACGCCTGCAAAAACAGACAGGAACATCCATGGAAATATGTTGGTTATTAGTGTTTCTAACTGTGCCATGCTTCACTTTTATGCAGAACATCCTCTATTTGTTTAATGCTTTTATTTTTGTATTCACATTTGCCATCCCCTGTTTCCTAAAGTCCTCAAATGTCTCGTTTTTGTCCACAATCCAAAGATATTCAGAGGACAAAAGAAACCAGAAAATATTCACATTTGGGAAACTAAAATCAAAGAATATGGACATTTTTCTTAAAAAAAAATCTAATCAATTAATGTAATAGTTGACGATCAATTGAATAGTTGACAACTAATCGACTAATTGCTGCAGCACTACATTGGATATGTGTTTTTGCATGTGACACCAATTAAACCTATTAAAAATCTGATGATCTGTTGGTCATCTTTATTATTTATTAGATTTTTTTTTTTAATGAATTGAGCCCATGATATGTAATGAGAAAGTAAGATATTTTGCAGTTAGTCTTTGCTCTCTCTGGTGGAGACACTGTTCCTCAATTATGTCAAACACATTTTGGTATTTCTGCACTGCAGTATCTTATTTACCAGCCGATATCAGCATATCTGTGATCAGTTTATAACTTCCCCAACCAACCGCTCTGAGATCTCAAACACAACATGTGGTCTAACAGGAGCTCAAGTTGCCCTCCTACAAAGGCCAGTCCCCTCAGCTCAACTTGAGGCGATACTTTGCAGACCTCATAGCCATCGTCAGCAACCGCTTCAGGCTGTGTCCTGCAGCCAGACACCTGGCCGTCTACCTGCTGGACCTCTTCATGGACCGCTATGATGTCACGGTGCAGCAGCTTCACATGGTCTCTCTCTCGTGTCTCCTTTTGGCCAGTAAGTGTTAAACCAACCTCTCACTCTCAACACGTGACCAATTTTGGCCTCTGCACGGTGTGATGGTGTGATGTTTTGCTCCTCGTTGCAGGTAAATTTGAGGAAAGGGAGGACCGGGTGCCAAAGCTGGAGACACTGAACAGCCTGGGCTGCATGAGCTCCATGAACCTGGTCCTGACCAAACAGGGTTTACTTCACATGGAGCTGCTCCTGCTGGAGACCTTCCAGTGGAACCTGTACCTCCCTACAGCCGCTCATTTCATTGAATACTACCTGTCTATTGCCGTCAACGAGGGAGACCTCCATGATGGCTGGCCTATGACCTGCCTGGATAAGACCAAACTATACATGGCCAAGTATGCTGATTACTTCCTGGAGGTTTCCTTGCAAGGTAAGTTGCATTTCATAAGGTATCTGGACCTTTTAGTCCAACAGATGGGCCTCAGTTCCCAAAATTGAAGAATATACACAAACAACATGGGTTTAACCACTCGTATCTCCCTGCATACTGTGAGGAATTATTTTAGCTTTAGGTATAGATTACCAAAGCAGACTAAAGTTACTGCACCTTTTTGTCTATTTTCTAGTAGTCTGATTGTTTTCACACGTGTGTATGCATAACAGTATCTTATAGTTTTTCGCTTTAGTTTTTTGATGCCGTTTTCTTTCCTCCCTCAGATCATGTGTTTTTGTGTTTTGCACCCTCACTGGTGGCTGCGGCGTGTGCGGCCACCTCCCGCCTCATCCTCCACCTGTCCCCGACATGGCCGCCCCGACTGCAGCGTCTGACAGGCTACACATGGGAGAACCTGGTCCCATGTGCCGAGAAACTACTCATGTGTGTATTTGTCTATAGCTCTGATGGCGCTGACTTGCGTACGTGCTCGTGACAGTTAATAAAAATGACTATAGTCGCCAAGGAACACATCTTGGTGACAGTGATTCAGATGGATACTGACAACTCAACTCACGCACGCTGACACGCATTACAAGCAGGCAGTAGCTTATACATTTCAGGCTACACATTCAACTAGACACGCTAATCAACAACTCTTTGTTCGTTTTTTTTTTTTCTAGTGCACATGACAGTGACGTTAAAGAGGCCAACAAGCTGAAGTGCCAGCAGCCTGGTCAGCAGCAGCAGCAGCAGGGCCAGTCGATGTACCACGGTTCAGGCCAGACAGCCACTGTGGCCCAGTACCTGCACCGGCCCAGCATGCCGTATCCCCAGCAGGCTCCGCAGCCCGGCCTGGCCTCTAACCACAGGCCTGCCTCCTACCTCAGCCACTCCACCACCAACCTGCAGGCTCCTAATGGCCCCCAGCATGGCAACACCCAGGCCATAACTACCTCACTGGATCCAAAGTCTAATATTCCCAACAGGGCTTACCAAGTCAGCATGCACTACACCTGTGCTGCTCCGTGCTTTGACAGATGATGGATTTTCAGGATTTTGTCTTTTTTTGGGCAGTAAGAGATAAGAGATGTGATCTGTTTCTCTTGAACATAACAAAATACACTGAAAAAAAGAGTGTTTTTAATTTAAAGAGACTTGATGAGATTAATACAGCACTTTGACAATAAGGTGTACGTAATGTGCAATATGCATACTCTGCTGTAATTTTCTGTGGAGAGCCTGCATTAGGAATTTTTTGTTTTGTTTGAGATATCAAGTATGAATGTTGCTGTGAGGTGGCTAGAAGCAGAGCTTGCACCTCTGTACCCACTAGTGTTACTGTATAGTTTAGCTGCAGACCAAAAGTCTTGTATTTATTTGAGCCAGATTACCTCCGAAGTATTGAACGTACAAATACCTCGTGCCTGTAGCCTTTATGACTGTTTCGATGCTAAGTTAAGGGCGCTTACAAAAAGGGACTTTGGTTGAGATAAGAGAGCACAGTTTGTGTTAGTGTTCTGTACCTCGAATTCTTTTTTTTCTTTTTTTTTTGCTTTTTGATTTGTGTCATTGGTAAAACTAAAAGAATATACTCCTCTAGATGTCAGTTTCTTTGCAGAGAAAATTGTTGCTCTTTGTACACAGAGGATTTCAGTCAGTGCTGTGCACTTCTACAATGATAATTTTAAATAAAATACAAATCTGTGTTGAACTTAGATTTTTGTCCTGTTTTCTGTCTTTTTATCTTGCCTGAAAATGATTGTCCTATGAGTTTAAAATGGTGTCATAAAGTTGAAAAATAGAAATACAAAGATGTGATTGAGTTCAACCTTGAGTTATCAGTTATTTTTGCTGACTGGGAGAAAACTGGATGTGCAGCAGTAACCAAACGTCATCTTTTAGGTTTCTCAATTGTGCACTGCATTGTGAAAGACCAACAATGACAGCATGTGGTTGGTTTTTGGGTGAATTTGGCTTCTCATTTACAATCTGAGGGAAAAGTAACAAAATAAGCCAGCCTGAGTCTTATTGAAATATTACCAAGAACACAGGAGAGGTTTTGACACAGAAGACACAAGGCTTCCCCAGTGCACTGACAGTGAACCCAGGAGCGACATAGACGTTTGTCATATTTTGGATTTGACTGACATATTTGCTCTGAGCAGCACCTGTTCTTTCCTTCCCAGACAAAAATATATCCATCTTGTAATTTACATGTTGCACAGTTCGAGAACTACTGCTGAAGACAACAAGCTACAAACTCCTTCTGCAATCTCTGGTGTAAACCCGGTTCAACCCAATAACAAATAACTTACCATACTCTCAGGGGCCACTTTATTAGGTACACCTGTACAATCTAATACAATCCAATATCCAATATAACTGTTAAAGCCATAAAATCTACTTTTATGATGCTTGTAATGTAAATGTTCTTTTTGCACTGCCGCAGAAACATTAATTCAATTATAAGTTGTAGCATCAATGTCATAGTAATAGTGTTGTACTGGACTGCATTATATTAAGAGGTGTTTCCCCTCATTTATGTAAATAAAAGCACAAGAAAAATAGTAACTTTAGTATTAAATTGTTAAATGTACACATTCCCAACAATGCCACCAAAAACTGAGCCTAATGAAGCTTGTAGATGTTATGGCAGAGTTGTTGTACTGGATTGCATTAGATTGCACAGGTGTACCTAATGAAGTGGGCGGTGAGTGTATGTCTAGCAGGCAGTTTCTGTTTGCTTGTCAGAAGATTGGAAAAATCCCTGTCAAATGCTGCTGGTGTTTTTGTATAGCTGTCACTTCGGCTGTATTAAAATACATTTTATGAGGTCCTCGAACCAGCAGCAAGAGCAGCCGCCTAATAAAAAAAAAAGAAAGTAATTTCCAGTTCAGAATAGTGAAAGTAAGGGTGCCCTTGGGGTTAAGGTGCCTTTATTACATGTCATTCCCTATCAACTCTGCCCTCATTTTCTGTTATCTTTCTACGAGTGGCTATCTAATAAAGGCACAAAATGCCCAGAACAGTGAAAGCAATGCATCGTAAATGACAACTAGGAGGGAAAAGAGCAGAAATGGTGTCTGTGTGCTCCACCAGAAGCCTCCAGAACAGCTCCAGTGCTCCTTGTTACAGATTCTACAAGTCTGTGGTTAATGATGGTGGAGCACTGTCTAATACCAGGGCAACAGAATCTCTTGTTCGTGCTCTTAGCTGTTTACATACATTTCAAACTCATTAAACTATTCATTGACCCTCTTGAAACTGTATTAAAGAATCTGCAATCATTATGTTTCTGCACTCATTTATTCAGGTTTTCCATTGAACTGTCTCTGTTCCTTGCAATTTGTCACAATAACAGTTACTCTTTGTTGAGTGTAAATCGGTTCAGTGCTTTCTGGGATCTAAAAACATTTCATATTGTTTGTTCTCTATACATTCCTTGCAGTATGTGATTCACACAGTATATACTGCCATTGAGAGCAGTGACAAGGCAATCCACAGTCTGCAGAGGGCAGTATGTGCCACGTTTCTGTTCATGCTTTTCATCTCAGTGACTTCACTGCTCTTTTATTTTCTTGCATGTGGGCTGTCTCTTCTAAAGTTTTCATCTCTATGCCAGCAGTAAATTTGTCTTTGGCTGCTAATGTGTTCAGGATCCAGCCACTTTAAAATCCCCCAAATAAGCCATTGCTCTCTTGTGATGAAAGTTGTTGAACAGAAAGGTTATATTCATTGTCATTTAATCCAATATTCCACCCCATCTCACACTAAGTTGGCACATCGGATCATTTAACAGTTGAAAAGAAATAAGCTAAATATTTACTCTAGTATATTAACATTGTGTACCCGAGAGGTGAACCACATCCCCCCACTCTCCTGGACATCAGAGGAAAAGGACACACTTAAAATCAGACACAAAGACAGTCTCTTCTTTACATAACATCCAAATGTGTTTCTTTTCCACTCCAACATTTTGTTTATTCAAGTCTGGAATCATTGCTATACTTTTAAGGAAACCCCAAGGGGTCTCAAATTAAAATCAGTTCCTGTTATAAAACAATGTGGTCAGATCTGATAGAAATATTCCTACATGTCACGATGAGGCAGGCTTACTAAAATAGCATTTCCACTCTGGGGTTACACACCACGGAGCTTCCTGTGGAGGAGGAAGCAGACTGATGAACCTGGTGGTGAGGACCAAAGAGAGAGAAGACTCTCTTTAGGCTTCACTTCCCCCTCCCAAACACTGCTGTTTACTTACTGTGGATATCAGTTCAGTAGCCAAACCAGTAGGTGGATTTATGAAGCAATCCAGGAACCATCTATTTGTCCTCCAGTGTCCGGGTACAGGCGTGTCAGTAGATACTAAGTTGTACACCTTTCAAAATACATACTGACTCAGTGTAAATCCTTTTGACAGTGTTTGACGTCAAAGGCGTTCAGTGTGTACTCATAGTGATGCAGGAAAACCACAATGACAAAGGTAACCTCATCCCACCAGACAGCATGAGTTCTGCTCTTCTCAGTAAGACTAGAAACCAGAAAACTCAATACCATATGAATATTTATATATATATATAAAAGAGAAGAAGACAAGAAAAAAACAGTCAAAGAAATAAGTTAAATGACTTTCACATACTTTTCTGTGGTTACTAAAATATTGTGTCTAAAAAACCAAGCCGCCCACCCACCCATCTGTTACTCCATGCACAGTAAAGCAAGCACTAACAAGCAAATGGTATTTTCCATATTCAGAATGCACATTTATGCATATAATAATAAGTGTGACGTAATCCTTTTATCATATAATTAGAGTGACCTCAAAAGAACTCGGGTGGTTTGTCTCGATGCCACTGATCAGCCCATAGCACAGCAGGCCTCTTGAGTATGGATTTTCCTAAGCAACAAAAGCAACAGTAAACCTGTCCCTTGCAGTTAAACACCCAGTCTATCAATAAAAATAGAAAAAGAAATGCTGGTAATATAATTGGTCACACTGAGAGGAGCTTGTATTTTTTCCAAACTCCACGAATTTTCTCTTGATGACAGCAGTAATTTCCCCTCTAAATTCAGCATCTTAGAAACAGTGACCTTGGAATAAGGTTCTATCTGCAGTCTGAGTGCTTTTGAGTGCTTCAAAGTTTTTACAACCCAGATAGAAAAACTAATATACAGCAAACTTCTAAATAAAAGCACCCTAAAGGCACTCTAAATCACATTCTATCACATTTTTAAATGGGGTTTTTAAAATAGCTGTTTTGCAGTCAGAACTCTCTAATACTTTTTCACTTGGACATTTGAGGCTTTAACTGCTTATAGGCAGATACTTAGAAGAAGTCTAGAAAAGTTAACAGTTCAGTCTTATTTTGTTTACACAGCTTAAACGGTCCAGTGTGTAACATTTAGTAGGATCTATTGGCAAAAATGGAATATGATATTCAGAGGTATGTTTTAATTAGCGTATAATCACCTGAAAATAAGAACTGGTGAGTTTTTGTTACCTTCGAATGAGACGTATTTATCTACAGACGCCATGGGTTGCCTTCCATTGAATATGTTGAGCCTTTCGCATTTTTTGCGTTTCTCCTACACACTTCACAGCCTGTTCTCAACCCCAGGTCGTCAAATACAGATGCAAGCAGTGTTCAGTTAGTTGCAATCTACAACTTTACCGCTAGATGCCACTAAATCCTACACACTTGCCATTTAAACTGACAATACAATTCATTAAGTTTTACTGTAATTCAATTCAAAACAACGCCACAAATTAAAGATATGTTTCTCTCTGTATTTCTGCTGCCTCCACTGCTTATTTTACATTCTTTTAATCACTGTCTGAGTCTCAGCTTTGGATGTAATCCCTGTCATCAGTTTATGTCAGCTGAAGTACACAAGGTGCAAGCTAAACAGCACAAACCAAGTTAAGAGCATTAACATAAGATTACTAAAATACTGCCAGATTTCGCACAATATCATGATCTTTTCAACTCATTTAGCCCCAGTCACAGAGCAGTGAGCTGACACAGTAAAGAAGCAAAACTTGATTAGTCTTTCTGTGTACATTTGAACACTTTTTGCAGCACTTTGCAGGTAGAACCTTTATTTTTTTCAAATGTAGGGTCAATAACAGATTAAAGGCGAGTAACATTTAGGAGAGTACTGAAATTGAATAAAGTATTCATAGGTATGTTGTATATTCATATGAATATATGAATTGTTATGTTTTGGTTATCTTACAATGAGCCGTTTTTACCAACAGACGCAGCTGGTCGCCTTCCAGCATGTTGAACCACCATGTTTCTACAGTAGTCCAGAAGGGGAAAAAAACACTGGCTCTAGATAGGGATGTTCGTGTTTTTGACCGTTTCACCCCCAGCGTAGTTTCTTCTATGCACTTGAAAGGGGAGGGTGAAGCGACAGAGTTGCAATCTCTAACTACACCGCTATGCCACTTAATCCCACACACTGGTCCTTTAACTAAACTAAAAATAAACTACCACAAAACGTTAATAACTTGTTAAAGAACCTTTCTGTGAACCTTGTAATTCTACGTCTTAAAATGCATATTATTATGAGCAGGTCAGTGTTCACCACCTCCCTCTGCAGTGTAATCAAGTGTTGTGACAGCTGACAACAGACTGCTGAAGACTCATATTATCTTTGGCTGAACTTTTGAATGCAGTTTTGCTCACAATGGGGATTTTTGATGATGCTCCCATCTCTTAATTTAAAGTTGGACCTAGGAGGGATCACTTAACTGCCGGTATGGACAGAAGGAACGATTACAGCTTTCTTCTCTCTCAGTGTACATGTGGGCAAGTAAGTATTGTGTTAAGAATCTGAGCCTATCCTTTAAGTTTCCTTTAAGAAACAGTTGGAGTTTTCTGCAAAGAGACTAATATTGATCAAATATATGCAGTTATTGCTCATGTGTGATAACTGTTGGGAAAAGCACATTTTATAGCAATTTAGACAGAAAAGATAATTTGGTTACAGGCCTGTTGTTGTCCAGGAGGTGGAAATCAAGGCCTTGTCTCTTTAGGTATTGGACAAAGGCACGCTTAAAACAGAAGGAGAGCTAGTGCGCATGGAATTATCAAAACAGCAGAACAAATAACTCTTTTAGGAGGGAATTACTGGTTTTGTGTAAATCTAATAGGTAAGTGGTTAAAAAGTGAGTAAGCAAAGACGATGAAAGTAGAAAAATAGTAAGTACCAAAAGAATAAGAAATAACAAAGCATTTAGTTATAACTTTTTCTCACAGAGAGGAATAGGGCTGTGTTCACTAACAGAGAGCTCTCAAACACTGAAAGCAGTAAAAGCTGTTCTTTTACTGTGAAGTCAAACTGCTCTTTTAGGGCATGCAGGCGAAAGCTCACATTTCTCAGTGTCTCTGTTCAGAAGACAACAGCAAGGGGAGATTGGTGTGAGGGCTGCTCCAAGGTGGTACATTTTACAAAAAAAACCCTTTCCACATCTAGAAAGATAATCATGAAGATGGCTATGACGCAAAGAGTTACGTCACTCTGACAGATCACATAACAACGAGAACTATAACTTCTCCTACTGACACTAATGCTAGAATATTCAAAATAGTAATTATATGTTTGGTTTGATCTGGGTACACAGGCATAAAACTGTTTCAGAAACAAAAAGTGGAAGGATTCAGCAGATAATTGCAGCAGTTGGCTGATGTGTGTATGTATCATATAGTCAGTTAGCTAGATGAGAATGGACTTTAATGCAGGTTAGACTGAGCAACACAAGCAACAGAAATATTAAGAGAAATCAATTTGATCAGCACAGTAAAGCTAATAAATGAGAAGCAACGCGGTTAACATAGTCAGATGTCACTCACCTGTGGAGTAAATGAACACCTAACAATGAAATTAGTAGTTATTTAAATAAATTGTGTAAAATCTATAAATGAAACAATAATTTGATATATACTAATAATAACTCAAATCATTATTTTAAAGTGATTTTAACATTCTTAGATATTTTTTATAATATAATTCACATGGGGAATATTTTCAAATGTCCATATCGGCATTTTCCCAGTGACTTCATGTCTTTTCTATATTTCATAATGTCATGACAGTGGTGTTGTCACCCATAGGTCAACAACTGCTACCAAATTTAGCAAGTTAGGTTATGTTAGCTAGAGAAACAACAATGCAAAATAATTCAGAATTAACCATCTAGCTGCTTCTACAAATAAACATAGACAGATATAGAATTACATTACCTACAGAACTTTTTTTTCACTTAACAAGCACATGTGGCTAACTAGCTACGGGGGGGGCATTCATTCATTCAAGAGCGAAAGGTCAGACAGTCTTTCTTTTTGGTTGCTCTAGCCGACAGGAGCCAGCTAACACTGCTAGCACTGGCTTCCACTTTGATGCTGGGTAGGTAGGTAGTAGCATTAGTAACCTTGTTAGGATGAAGCTTAACAGCTAAATAGGTTTAATGATTGATGCATCCTCCTCCTCCAGATTCACGAGCTCATTACGCACAAAGTGCCTCATCAAAATCACATTGTCCACCTTCTGAAGGAGGATGGGTGAATAATTGCATACATTTTGATGATAGGTTGTATTCAGAGTTTTGAATGTAGATTTTCTATCATTGTGTTGTGATAAGCACCTCTTTCTATATTCGGTTTGGATGATCTATGTGCCTTCACTCTGTTCAGAAGGCAGATGGTACAAACACGAGCCAGCACCAATATGTCATTGAGATCCCAGCAGTGTATTCAAAGGAGATGAAGCGGCCTGATATGTCACACAATACATTGCAACATGATTTTTGTGACTGTAGTGATAGAAACCATTGCAGATTTTACTTGACAGGTGTCAGTATGTTTTATGATCAGCTCCCATTTTCCATAAGATCTGTCTGTTTCTCTCTTTTTTCCAGTTCACTTCAGGTGTTCTTGTTGAGAATGTGCTTCAGCTAAAAAACTTTTAGCTTAAGCTTTGTCTATTTTAAAACTTGTTTTTTATAGCTGTTTCTGCAGCCCGATATACTGACATCAGTAGGTGAAACTCAGCTCAGTTTCACAGCACAATGTGAATCATTGCTAGTTCTAAAATAAATGTGCTCAGTGTTAATGTTATGTACTGTAGTGCTGCAAGCCATCAGCTGCACCTGATAGCTGACAGCTTTGCTCATTTTTTTCCAATGCTCTGATGCTGTACTGAACAATATGCTCTATGCTGATGTACTATATTGATGTTATTTCTCATGGTCAACACAGAGTAAAAAATAGATTAATTTGTATAATTATCAGGCAGTTGTAATAGAACCAACTCCTTACAAACCTCCCTTTTAATTACTCCCCAAAGAAATCCTCTCCCTCAAGAATATCCATTTCTATGAAGAGACTAACCTTTATGTACTCAGTAGTCAGGCCACACTGACTTAAAAATGGAAAATATACATTTCAGACACATGTGAGTCATGGACATGCTTGTTGGTTTAAAATATAACCAACACAACAAACAAAACCAACAAAAAAGGTTAATCATATCTGTTTCTAATCACAAAATCCATCATTTACTAATACATTTTAACATGACTTTCACAGTGCATTGTAGATTGTATACTTTGCATAGCCTCAGAGAAATAAAACTGGATTCATTGTAATCTAAATGTGAGCACACGTTGCAGTCCTAACTGCACTGCCTTGTGCTTATTTTAGACATTGCATAACAATGTTTCATAACCAAAATTCTGAAAACAGGCAGGATGCTCATTATGTGATAAAATCATTTCAAATTCAAATTTGATGCAACCGCTCTGTGTGGTCTCATACAGTGATGCACAAGATATTAGATGCAACTCTGTCATCTCGAAACCTGCCCTCTTCTTTAAGTTTCTCTTCTGCTGCTCATCCACTGTAGAATATGGGGTTGCTCACATGCATGCAGGGCTTACTTCTCTATATAACAGATTTGTTTTTGTGGTTTGTTTGTATTTTCATTAATATCAAACATGCAGTTTTGAAGCATCCTCCATCTGTGAATTAAACAACTGTTTGACAGTGATTCATATGACAATGCTTCAAGAACACTCTGGCAGTAGTGGAAATGCTCTTATGGTTTTAAATTCATTTTTAAATCACACTACTGAAAGAGAAAGAATAAACCTTCAAATAATAGAGGTCAGGCTGCACTTGTAATATTCAGCCATCACATTTAAGGCAGAAAAATAGGACTCTTCCTTCGGGATGCTTAAACTTATGAGAAAGAAATAAAGGCTCTGATATGAAAGTCTCCCAATTTAAAAGACCATTAAATATTATGAGGACAGACTGAGAAAGGTCACCCAAAAAGTCATGCTTTCTTTTCCTTGACTTTCTTGCATAATGTTGTGTTGCAATTGTCTTGCACTGTGTTGCAATATACCCCCTGGGATATTGAAAGGGATTTGATTTTGTCAAGAATTCAGCAGCACAAACAGCAATCGGTAAAATGTGAATATTCAAATTCTTAGTAAGTGTTGGTTTTTGGATGTGTGTTACTCAAGTTTTTTTTTTTTTTAAATACATTCAAATGCCATTTTATCCTAAATAAATAGTAGGTAGAGCAGTCGCACAGAAACAACTATGCTGCATATTCAGGTTATTCATGCTAAGAGGGAAAGGCCAGCGGTAATACATTAAGTGTGTATGATATGATAAACTTAAAATACAGTTAAAAGGTTTGTACATGTTACCAGTTCAATAAAATACACATTTAATTTGCATATTGGAAATACTTGAACTATGACGCGCCAGCGTCACAGCTGTTGTCCCCTGGCTTGTCTGCATATTTGACCAGCTGGGTAATCCTACTTAATACCACCTAAACAATAGCTACCTGAAACACTGTGCACAATTAACCTTTACTGAGTGCCACTTGTGGTGTTTGCCAAAACACCATTCTTTGCTATTCTTAACTCAAGGACTCTGTGTTTGAAACTGAGATTGTTAACCTTTGGCGTTTCAGGACCACGGTCAGCTCATGGTTCAATTCACTCAATACAACCAAATATAGTGAAAATGCATGAAAACATCAGAATAAATGTACAAACTGTTCATTTAAAATAATGTACTGTAGGAGACTTTAGTACAGATTTGAGGAACTTGTGATTAGTTGAGTATTTACATTGTATGCAACTTTATACTTCTACTCCACTACATCTCAGAGGCAAATATTATACTTTTCACTCTGTCTGACAGCTTTTTTCATACCCTTCCTGTCCAGAGAAAACCAAATATTTTCAACTCTGGTGATTTTGAATGTTTCTGATAAACTGAAGGATTAAGTGTTCAAATTCTCCTACTTCTTGAGCTAAATAAACTATTTAAAACCACTCTTGGATAAGCTTAAAAAATCCACTGTCACAAAGTTGAAAACAGGGCTGTTTTCATGAAAAGTTAACTTTTTAGAGATATGTGGTTCTCATGGGACGGTGATGCTACAAACACATTATGTTGTATATGTTGTATAGATTAAACTACTCAATAGTATATAAAGTAATTAAAAGTAGCTCAACCTTAAACAACATATGAAACATGCACATTAATGCAGCAGTACTATATTACTATACTATAATATAAACCTACCACCCACCCTGATGCACTTTCCTCAGTTTTTATCTTATTACAATTACTTATTACATTACAAATATTATTATATGTCACACTGCTAACTAACTCTTTTTATATTTGTATATAATGTCTCTTTTTATTGTCTCTCTTTCTATCTTTCTTTATATTTTTCTATGTTTAATTCTTATACACCAACTGACCGAGGCAAACCTACTTGGCAATAAACCCGATTCTGATTCTAATTAAAAAAACATTATATATAATATAGTAAAACAGAGAAAGAGTACTTTTATATTTGATACTTACTATCAAAAACTACATTTTGCTGATAATACTTTTACCTAAATAGCATTTACATTGATTAAATGTACTTAGTAGTAGTATTTTCTCACTCACTGTGGTATTTGTACTTTTAAGTAAAGTATCTGAATACTTGTTCCACCACAGCTGACTGATAGATAGATAGATAGATAGATAGATAGATAGATAGATAGACAGAGACAGACAGATAGATAGATAG
>NW_023339751.1:3216792-3240862 GCF_004916995.1 Morone saxatilis
ACCAATCAGTAAAACAATATAAAACACATTACATACGTTAAAAACACATTAGACTGAGTGAGATTTAAATACTTAGAAAAGATAGAAAAGATAAATAGTTAGGTATGGTGCAAAGAGTTGTAGTTGCTGGTAATAGTACTGATGATATGAAGGTAGTGTCATTGTTAATAACAGTATATAATAATAATAATATTCATAATATAATAATAATAATAATAATATCTGAACATATAAATATATATATATATGTATTGTTAAATAAACTGCAGCCACGTAGGATGCAACAATGTCTCAAACATTTATAGAAAAAAATAAAAAATGTCCCTTTTATTTATTTATTTTTTTTCCTTTCATTCGTTTCCTCTTTTAACGTGCATTCTGATTGGCTCTCCCCGGCGGCTCCAGCCAATCAGCATCCGCCTGCTATGGAGGAAGGAATAAATGCAAGATGGCTCCTCATATAAAAACAGTCTTCTGGCTTGCCCTCGACGTGCAACAAAATAACTCTTTACACCTTATCCGGGTGAAATATCTCTCCGCGGAGACTTCTGCAGGGTGACTCGAGCTGTAGATTGATGTGCGTGTGGACACCGGGCGACATTTCGTAGGAGAAGATACCGAAAGTTACCGGACGGACAACTTTGAAGCCATGAACCGGTGGTGAAGTCGGACGGACGGTGGTCGTAGAGCCGAACAGCCCGGGCCTCGGTTATCTGTAGCGGGAGCCACTCTTCAATTACAGGGTGCCTGTTGAATGTGGGACGTGAAAGGCAGTGTAATAATTGGACCATGGCTGTATCAAGGTATGGTTTAATTAACTGTTCTCTCTCGGGGGGAGGGGGGGTTATCTTGTCGCTCACGCATGCTTGCTTCTGGATTTTGGCGACGGCCGGGTAACGTTAGCCGGGGAGCTAACACATTGTGGCGTTATGGTGTAAGTTAGTTCACAGGCCGGGCCAGGAGGGAATTGGTTTATAACTCAGTTTGGGCTTATTGTTCAACTGCAGGTGCGAGGTGTCATTTAATTCCACGTGTTTAGTGTTTAACAGCGGATGTTCTTCCGTTGAGTAAAGGTGAAATAACGTTATTGGGAAGTTGTTAAAGCCAGCTTGCGACCACCATTTGGATATACTTACTGTTGCAACCTGTTTATTTAGTGCAATATTTAAACACACACAAGCGTATTAAACTTCAAAGTGCTTGCAACCTGTCCTTTGATAGTAATCTAATATAAAATGAACAACTGTTAGCGGTTTCCTAACATTGTTTTGATGTGTTTTCCCGGTGTGATTGTTATTGTAATTCCACGTGGTCTCAGTGGTCCTCTTTTGCATAGCAAAGTAGACACATCTGTAGTTCAGTATTAAGTATTAGTGGTACCTGTGGTCACGTCCTGTAAAGCTCTAATCCACACTTTATTAATAGACTGCTAATGATCTCAAGAACAGGATTATTACAGGTTACCTTGGTGAAAAGCCGAACAATTAATAATGCATAATAGTTTTACCCAGGCACTTAAATGTGTTGCCTTTTTCTTAAGTTAAGTTAAACACATGCAACGGTTTAGTTAATATATTCTGGTTGTTGCTTTAGGTTCAGTGTTAGTGGTCCGTACGCAACAGAGCACCGAAATCTGTCTTGTTGTGTTTATGTTGACCTTGCTTTGTTGTTTGTTTTTTGTCTTTTAGGCTTGATCGATTGTTTATCCTGCTTGACACCGGAACAACACCAGTAACCAGGAAAGCAGCGGCCCAACAGCTTGGAGAAGTGGTCAAACTCCACCCACATGAACTCAATAGCCTCCTATCAAAGGTATGTTTGACAGCTTTGCCTCCATAAGATAACGTCAGCCTGGGCATATGTGGTTGTCCTTGCAATGTATAACAGTGTGAAGCACCTGGACTGAATGTTCTGTGTGATTCTGATCTTGTATCAACTGTGACAAAAGGAACAACATCCATTTTCTCTTTTATAGTTCAGACAACTTTAAGTTTATGTGTGCAGTAAATAAAATCTATCTCCTGTCATTTACAAGGTCTTGACCTACCTACGGAGTCCCAACTGGGACACACGTATAGCAGCAGGCCAAGCTGTAGAGGCCATTGTGAAGAATATTCCTGAGTGGGACCCAACACCCAAACCTAAAAAAGGTGAGCTTTTAGGCTTGTTAAGTCATATGCACCACTTTAAATAAGCATAAGCACTAATGTTAACTTGAGTTTGGTCACAGTACATGTAATCACCGTGTCATCGCTGGTTTCCCTGGAACTGAACAGAAGTTACATGGAACTTGGGCGTCCGTTTGGTGGCACAAAACGTTTGAGAGATCAGCCCCAATTTTAAAACCGAGCTAACTGATACGACACGTAGGTTTTGCATAATACACTCTGTTGGTAGTCAGCTGGAAAAGAGAACCTGTACCACGACGTCCTCACAGTCGCCAGGGACGGTAATATCATTTACAGATCCTCATCAGTGTTAAACCCTGTTCTGTGGCCTTCCACTCGCCACGCTCACTCTTCACTGTAGCCAAACACATCATTTTAGATTTGACATGTTTTTGTCACCTGACTGTAGGATTATAACATGTGGATTTAAACCTGGCTCATAAATGTTAACATATTAACCAAGACATATCTTCTACTGCTACACTGAAACCAGTTGTTTGTTTTTTAATCACAAACGGACACATTCATAAACAGAGCTTATTGACAGCACCTGTATTGTGAGTTAATGAGTTCTCAGAGAGTTCATACCCAATATCTGAAGGCATGAATCACTTACTTTTCCCATTCATAAAACAATGTAAGACCTCAGACTGTTTTCTAAACACTTCAGTTTTCATGGGTGGAAAAAGCAAGCTTGTTTCTTGATGAAAGGCATTAGTGTGGACATGGCCTCTGATTCATTAAGTCTTGAACCTCTTGTGTCTGTTTCCTGTAGAGTCTTGTGAAGACTTGTCTCCAGAGGACTCCTCTTGTGACCGCTTGACTTTCTATCACTTTGACATCTCCCGCCTGCTCAAACATGGGGCCTCTCTGCTGGGGTCTGCTGGGGCCGAATTTGAGCTGCAGGAGGACAAAACTGGTTTGTAGTGATTCTTTATCATTTTGAATATTTTTTTTTTTTAATTTCATTTTATATTGTAACATTTAAAGTGGAAAGGTGTGGCTCACTGGATCCATGAGTATAAGACCCTGACAGCTGGAGAGCTTTGTGTTTGATCAATGATGACTTTTGTTTGCTTCACAAACTTTGAATGGAAAAACCCACACAGCTGTATTGGGAAAAATGGCTATTAGTGAGACTGGACTATAGCAACATCCCCACTGATATCAGAGGTTGATTCTGACACAAACACAAATATCAGTACCAGCATGGCTACTTAGCCATGAATTTGAATTGGAAAGCTGCTTTTTGAAGCTCATTTGCATTTTAACTTCCTTTTAGTTTATCTTCCCGCATTCAGTTGTCATACCAGTCGTTGCTTCTCTATGGTCTGATTTCACTTCTCCTTCAAGGTCCCCCTACACAACTTCTGTGACTTTCAGAGCTATTATGATACTGTTCCTGTATTTATTTGTGTCCCTGGAAAGCTGTTAATTTGGACTCACATACACATAATCAGTATTCACACAGCTCTGGTGTACTTGTTCTCTGGGCAATCTAAAGTTTTCCCTCTGACTTCCTGTCATTTGTTGTCAGGTGAGATGGACCCAAAGGAACGTCTGGTCCGCCAGAGAAAGCTTCTACAGAAGAAGTTGGGTCTGGACATGGGTGCTGCTATCGGCATGGACACCGAGGAGCTGTTCAACGACGACGACCTAGACTATACCTGCCAAACCAGTGCGCTTAGAGCACATGGAAGCAAAGCCACAGCTGGATCCAGCTCCCACAACCATGTGGTGGGTCTCATAGCTTCGATTCAGGAGATCTGAGCATGCATCTTACTGCAGGTTGTGGCCATGGATGCACTATAAAGCTGAGAAATCGGTGAAGATAATCAGAAGTGAAGCAGGAAGTGGTGCCTGTTGTCACTGCTTCTGTCAGCAGTTGACTGTTGCCCTATAGTGAGATAGTGTGGCTCAGGATTATGGCCTGACTACCTGGCTAAGTTGAATTATGTGAAGAAAGGCAGGCTATAACTTGTCTGGCAGTGACAGGCTGTTGCTGTGGAGCTGTGCAGGGCCTAGTCACAAATGTGACTCGTACCGTGTTGTGTTATTGTACACCTTTTTCGCATTGCAGCAGATAGGCTTGTCTTAACATGATATCTGTAGACATGGTTTGATCAAATTCATACAGATTCGATCATCTTCTGGCCTGGCAATCGTTCTGTGAAACATTCTTTTCCCTTTTCTTTGCCTCTTATAAAATCAAACGTTGGTGTTTTCTGTGTTTCCAGTTTTAGTCTTGGATCATGCAGTCTAGACTTCCTATCTTCCACGCTTGTGTGCCTTCTCTATTGTGAGGCGCTGCACGCACCAAGTTAGTAGAAGGCAGGGAATGTCGGTAATGTCAGTGTGGGAATACAATAACACCTTTTTATATTTCTTCCCGATCTGTATTTAAGATGTCAAACATGCTTCAAATAATTGGCATCTAAATGTTTGTGTGGCATAGGTAGCTGCACTTGAACTGGTAGAAATTCCTACACGGTGTAAACCCAGGAACATGACTCGTGCATGAATAAGCAGGGGGAGAATGCAGTTAACCTCAAAGAACCACTGTTGAACCTAGAAGCAGTATGCATCACTTGGAAAATTTGCAACGCTTTGAGCCAGAAAATGAATCTGTTTAATGATTCATTCAGTAATCTGGTCTACGCTGTCGTGTATCTGATGTATGTATTCAGTTAAACATTAAAATGAATAATCAAGTCCACTGTTTTTTATTTTCAGCCCATTCAGGCTGCTGAGTTGATTGACTCAGAGTTTCGACCAGGCATGAGCAACCGTCAGAGGAATAAGGCTAAGAGGATGGCTAAGCTAGTGGCCAAACAAAGATCCAGAGACGTGGATCCAAATGAAAAGAGGTGAGATTGTTATGCATACGTGTACCTGCAATATGCCTGGTTTGATTACGTTGACAGACTTGGATCATCTTTTCTTTTAAAAGACAGACTTCAGTTGAAATCATATACATATTGATTTCTTAATATAGAGCCAAATGTGCTTTCTTAGCATCAACATACGAGATTAGTTCAAAAGATAAAACGACTCCGTTTGTGATCTCTCCACACTTCAGTAATGACAGTTTTGAAGGTGAACCTGAAGAGAAACGAAGGAAAACCACCAATGTAGTTATTGACCAACCGGCAACAGAGCATAAAGTCCTAATTGACAACGTCCCCGATAACTCCAGTCTTTTAGAGGAGGTAAGGAATAAAAAATAAAAAATAAAAGTCCTGAACCCTTTAATTACAATATATGACAAAAAAAAAACATGATTAACAGTTCTTTAATGATCTGTCATGTGTTTGTCTTTAGATACATGAGTGGCCTCTGGAGAGCTTCTGTGAAGAGCTCTGCAATGATCTCTTCAATCCTTCATGGGAGGTAAAAACAAAGCATTTTTAAATTACATGATAGCATTTGAACATGAGG
This sequence comes from Morone saxatilis, assembly GCF_004916995.1. Classification (NCBI taxonomy): domain Eukaryota; kingdom Metazoa; phylum Chordata; class Actinopteri; family Moronidae; genus Morone; species Morone saxatilis. The sequence goes on from NW_023339751.1 coordinate 3,222,399, forward strand.
GGTTGGGCTGAGTTAAAGGCACTCTGTGATCCAACTATAAACAAAGGGGTGCTGACGCCTCAATTTTAACAACCGCTTTATATGACCACTGCAAAATAATGTGAATCAATAAAATTGTATTGCGTGTGGTTGTTTACAGGTTCGTCATGGTGCAGGCACCGGTCTTAGAGAAATCCTCAAGTCCCATGGTGCTGGGGGTGGGAAGCTGGTGGGCAGCACTGCAGAACAGGTATAGCTTAACTCTGCCCTCAGGTTTTTTTTACATTTTGTTGAGAATTAAACATGATATGAACCATTTGATGTCTTGGTTTAGATGTTGCGGCAGCATCAGGAGTGGATAGAGGACTTGGTTATCCGGCTGCTCTGTGTCTTCGCTCTCGACCGCTTTGGAGATTTTGTATCGGATGAGGTGGGTTTCCTGCTGGACAACTGAACTCAATGTGTGAGATGATGCAAAAAATAATGACTGACTGATTTTATATCTGAGACATGCAACATAGTAAAGGAGCAAATATAACAAACCATTCTATATTTGTGCAAGGCATTCACACTTACTTCTCCTAAATATAGTAATTGTGTGTCAACCGTTCTGATGCATAGTATGACCATTCAACTCTAGCTAAAGTGGTTTTGTATTAGTCTAAAAAAGACACAGTGACCTTCTTTAAGACATTTGTGTGTTACAGTTCCTTGTGAAACATTTGCTCTACTACTTGCAGCATGTCAACCAGAAAAATGTAATACAAAACCACAGCCTGCACCCTTTATAAATGAGGAGGAAGTAATCATTGAATTGACCTTGTGTAGGGTTTTATTGGTGTGAAGGCTTGCGTAATGACAGCCTCCTACAACTATGTCTATAGGAGGTGAAACAAAAATCATAATGACACTGTTATAAAAATCTATATCACAGTGTAACAAATGTGTAATCAAATGGCATCATATGTCATAATAATGGTGGCTTACTGGACCAATATCAGCCACATATTGGGGAAACTGCGTGTAACTAGATAACAGCTAAATTTATGACATTCCCTGTTTTTGCACTTATCCTGTATATCTGTCTCTCTCCTTTGACCAGGTGGTGGCTCCTGTCAGGGAGACGTGTGCCCAGACTCTCGGTGTGGCCCTTCGCCACATGAATGAAACTGGTGTTTCCATGACAGTAGACGTCCTGCTGAAGCTGCTAACAGAAGACCAGTGGGAGGTCCGTCATGGAGGCCTGCTCGGGATCAAGTATGCCCTGGCAGTTCGACAGGTACCACCTGTTCTGTGTGTATATGATGAGCTGTTTAAAAAAAAAAAGCATAGCAGGGTTCTACAATGTATTCGATATGAACGCCATATGGTCATGAATATAAATTGTGGGGGTGGAAGGATATGTGTATGTCAGCCTACAAGCATATGTGGTCCTTGTGTCATTAAAGGCCATTCTTTCTGATCTAATACCCGTACATCTGTGCTGATCTTCATCCGTCTGTTCTTCGTCTTTCAGGATCTGATCTCTGTTTTACTGCCGCGGGTGCTCCCTGCTGTCACTGTGGGGCTACAGGACCTAGATGATGACGTCAGGGCCGTGGCAGCTTCATCCCTCATCCCTGTGGTCGACGGCTTGGTACAGCTACTGCCTAACAAGGTCAGGAAGGCAATAGTAGGGCCTTTTTTACTATATATCCTATTGAGTTTAACTTGTGTTGAAGTCTGTCATCTGTAGGAAGTTACACATTGTCCTCATTTTGGAGGTGTGTGTGTCTTTCAGGTACCATTCATCGTGAACACACTATGGGATGCTCTGTTGGACCTGGACGACCTCACTGCTTCCACCAACAGCATAATGACATTGCTGTCCTCGCTGCTCACCTACACGCAGGTCCGACAGTGCAGGTCAGTCTCAGGGATGTTTGCGGGGTGTTTGTATGATGGCAGACTGTAAAAAAAAAAAAAAAAAAACCCTTATACTGTGATTTAGAGATTTAAATTGAACCTAAAATTAAATCTATAAAGGCATTAAAAGCCCTTAAAATATGTGTGGTTTTAAAAAAAAAAAAAGCTGAAGGTAGGCAAATGATCTCTTCTGTATTCTGTGGTTGTGTGTTACTACACGTATCAGCACTGTTCCAAGGTTGGCTGAACTTCATTTGAACTTTATTTACATAAAAGCACACAATCCGACTGCACGCCCACTACTGAGCAAACTTGCTACAAACACAGATGAGCACTGATAATTTAGTATTGGCTGGGGTCAAGTGTATACCTTTTTGTAATAAGGTGGTATTTTATTCAGTTCTTTAGTACTCCTGCATGGGTCTTTCCTGACTGTGTATTTATATTGACCCCCTTTGTTGTCCACTCTAGCATGCAGCAGTCATTAACAGTCCTGGTCCCTCGAGTTTGGCCGTTCTTGAGGCATACTATATCATCAGTAAGACGGGCAGCGCTGGAAACCCTTTTCACGCTGCTGTCTAAAGCTGACCAGGTAAATTTGATTTGAGCCGTTTCTATAAAAGTACTCTGCCATATATTACATTAATACCCAGTCTTTATACACAAGACTCAACAATTAAGTGAATGTGTTGCGCACACATTAAGGCAGTGTTTCATGTTTTTTGTTCTTCAGAGCTGTGCATTGTGGATCAACCCCATACTACAAGATATGCTCCGGCACATCTTTCAGTCCTGCATACTGGAGAGCAATGAGGAAATCCTGGAACTGGTTCAAAAGGTTTGTTGCATCACCCACGCTACCGCTTCATCTCATGGGGGAAATTACTAAGACAGCCTGAGTTTGATCATTGGAAGTGAAACAATACAGACATTTCTTTCAGTTCCCTTCATAAGTTTTGTTAATTATGTGTGTCACTGCAGGTGTGGATGGAGCTGCTGTCTCAGGCCCCCCAGCAGTACGTGGTAGCAGCCAGCTGTCCATGGATGGGTGCCTGGCTCTGTCTCATGATGCAGGCCTCACACATTCCCATAGACCTGAACATGCTGCTGGAAGTGAAGGCCCGCTGCAAGGTTGTACACTTTTAGTTTTTAAAGACTTTTTGGGGGCCTTTTATTGCCTTTATTTGATAGAGTAGCTGAAAAGTGACAGGACAGTGTAGAGGTTAAGAAGGGATGACATGCAGCAAATTGATGCCTGTTGGAATTGAACCAGGGTTGCTGCAGTAGGGACCAAATAAGGCTGAAGAATAAGTATTGTTATATTCTATTCTCAGCTGTGTTGTGGTTATGTCTTCAAATTAAAATGGATTCCCTATTCAAAGAACAATAGCTGCTATTTGGTTTAATAATATTTTATATTTAAGGTTATGGAAAACTAATCTAAAGGTCAGTTGTTTTTTTTCAAATGTGTAAATTGCTATAAATGTTATATACCAATGCAACACATCTGATGTAAAACATCAAATCAAAGAGAAGTCTAAATAACTAAAGAAAAAGTAAATGTATGACATAATTATGTGCAAATGATATAGTTCATGCAAATAATGCAAGAGACCTCAAGACAGCATACAAAACAATGAGCCTCTCTGAGGTTGCTAGGCGACAGAGTAGCAGACAGGGTGAGGGTAACAGACAAACAGGCCATGCCTGTTAAGATTCTGTTTGTTTGAGCAAGAGGTGCTTTAGCAACCTGAACAGTCCAGAGGAGGAACTTAACAAACAGCAGAGAAGCAAAGTTCAACCCTTAAGTAACTTAATAGCCAGTTTAAAGGCCTCCGCACACCAACCGACGGCCGACCCGTGCCGGCAGAAAGCAGTCGAACCTGAAATCAGTCCGCCTCCCCGTAATCCTCGAGTCGTCAAAAAAAGTGCCTCCCGAACACACCAACACGGCGACGCAAAGTGGAGGCGTACGGTTCTGCGCATGCCGAGCGTAAGTACGTCCGCCATCAACAAGCGCAGGCGGCGCCTAATCTGTGTTTGTCGCCCAAAAAAGCTGTAGACCTAGTAAACACAGAGCAACGCTGTCGCCGCAGTCAATTGTTTCTCAGAGAGTGTTGATAGTAAGTCAACAAGGAATGCGGTTATTGTCATTACTCGCTGAACGGAAAATCAACGATGGCTAATAATAAGAACTACTGACGTTGTTTAGCCATCCGTCACTGACGTCCGGTTTTCTCCCGTGCACTCACCTGATTCGGCTTTTTACCCTTCAAAGGGGCCTTAGCTCAATCAACCAATCAGATTGGTCATTGACGCCGACGGCGCAGTGGCCAATTCTACATGTCGAATCGGCCAAGAATGAAGGCCGACCGCCGACTGACGACGGCAAAACGGACAGCACCGAACCGACTCGAGCCCACCGACGCTCACCTGACTGTCCGACGACGTCCGAGCCGCCGATAATCCGGGGTTGGTGTGCGGAGGCGCAATAATAGAATTGTGGTTATAACGCTAAGTGAAAAATTCCAAGTAGAGAATGGGAAACAGGAGAAATGAGAGAAATGTTGTGATGGGCAACAAGCCTGCCGTTACATTGTCCAGTGACATTGTGTAGTTTTTTTTCTTCTTTGTTTATATTGTTTTGTTTAGTTAACTTAAATAATTAATGTTGTGTTAATTCCACAGGATAAGGCTGGCACACAATAAGGCCACGCCTAGGGGCCAATCAGGTGAATGAAGGTCCAGGAGTATATAGGCAGGTGCAGAGACGGTGGCAGATGACCCCAGTCACAAGGGCTATTGTGGTTCCGAAGCTCGGCTTCATGGCTGCCAAGTAATCGTTTTGATTGGAAGGAAAAGAAAGTTATCAGTCCTGATCTTAGGTGACTAAGAGATTTTCTCGTAAAAGAAATGAGCCCGAGTTACAATAAAAAGCAGATAAAGAGTAACAGTTATGACAGTGTTTCCCTGCCTCTTTGTAATCTCGTAATCCAGATTGCTTGGGGGCTCTGTTCGGTGTAATCATGTGAGCCTCCAGCTTGCAATGCTGCATCTCAGCGAATCGCGCGCAGCCTGAGTCTTTGGCCAGCTGTTGCCTTCCACCTCCCCCCAAAGAACCAAGTCTGCCCTGCCATGCCGCATAGCTGTGTCTCTGGTGCGCTCTGGAGTGGCGCCCTGCAGAGGTGAAGCTTAGAGCACAGTTTCGATTGTTGTGAAAGTATTACAGATTAAGACCCAGTTTTTGTTTTTTGTGTAGTATAAATTAATAGAATCAACCATTTAAAAGGTCTAATACATATTGCTCTCCTTTCAGGCCTCAAAGTGGTGTCATCCCCCATGGTGCAGCCTCCGTCTTCTGGCCATTCCTTCTATCGAGAGCACTTGTACTATGATTGAGATTGCATTCCCTTCACACGCATCGGCAGAATGAGTGCAAGGCAGCTCATTGCACCTGCCCTAGCTGATTCCCAAATAGCCACCTGCAAGACCGCCTCAATTGTAGCCGTTTTCTACTATTGATCCAAGCTAGTGAACCTGGTAGGTCCAACCGCACACAAAATTATTTCAAAATTAATATTAGATATAGAATAGATTCAAAATGAGATCTGATCGAGTTAGTTAGAAAAGAGGATATTCACTAATGAACCAAATACATACTAGTATTTATATAGTATATATATACATAAAACTAGTATACACACACATAATATACTCTCTTGAACAGACATTTGAACCCACAAACTGCATCTTGTAATGGGTGACCTCAAGTCAATGACTGCCCTTCCTGTGTTTGAAGGACCCTCCAAAACTGTACTTTGTGCTGTGGGAACACTACCAGTTTATTCTTGTTCTTAATTAAACTGCAAATTTAGTTTGGTTCTTCTTTATTATGCCAATTAAGTCTTTGAAGGTTTTTCATATCATCCAACTGTAATTTGTTTTCTGTCCCAGTCTTTATTTCCTCAGCTGACAGCTTTGGTAATGGTTTAGTATCCAGCTGATTCTCAGGCCAATGGATGTTACACTCTGTAACCGATCGCTCTTGTTCCAGTCACTCACATTCTCCCCTCTGCTTGTTGCCTAGGTAACCACCATCTTCACAGAGTCAACAGCGGGTCTGAACGTGAAGTCCAAACAGTGGCAGGCACTGGACAGTAAACGACAGCAAGCTCAAGCAACAGTGATGGAGACCAACACAGAATGGCAGCAGCTGCATCTGCGTGTCCACATGTTCACAGCTTGTGCAGTGATTAACCTGCAGGTGCTTCCTGACAAGCTCAATCCACTGGTCAGGCCTCTGATGGAGGTCATCAAGAGGGAGGAGAACACCCTGATCCAGGGATATGCGGCTTCTTTTATAGCCAAACTGCTACAGCAGTGTGCTGGACGCTTGCCGTGCCCCAACCCCAAGATTATCAAAAACCTCTGTGCCTCAGCCTGCGTGGACTCTGCAGTCACACCCTCATCTGCTTGCCCTGTACCCCCCACACAGGAAAATATCAAAGGTAAGAGTTGTTGAAGTTTGGGCATATTTTCAATAATGTTACTCAACTTGTCATCTACCAGCAGGGTGTCCAAAACCAGGTTTTCATTGACATTTTAATCATTCCACTGATGTTTTATGAGAGTGACTTAAAAATAAATACTTTCTTTTTCTGTATTTGTTGAATGAAAAATGCAACAGAGCCTCCAATAATTGTGTCATGTGAAGAAGTACTTGCATGCTATTGACCATATTTCTCTCTCCATATTTCTCATCCCATTAGGCGGTGGGTTGGAGAAAGATGGTATGCATCACATGGTCAACAAAACCAGAGGCATCATCACCCTTTACCGTCATCAGAGGGCAGCATTTGCCATCACCAGTAAGAGAGGGCCAGCCCCTAAAGCCCCAAAGACCCCCACCACTGAGCTTCCTCCTGGCAGCACCATCAGCACGGACAATGATGAGGTACAAGGGCTACAATACATTTTCCTCACATTCAGGTCATAATGACAACAGGTTGTGTTTACACCCCCCATTTTTTTTTTTTAATTATTATTATTATTTTTTAATGTCGTTTTTTTTGTTTGTTTGTTTTTTAGAGCAAGAAGCCATTTCTTATTCAGAGACGTGGAGCAGAGTTCTCCCTAACAACTGTTGCCAGGCACTTTGGCACAGACCTCACCAAGTCTCTGCCATACCTGTGGGAGAACACAGTGGGACCGCTGAGAACAGTGGTGACTGAAAATCAACGCATTGGTATGTTGATTTTGATCTTGGATATTAGTACAGTAACAACACGGCAACCAGTCTTAAACTGTTTTTAGTGCGTTTAAAAAAAAAAAAAAAAAAACTACCGGCAAGTATTATAATATGAACTCTAGCGTTGTTGATGCAAACATTTGTTTGAATTTGTAGTTGTTTCAGGATGATTCATAGCACTTTGCACATTTATATCAATTCACTTCACTTTATTTCACCAAGATAATGCTCTCAGTATAATCCAGGACTCAGATTTATGTATGTAGTCAATACTCTGTATCACTGTGTTCTAGATAGGCAGGTTCAGCTGGAGAGGGGAGACACTGCAGCTCAGGAACTGGTCAACTCTCTACAAGTGCTGGAGGTCATGGCTGGGGCGATGGCTGCTGAACTCAAACCTTTGGTAAGACTGATCCACCAAGACTGTGCTACTGTTTTTACTCAAGTCTTACCACTGATGATAATTGCATCATATAAAGACTTAACTGTTAATTATTGGTTTCAAAGGGTTCGTCTCAAAAAGTGTATATATACAACAGTTATAGAACAGAATTTAGCCTGGAGGGAGGGATTTCCAGGACAAGTTCATAAAAAGATCTTTTAAACAACAATTACAATGCAAGTCAATTATTGTGTCTCTCCTGTTTTGTTTGTTTCTCTAGTTACTGGAGCACATTCCCCATCTGTTCACCTGCCTGCAGCACCCGTACACAGCGGTGCGCCACATGGCTGCGCGCTGCGTGGGCGTGCTCAGTAAGATAGCCATGCTGGAAACCATGAACAGTTTCCTGGAGTGTGTACTCCCCTGGTTAGCTGCTATTGAAGACTGCACCAAACAGGAGGGCGCCATCGAGGCTTTGGCCTGTATCCTTCACAGATAACACCACTATAGATAAATTTTTCTTTCATTGCACAATATGCGGTAATGCTTTTTTAAAGTTGTTAGGGTGCAAGCAGTGTGAGGATGTTGCTTCTGAGTTTTAAAGGATTAAAGCGTTGACCTTGTAGTTGCTGTTATTTCTGTACGGTACTGTCCTTGACTAACATCCCTCCAGGTGTCATGGAGCAGCTGGATGTGGACATTGTGCCCTACATTGTGCTGCTCGTAGTACCCGTGCTGGGCCGAATGAGTGACCCCAGCGATAGCATCCGTTTCATGGCCACACAGTGCTTTGCTACACTTATCCGCCTGTTGCCCCTAGAGGTAGGAGCACACCAACAGAAGGCTGAATGTTTTATGCAAAGTTAAGAGTCTGGATCCAGATTAGATAACTCACTGCTAGAACACAGGATAAAATGTTTTTTCTCTCTCCTGTCTACCAGGCAGGAATACCGGACCCTCCAGCCATGTCAGCTGACTTGATCCGCCAGAAGGCCAGAGAACGGCACTTCCTGGAGCAACTACTAGATGGCAGAAAACTGGAGAACTACAAGATCCCTGTGCCCATTAAGGCAGAGCTCAGGAAGTACCAGCAGGTGTGTGTCAGTTGTCAGGGTTCACTGTGTCTCTGCGATTCCTCCTCAAGCAGCAGACGGAAGCCCAACCTGTATTTATACATTGAAACAACTCCTTGAACACTTTGGTGTTTTGTGCCTGAGCTGCCTCTTCACCTCGAGTCTGATCATTTTCCTGCCAGGTTCAGGAACGATGTTTTGCTTTAACTGCTGCAGGCTGGCAGGAAGTAAAGAAACAGACTCTGACAACAAATGGTTTTCTTGACAGAGTAAATGTTAAAGCTGTCGAATAGAGATATGTTATGTGTGCAGGTTGCTTCTAGAAATGCTACATGCTGGCAGCTCTGCTGAGACCAGCTATCCATCTCTTTAACGGAGCAGTGCAGAAATCCAGTTTAAATACTGCTACCATTGTTACTACTATTGGTCCTCAACCACTCAACTTTAACTGACTGAGGGGGAAATGTTACTGAAACCAACTGCTGTCTTGTTTTAGTGAGCAGATGTTTATGTTGGTGTGTTCAGTGTGTGTCTTTGTGTCATCTTACAGGATGGAGTGAACTGGCTGTCCTTCCTGAACAAATACAAGCTGCATGGGATCCTGTGTGATGACATGGGCCTCGGCAAGACGCTGCAGTCCATCTGCATTCTGGCAGGAGATACCTACCTCAGGTAGTCCAGACAGCAGTTCTACAGCGTTACCTTGATACCATATATATTCTACCATTCAGAGGCACAATCACTAATATGATTGTTCCCTCTATAGAAACTTCATATTTGTATGACTTGTAAAGATAATGTATAATTCAATAATAAATATGAGTAGAAATATTATCCATTTAAGCAGCTGTTTATATGGTATAAGTGTGTGTGTGTGTGTGTGTGTGATCGATATGAATATACTACTAGTAAACAGTTGGTGATGCAGACAGCTCTACATGAGAATTAATTCTTCATCTACATGTATTAAAATGATCAATTTTCATTTTTTGCATGTCAACACATGAATTGAGCCACAATTAAATAGCTTTTGTTAAAAGAAGTGAATTTCCCTCAAAATGTTAGCTTGTTATGTAAAACACTGAATATGAAAAGGTCTTGTATTAGATGCTATTCTCTTATTACTACAATAATCCTGTGCTGTCAAACAATAGACAAGCAGGCTTTGACATTTTCAATATAAACAGTGTTTGTCCCAGTTTGGATGCACTTCTTTGATCTCATTTTGATCTTTTGTTCTTTAAACATTGTTTTTATGTTTGAAGTGTTGAGTAAGTAAACTTGACTCAGGCTGCTGTATGTTTGATGTCTGTTCAGAGCACAGGAGTATGCCAAGACTAAGGCCGCAGACTGCAGCCCAATGCCCTCTCTGGTGGTTTGTCCCCCCACACTGACCGGCCACTGGGTGGACGAAGTGGGCAAGTTCTGCACCAAAGAGTTCCTCCACCCACTGCACTACACTGGGCCTCCTACAGAACGAATGCGGTAAAGCTTACTCAGACTTTACAGCAACCCTGTCAGCATACAGAAAATGATTTATGTCCTCGTCCTTAAGGTTTTAGGTTTTCTAAACTGAATAAGTACAATGGAACAAAACTGTTGAGGAGAACAAAGCGCTTTTTATTTTTGGTTTTGCGCAAACACACGTGTGTTTAATTTATTTCCTAAATTCATTACCCTAAATACACATTTGCTTTTCCAGGTTGCAACACCAAGTGAAAAAACACAATCTCATAGTAGCCTCTTACGATGTTGTACGGAATGACATCGACTTTTTTAGGTGGGTGTTATTCTAATTTTAATATCTGCCTTTGTGTTTCTGAGGTAGATGCTCAGTTTTTCTAATACAAACTTCTTCTCTTTTCTGCCCTTAGAAATATAAAATTTAACTACTGTATTCTTGATGAGGGTCATGTCATCAAGAACGGGAAAACCAAACTTTCCAAAGCCATTAAGCAATTGGCTGCCAACTACCGGATCATCTTGTCAGGAACGCCCATTCAGGTGAGCTTCCGTCTGTATATCAAATAGATATGACTGGAACATTTTTTCTATCTAATCTTAAATGTATCTTAATCTGTCTTTTTGTATGTTTGTATATTGTCATACAGTTATCATAAATAACAATTTTTTAGATTTTGGAAATTGTACTTCTTTCCTTGTATGTTTACTAGTCAGAGCATGAATATTTTTTCCTCTGCTTTATCCCCAGAACAATGTGCTGGAGCTCTGGTCGCTGTTTGACTTCCTCATGCCGGGCTTCCTTGGAACGGAACGCCAGTTTGCTGCTCGCTATGGTAAACCCATCCTGGCCAGCCGTGACGCCAAAAGTTCCTCACGGGAACAGGAAGCAGGTATACCAGCTCTCTGCCTTTTTTATTTTATTTCTAACTGAATATTACTTTTCATAACTTCTTTTTTCTATGAAGAATCTCATTAGGATTAGGACATTAATTGTGGTTAATATTGGTTTCTCCCTCCAGGTGTCCTGGCGATGGAGGCCTTACATCGACAGGTGCTACCGTTCCTTCTGAGGAGGATGAAGGAGGATGTCCTGCAGGACCTTCCTCCTAAAATAATTCAGGACTATTACTGCAACCTGAGTCCTCTACAGGTACCTGTGGCCCCCTTCAACTATCTAATAGGCAATACCAGTACCCACACGCTGTCAGTATCATTAACTGTACCAAATTCCCTAGCACTGCTCTCTTTTTAATATTATTATAATGAATTATTCAAAGTGCCCCAGCTTTGCATTTTAATTTTTCTTGCCGTTAGATTATTACAGTAATCTGGGATATTAAACTTGTCTTCTGTTGACTAAAAGTAGCTAATGTTACAGGCCAGCTAAAGGTATTTCAAAGGAAGTCTAGTGCTTTGTAAATGAGATGCATGCTAATTGTAGGTTAGAAGTAGTGACAGTTTTCCACAGGACCTACAACTGGATAACAGCTCAGCCTCAGTGTTCCAACCTGGTGTGCTTTCTCTCGACCTGCAGGTTCAGCTATATGAAGACTTTGCTAAGTCTAGAGCCAAGGCCAGTGTGGAGGACAGCATCTCTACAGCCTCGACGGAAGAGGAGGAAAAACCTAAACTGAAGGCCACAGGACATGTCTTCCAGGTACACATTGGTTTCTGGACATTTATCTCATGCCAGTTTCAAATCTGAACTTGCTCTGCAGCAACAGTTAAAGTTGCCCTGTGGAGAAGTTATTGTTTACATTCTGTCTTATTTACCAAAACGCAGTGTGTGTGTCCTTAAGAGGAAGTGAAAGTGTTGAATGCATTTTCTTCCTAAAACATTTCCAAAACTATTTTTTTTTCTTTTTGTACCAGCATTGGGACCCACATCCCCGTGGTCATTACGTTTCTTTTATAGAATTCAACCCAAGCAAATGTATTTTTCAAATTTGCTAGTAAACACATACACAGTGTCATATTTTCATCCCTGCAATCGGAGCACATAACAACTGCGTGCTGCTGATTCTTATGAATAAAATTAACATCATCCCTGTGTTCACACACACACACACACACACACACGCACAGACCCATATCCACTTACTAGTAGCCTCCCTCATTCCTTTCCTGCTTTTATTGGCACATTGCTGCATATCTTGAGGGCATCACTGCCACCTGTCGCTCCACGTGCCTGTGAACATTTCACACAATACATTTCTATTTGGAATGAAACGTTTGTTCTGTGGAGCAGATGTGTGGTGGTTTGGAGTCAAAGCATTAATTTATAATACTTACTGTATGCAGTAATATTTACCTTTTTTATTTTTTTATTTCTACCTTTCAGGCGCTGCAGTACCTGCGGAAACTGTGTAATCACCCGAGCCTGGTCTTGACTCCACAGCATCCAGAGTACAAACGCATCACTGAGCAGCTGACGAGTCAAAACACGAACCTGCGGGACATTCAGCACGCGCCCAAACTTTCCGCTCTCAAACAGGTAATGTCCTGGGAAGTCAGCTATTAGAGCAGATACACGTCTTCTCAGTTTGGAATATGTTTTACATAATTCATAATAATGTGGATTTTGTACATTTTTCTTTACATAAGAGTTTTTATAAAAGTGATATGCTTGAAAAAGAACGCTGAAAAGAAAGGAACAAGCATTTCGTTCCTGACCAGATTGTTCCCATGAAATCACCCTTTCACTGGGTTAACTGTAATGTCGACCTCGACTGTCTCACTGGCTCTGATGTGTCTTCTGTTCTCTAGTTGCTGGTGGACTGTGGTCTTGGTGGCAGTGGCGGTTCAGAGGGGGGCACAGAGGCAGTGGTGGCCCAGCATCGTGTGCTCATTTTCTGTCAGCTAAAGAGCATGCTAGATATTGTGGAGCACGACCTGCTGAAACCCAAACTGCCCTCAGTCACCTACCTGAGGCTGGACGGCAGCGTGCAGGCAGGCCTGCGCCACTCCATCGTCTCCAGGTCTGTGGATTGAGTAGTGTGTCACTTTGTATTGCTCAGTGCTGCCTGTTGTTGTGAATGTGAGCTGCCACCAGAGTCTAATTCTTCTCCCTGGCTTTGCTCCCTCTGTATTTCAGGTTTAACAATGACCCCTCCATTGACGTGCTGCTGCTGACCACACATGTTGGTGGTCTGGGTCTGAACCTGACAGGTGCAGACACCGTGGTGTTTGTGGAACATGACTGGAACCCCATGAGGGACCTGCAGGCCATGGATCGTGCCCATAGGATAGGACAGGTACTGTTAGCATATATCCCAGTTACATTTATGATGCTGAATTCAAGATGCTTCTGTTGCTTCCCCACTCGTTCATCAGTGTTTCCTTGATGCATTATTAAATGTGGCCTTTGAGCAGCCTTGGATTGTGTGACACGGCTCTTGTCTGAAACCAGTGGTGCAAAATGAACCAAGTGAAATTAGATTGGCAGTCCTACGCATCTGATACATTGTGTTGTCATCGTGCAGAAACGGGTCGTGAACGTGTACAGGCTGATCACGCGAGGCACGCTGGAGGAGAAGATCATGGGTCTGCAGAAATTCAAGATGAGCATCGCCAACACTGTCATCAGCCAAGACAACGCCAGCCTGCAGAGCATGGAAACAGGCCAGCTCCTCAACCTCTTCACTCTGGACAAGGTGAGACCCCCCAGGAGTTTCTGTCACAGAAACTCAGAAACCAGACTGAGGAGGGTGTCATCTGATCTTTTTTTATTATCTAATTATTATTTATCCATAGATGTTGAAAGTGGCCACATCTTCTTCACCCAACCAAAAAATATACACACAGAAACAAATCGCTCAGTCTAACTATGAAAGCTACAAAATTGCTCAGAAACCCAACAACTGAAATTAAAGACAAAGCATTAATTTGGTATTTTCTATTCTGCAGAACTTCATCTAAATTTAGTGATGTTACTCAGAAAACCAGAGACCACTGCTATTTAATGACTTCTGCATAGACGGTGGGCAGGGACCACAGTTACACCTGGTATACGAGTATTAACATACGATATCTGATGATGACTCCGGATATCCTGGAATAGGAAAAACCCACATTAATGCAGTGTTACTGCATTATCCCGACCACATCTAGTTGCTAATTGAAAGCCTTGTCCTGCTACAAGTGGCTGTAGCTAGCAGGTCTTCTCTTGCAAAAAGTGCTAAATGAATGAGGTCCATCCATGGCTTTCCTTCCCTTGTCCTGCAACACGTCCGCAGCCCAGCTAATTTGCATATTGAGATCTCATCACAGCGGGGCCAGAATCAAGATAAGCAGAGTGCATTTTAATACCAGGTGTAGAGACAAAGGCCTGAGCGTCGGCTGTCATTATCCAGGTGAATGAATGGGGCCCGCCTTACTCGGCTTGTTTCAGCACTGTGTAGCATACAGCTTCATCTGAACCAGGAACTGCAGTGACATTTAAGTTCAGACAAACAGAGCAGAGTCACTGATTCACACCGTTAAGGACCCATTTAATGATTGGGGTTTTATTAAAGAACCATCTTGTAGGAATGTAAAGATATATCATGATACCAACATGGTGAGATGAGGCGTACAAACCCAGGTAGTGTTTGTGTTGTTACTGTAGAACATTGTGTACATCCTGCCTGAACTGTCGTGTATGTAAATGTGTTTCAGGGCGAGAAGGGTGAGAAGGGTGAGCATTCGCCGTCGACCTCAGGGAAGTCCTCCATTAAGTCTGTGCTGGACGGCCTGGGAGAGCTATGGGACCAGCAGCAGTACGACACCGAGTACAACCTGGACAACTTCATGCACTCCCTGCAGTAGCACTGTACACGGCCCCCCCACACAGCTTCCATCTGCTGGCCAAGCAGGACCTGGTCAGAGCCTGAGGAGACCCCGCTCCCGAACCGACCCCCCCCCAACCTTACAGAAATTAACTTCAAGGAGTCACTGGTCGCTAACAGTTAGTCCCAAAGCAATAACAAAATAGAACACAGCCAAAACGAGAACTAAATCAGTTTTTAGTGCTTTCAAATCGATAGGTATCGTATGCTAAAACATTTTCTTCTGATATTTCTTAACATCCCATAATTCCTTGTTGAGAAACCTCCCTGGTTTCCAACGAACCCTTTACAAACCTGCTAAGAGGGTTTAATGGTATGATGTACCATCTGCGACAGACATCTCCACTGTTAACTGACATCATCTGTATTGGTAAACAGCAGCGCCCCCGCTGTGCACACTGATGTTGCTGTAGTCTCTGAAGCGTACAGCGTATCCTAATTACACTTATCCTTTATAGTTCCAGCACCAGGTGCTACTTTTACAGCCCGCTGCCCTCCTTCCCACATTGCATTGCCAGAGAATACAGTGTTAACTGCTTCAGACACCATTACTCAGTTGCACCTCCCTCCCTGTTTGCCTCACTACCCCCCCCCCCCCCCCCCCNNCCCATCACAAGGTCTTAAAAGCACTGGGATACCCAGCAACTTGTCAACGCCTCTCTGACTGATGGATACAAACATGTTTTTGTACAACAAAGGGAAACTGGGCGAGAGTGACGAGCTCGCTGGAGAAACCACAGGATGTCAACACGGTGTACTGGCTTTTTATAGCACACCAGTGACTGCTGAGCTCCGGAGACGAGATGACTCCCAACCTCCAGATGGCGGTAGTGTCTACTCGCCCCAGGAGAGTCTGGTCACGTGACATGAAGACATCAAGGCTTTGTGGAGGAATGACAGAAACTGCGTTCTCCTCCACATGTGGTTTAAAAGAGCCGGGAAAGCACTGCACTTGAAGCAGCGTTACAGAGACTGAACATGGGGCCAATCTGAAACTGGTACCTGAAACTTGCCACAAGTATTTTAAAAAAAAAATAGACTTGTACATATTTCTGCAATTGCTGCTTTTTGTTTATGATTGTGGAATTGTAATAAATTCTACAAACCTTTGAACTACACATCTATTTTGTGTTTAATCTTTTGCATGTGAACGGTGACGGCCAGTAGATGGTGGTGTTGTACATCAAAGAATAATAACCTGAAATATGGTCACATTAGTCTTCTTCTGACACAAACGTATTTAAGGCTCACTTGTTGCTTTATTACCGTCACAGCAAGGGAGAACAAAG
The DNA here is from genome assembly GCF_004916995.1 of Morone saxatilis. Lineage (NCBI taxonomy): Eukaryota > Metazoa > Chordata > Actinopteri > Moronidae > Morone > Morone saxatilis. The sequence goes on from NW_023339751.1 coordinate 3,238,565, forward strand.
GAAGATGCACACAGCAGCAGCTGGAGTCGTTTCACTCTTCTCATCCACGTCGGCCTTAAAGTAGAGCTTCAGAGTTTTAACTTAAAGCGCTATATGGACCTTGTGGTGATATTGTTTTGTCTACTTCAGTTTCCAAGGTCAACAACGATGTTTAAATCTCACTTTTTAAGCTGACATGGACGAGATGTCCTGAATGCTCAGGAAAGTGGAAATTTTATGGGAGCAAAGAGGCTAAAATAATTTTAAAAGCAACTGAACACCTTTTGTGTGCTTTGTGTAAACACTGCTGAATACTTACTGTTTAGTGTTAACTGAAATAACAAATGTATGACTTAAACTGTAGTCTGTTCTACAAATTCTTAGAAATTCTCAGTCAAGAAGGTCAAGTTTTCAAATTGTTATTTCAGGCTCACATTTTCAGATCTAAAAGTCATGGCTGCAGGGTTTCAGTCACTTATCTGAGCTCATGTTTCTTGGATCATGTGACGGAGACGAGGTCTGCTTTGATTATCACCTGTAGTCCATGTGTAAGTTAGGAATTGTTTAATCTTTAATTTTGATGTCAGAATTCAAACCATATAAATTCAGACAGATGGGTTTTCAAAGTAAAGTACTTCAGTGTAGTCTTCACAGGATTCCTATGCTTCCGTCTTTTGTTTGCTTCCACAAAATCTGAACTCTGTGTGCATCTGCCCATGAAGATCCAACGGAAAGCTCCAGAACGGCTACTAAATGGTCTTTGTGCGGAGATTGTTTCATCAAATACCCGTTCATTATTGTTGCTTTGCCTCACCCGAATTTGAAGAATGAATCCATTATAGTGAAAGGACAGGTGTGTGCATGTAAAGACAGTAAGTTGCCAATGCAAGTTAGTACTGGTCAGCTTTTTATAAGGTCTGGTGCATTAACAGGGGACAGAGGTGACAGAGGGAGAGGATGCCATGCCAAAGACCACAAGGTTTCACAGCGTCATACAACTACGTTTAATAAGATTTGCTTATTAGTACAGAAAAAGGAAAAATTAAGGTGGGAACTACAAACTCTGAAGCAGTAGTAAGCATTAGCAGCATTGAGCTCCATGTTTTCAAATCACAGTTATACTGCAAAAAAGTTCAGACCAAGTCAACAATCTCAAAAAGCCTCGCCAAGATAGAACCAGTGTTCAAGTCAGGAAATAAAAACCTAGAAAATAAAAGCACAGATATGCCTTACGTAAAAACAAATGTACATTTCAAAAGTAGTGGGATGTTTGTGGGAAAAAAAGCACACTACCAAATCTTTTTTTTTTTCTTCATCTATTTTGAGATCACAACATGACGAGACCTACAGTGTTTACCTACCCAGAGAACGCCCATGAAGCAGAAGTGAATATACAGTATACTACCCAAGTCTAGTTACATGAAATACATACGTTTATCTATAGAGAGGAATATATAAAATGGTTGCCATCATCCAAATCATGATCTTTTTCATTTGCACATACACTTTGTGTTATAGTTCAGGTATACATTGTTTCCTTAAGTGAAAGAGAAACTTAAAAACAACCCTAAAGGGCCAGGAGATAAATACTTGGTGGTATGGTGGTGAATGTACTGAGGCCTGGGAGAGAGGAAACTGTGGGACTGTTTCAAAGACATGAGACGAGTGAGGGAGGGTGGTATTAGAATCAGCTGTATAAACTGGTAGAAAAGGCCGGCCAGAAATAACACCCTCACATGAGCAGTGGGGACTCTTTTTGGACGAAGACAGCAGAGGACGTCAAAAACACTTCAGCCTAAATTTAAGACATTGTTTGACATTTTGTGAACTGCGCTCATTCGCTGTCTAAATGAGAGTTAGATGAGAATATCAACGCCACTGAAGCTGGTTAGCTTAGCTTAGCATAAAGACTGGAAACAGCAGACTGGTCCTGTCCAAAGGTAACAGAATCCGTCCTACCAGCACCTCTAGAGCTCAATGTTAAACATATTACATCTTGTTTGTTGAATTGGTACCAAAAAAAAAGAGTAAAAAGTGTAAAATGACACATTGAGGTGTTACAGGGGTTAAATCAGCTCCAGTCCAAGAAACAGTCAGGCACATGACCTCCCTAAAACGTGTCGTTGTTACACTTTGGTTTCTGTATGGAAACTTGTTCATTAGTGAGCCTTAGGGGGGCTTTTAGCTCAATGGTGTTACCTTTTGACAGAGCTAGTCTCGCCTGTTTCCTGCCTTTATGCTAAGCTAACTGTCTGTTGGCTGCTTCATACTGAACAGATCTGAGAGTGTTTATCTTCTCATTCGACTCAGCAAGAAAGC
>NW_023339751.1:3240899-3241463 GCF_004916995.1 Morone saxatilis
TTAGCATAAAGACTGGAAGCAAGAAAAAAAAAAACCTCTAGAGTTCCCAAATGAACACTTTATATGTTGTTGTTTTAATAATCAAAATAAAGTGTAAAAACTACAAGCTTCAATGTTACGGGGGTTAATGCTAAGCTAAGCTAACACTCTCCTGGCTGTTGCTCTATATGTAGAGTACAAACGTGAGAGTGACGTCAATCTTCTCATCTGACTCTCGGCAAGAACACAAATAATTCCCAAAATGTCAAACTAGTCTTTTTAAGGCGGAAGATCAGGAGGGGAACATTTTGCAAAAGAAAAATAAATTAAAAGAAACTGAAATACAGAAACAAACCGAAAGTTGGGGAAGAAAAGAACTAGACCATTGTCTCCTATGAATAAATAAAACTGACACATGCTCTTCCCAAACTCAGCATATTATACAGTGCATCTCTACATTTACATTCATACTTAAATACAATCACACTGGTGCACTCTGCAGGGGCCGAACCTACGAGGAAGAGGAGGAGAGTGACATGGCTGTTGGATATTTCAGAGGAAATGTTGCTCTCCGCTGCAGAAAGT
>NW_023339751.1:3241477-3252154 GCF_004916995.1 Morone saxatilis
GGGGGGGGGGGTGACTGTAGAGTTAGTGGTGATAGTAGTAGGAGTAGTATTGGAGTAGCAGAAGCAATGTAAATGGTCAGTGGTGTCGTCCATCTTCCACAATTACATCACAACATACGGCGTGTATGCTCCATTCTGCCATTTTTATTTTATTGCCCATTCATTTGTTTTACATTGCGAATCACTTAAACATCACCAACCACCAATCTGTTGTTTGTGAGAAGTATTTTTTTTTTCTCCGTAGATCATTTTGACACTAATGTAAGCAACATCAGCGAGTTAACACAGAAAGCTCAGCATTTCAAGAATCGAGACACTTTAGTAACAATATTACAAAGTTCATTTTTTTTAGCTTCAAAAAATGAAAAAAGTGAACAAACAAAAAAAATAAACTTTTAAAGAATTAGCATCATAAAATTAATTTATTCCAAGTAAAAATACAAAATAATATTAATGACATTGACCAGATATGAAAGTCTCCCCCAGAAATAACTATTAATGGTTGAGAAATAAGTCTGTAAAGAAAAAATACGAAATAAAAATGAAAATATGTAAATATGTTTAAATTCTTTTCTTTTTTAGCAAAACTTTCTAAAAATAATGAAAATTTCTCAGTACAAAGGCTACATTACTACTGGAAGGTACTAGCAGGTAGAGTAGGTAAATACACAGTAGAAAATGATTTTAGTGAATCACAATGCTTGCAATGAAAATAATTCTGCAATAAAGGTTTATGCCTCTTTTTCTTGTTTTCTTTTTTTCTACAAACAGTACAAACAGTATTGCACATTACAACAAAGAATCAAGGTTCTTAGCCTTAAAAAATGGGACTAATTCAAGTCTTGCGTGAATAGAAGGCCACCAGTCAATTGATGCACCTTGGGGGCTTTCGATCAAGTTACAGGTGAAAACACTTGTGTCTGTTTTGTGTTAAAAATAACATTCTCGTCTCTCTACCTCCGGCTGTTCAGTGACTCTCACAAGTCTCCTTTTATTCTCGTTACCTCCCGACACCGTCAGGCTAACAAATCAGGGTCATGTTGCTTTTTTACAAAACAAAAGGGAGCACATACTTTTAGGAAACATAAAAAACTTCTCTTAAAAAAATAATGAACAGAAGATCTCTTTCACAACTCTGGTCAGCATAGTAAATGATTGATTATAAATATACAAAAACGTGGGAAATATGTTCAGTTTTCTCTCTGAGCACCTGATTTTTCCTAAAGAGCTCTTTCTCCGATGTTTCGACCAATTTGACCAGTGGGACACTCACCCCTAACTTCCACTGTAATAAAGTAGACTGTACTCTCACTAACTACATCATTATATTAGTTATAAAGCTCTAGCTCCTTCAGTTGTTGTCTTTTTCAAAAAAATAAATTCTTAAAATAAAAGCAAATAAGCATGATAAAAATAAAAAATCAACCATCTGTTAAATCATTTCTCTTGAAGAATTAAATTAATATATATTTTTTCATCTGAATAAACTTACTTAGAAAATATCAGTTTCTCTCCTAATATATTTCAAAATTGAGGTATTGCAAAAGATCTTGTCAGTCAGAAAGCACGCTTTATCGTCTTTTTTTTTGTCTTTTAACAAAAAGAACTGCTGACCGTCGAAAACTGTTCAGATACAAAGAGTAGTGCATAACAAATATCTATCATAGAGAAGGAACAAACATAGAAAACCTGTCTGGGTGGGGAAAGAAATGTCACAAAAACACCCAGAATTCACTTTCATAGGGATACTTATTATTACTCATGGTTAGCCTCGTGTTTTTAGTCTTTTTTTTTTCTATCAGTAAAAAAGTATCTTCTGCTTATTTTCAATTAGTTTTTTTTCTTGGACAACAAAAACATCTATCCTAAAGCAAAAAAACAAACAAAAACAGTTTGCGACTAAACGAGAAAGAGGAGAGGGACTGCGGGGCGCCAGCACGGGACAATCACAACTCACGGACAAAAGAAAGAGGGGACGACACACATGAACTTGCAATGATGTAGGACCCCGTTCGGATTGTCCACAAAACTGCTAAAAACCAGTGTAACTTGGCCCCCCAACCCCAACCCCCAAGCCAGAGCCGCCCTTGTCTTCAGCAGCCAATACTTAAGTTTTTCTATGCATTCATAACTACCAAACACCCCCCCACCCCCACCCAATCCTGTTTGAACTGCGCACTATAACCTTTTGATAAAAGATATATATGTCCACCATGTTTTTTTTTTTTTTTTAGGCAGGCTTCCCAATTACTTCAAGCTTTGCAGGCAAAAACTTTAATGTAAAACCCCAAGCTTGCACATTCTGGCAATTCTTCTGGGCAAATGTTTTTTTCCCTTCCCCCCACCCTTTTCCCCCACAGCCCCCAACCCAAGCCATTGTAGGTGGAAGATCATGTTGCGCAGAGCTCAGTTTTAAATTTTCAAAACCTTCAAGTTCTCCAGTAAAGCTTCAATGTTTTCATTTTAACCCCCTCCCGAAATTTCTTTCCCCCAAACTTGCCCTCTTCCCTTTTTTCCTCTAACCCGGGCTTGGCAAACCGCTGGCCGCAAAAACCCTCGCGCTTCCCTATGCGGGGAGGCCTGTGAGCGCCGCCGGGCCTTCCCTCTGCGGGTGGGGGGCTGTTCGCTCCGCGTTGTAGTGTGGGTCGAACACGTGAAGCTTTCTTTGGTTTGGGCATTCTGGGAACGGTTAAAAACGGTTTTGCGCTTTTTTTGTCAAAACGTGTGGAACCAAATTTCATAAAAAAATAATAATTAAACCAAAAGACCTTCATTTCTCAGTTTAAGCTCACAAAATTGTTTTTGGTCTTTCCTTCAGGTCCCAGACTCCTGTGTTTGTAAGCCTGTTTGTTTGTTGCGGTAAGAAAAAGGAAACAAGCCGTTTCCGTGTGTGTATGTGGTTGTTGTATGTGGTATTGTGTGTGTTTGTGTGTGTTCCATGTTGTGTCGAAGGAGGCTTTCTGTGTTGTAACTGGTTGCAAGTTTTTCTTGTTGTACAACGAAGAACATTTAACGTATATACGCTGGTTGCATACACTTTAGTTTATTGAAGTTTCCAAAAACCAGGACTTCTATTGTCGGAACATTTTAACGACAGTTAAAGCGAATTTCCACAGTTCTTAGGCAAGTAACCTTTCAGACCTAACCTAACAATAACGGTAATAAAAATTGCACAATTAATAATCAAAAACAATCCACTGCAAAAAAAAATTAACTTTCCATATATAGAACAAGTTTAAATGGTAATCCTACATTTAATTTGATTTTTGCTGATTATTTAAAGGTTTGTTTTTTTTTTTTCCCCCTTGTCGTCTGGATGTGTTTTTCTGGCTCTTTGGCCGCCTGTGGCGAGGCCTGTTTCAGCCGACCAGCCGCCGCGGGAGGCCCGCCATTGATTCCTTTTTTTGGACCAGGGTCGTTCCCTGTTTCTGTTTTCCAGTTCGGTGGAGTCGAACGCTATTAGTTGTTGTTTGGCAAACATTGGGGAGAATCGAATATAGGAACATTGATTACTGAAAAGTCTATTGCCATGCGCAACCGATTGAAAAATTAACAATGGCATTAAGGGCGGACCCACCCGGAACCCCCACCCAAAGGTAAGCCTCGTTTTTGTTCTAGGGCGGCCCCCTCCCCCTATTGATAAGGCTCGTTTCATTTCTCTTAAGAATCTGTTATTTATTATTTTACACCCCTAGCCTGGAAAAAAAAAGTTACTTTATTTTGGTAAATCTGTTTATTACCATGCGATTTTAGCAAAGGCCAAAGCTATTTGCAGGCATTACATTTACATAAAAAACACTAAAAGGAAATAATTGTTATTATAAAATAAAAGAACCTAAGAAATCGAAGCAAAAAACTAAAATCCGAAATCGCATATTGAGGTTATTAATATTTTCAAGAGTCCAAATTTGAGAAGTGGAATATAAGCCCGTTGTTATCTCTGTGTCGATATCGGCCACCCAATAATCGATAATTGAATCGAATCATGCCAATCCATTGCTTTCTGAGCATTCATGCCGGTAATTGATGTACTAGGTGCTAATATTAAAAACAGGCTCTGGAAAAATAAGGATTGCTCCTTACCAAAATAAAATTTATTAATTCCTATAATTAATTGTATAGATAGGACCAAAACCAAAAAGAAAATATTATACTTTTAAATATTTGGTATGTTCCCACCTTGTTTCTTCAGTAAGGTTGGGCGTCCAAAACCAGTTGAGTACCACACCAAAAAAAAAAAAACCCAAGTCAACAGAACGGGAAACTGAAAGTAGCCAGGTGTCTAACATACCCTCCTGTGTGTGTGTGTGTGTGTGTGTGTGTTTATGTGTGTGTGTCTGTGTGTGTGTTTAATGAGATTTTGTGCCAAAGTGCAAATTCTAAGCTGATAGACTTTTCGCATTTCATTTCCCCGCAATGCTTCATCAGAGGGAACACTAGACAATGAGTTCAGAGCCGTGTGGCATGAAGACAGTCCCATGTATTTGACGGTATCCTTTTTGCTTTTTTTTCATGAGGTGTTTGTGGGGAGCAGGGTGGAGTAGGCTGGGGCTGTGGGGGAGGGGCGGTTGCAGCTCTGTCCCGGCCTGTAGGGTAGTAGGGGTGCAGGAGGTTTTTAGGGGGTCGGTTGTGGGTTCACCGGAGGGGCAGGGCTGACTCGTGACACCCCCCCCCTCAGCTCCAGCGGAAGGACACGTGTCGAGGGCGGTCGCCCCCCTCCTTCACCAGTGGCTTGTGGAACTCTCGGCCGGCTCGTGAGTGGATGCTGGCCCAGCAGTACTCGCAGTAGTACTGCAGGCAGGTGACGTTGGCACAGAAGAAGGGGGCGAACTTCCCCCCGCAGCGTGCCCCCTGGCACTCATCACACATCTGGTCGTCCAGGACGTACGGCTTCACCTCCACCTGGAAACAAAGAGGCGGTGTCGAGTTTAGACACGGATCAGAACATGTGTTGGGTTGCGGCGCCGTTAGTCATCTCGTTAGACAAACATGGATTGTGCCCTGGATGGGCACCTCAGCTCCCAGCAGGCAGCTCTCTCAGCTGCTGCCATTGGGTGGTTACAATAGTACTGCAGTCGCAATCTGAGTAATGCCGTCTCATATTCGCTCTTAAACGCACTACAGGGAGTTTTTAACTGGTTATAAAACAGTCTCAGTTTAATACTGATGCCTCTATATGACCGCCATAAACAGCCAAACAATCAGCGAGAAGATTGGCTACATCTATTTAATTCTTTTTAATGCCTGCCACCAGGTCGGATTCCCCTTGAAATCAATAAAACGAGGCAGTAGAAACACTACAGCTTTTGTCCACAGGGGCCGCCAGAATCAACACAAAATGACAGTTCCTTGTTGCTGCTTTAAAATAATCCTATTTTTCACGAAACGAGTGAATTGATCTAGGATAATTCAAAACAGGTACTGTATTCCCACTGCAGCGTTTGAAAAAAGCTTTTAAAGGGTCTCAATCGAGTGGTGATGTTTCAGACTGCAATCAACTGAACACTGCTGCCATCTGTTTCTGCCAATGTTACACACTGGACCTTTAACTCGTATCTTTATGCGAGACTAATACACAGTAATACCAACACAAACAGTAAATGTGTTCAAATAACAGCTCTGTTGATCCAGATGTGTTAGCTCCTTCAAGCCATTATCCAAAAGCCCCATGCAAGGCAATCTCTGTGCAATTCTCCAAATTGAAAGCGGGCTAGATTGAGGCAGGTATCCTCTCGTCTGCCAGTGAAATGAGTTTGACCACTAAGCCAGGAAGACAAGAAACGAGAGCTCAGTCGCCATGGAGACGCCTCAGTTCATGAGTAAGCAGGGGTGGATGCTAACCTTGTTATAGCGTGACCACAAAATGAAAGGTTATCAAATCCGTCAGCTGCAGGAGACCGTCCCTCTCAGTTAAAACTCTGCAACAACTGCAGTGCAAATATCCAAAAGACAAATGAAGGAGGAGGAGGCCAGGCTGAGACGGCAATGCTGCCATGCTATTAAATACCAATATCAAGTCAGCGGACGTGAAGCTGGCCAGGGGTAATGTGCGTCTGTGTCCTATTATCAAGAGTCATTTACAGTTAATGGAATTGTGGACGCTGAAGGTGAGAAAAGAGGAAATTAGAAAGAAAAGTGGCAAAAACAGGCTTCCTCGTTCCGTACCACCAGTTTAAACTCAAACTAACGGCGATTCTCAAAGATTAACTGGTTTAAAAAAAGGCTGTTCGAAAAATGTCTTATTTTGAAAGTAATACCTTCATTCACAGCATTGTGTATGCTAAATGTTCTCTTTAACTTGTTTTGAACATTATTTGCGTTCCACCCACTTCCAGTCATAATAAAGACACCCTAAACCCCCACTGAAGATCGATGGTGATAGCTGAGGTGGGGTGCACTGCCCCGCCCTGCAGAGGCTCGGCTTCCTGGCTGACAACCAGTCTCCCTTGGTCACGATCTGTCCCGCTGCACTTGGCCCGACGTGCCTAAAATAACCAGGCTGCAGCACAGCCCGAGTGGATATACATGTATAGGGAACTACTATAATTAAACCAACCCTCTGTGTCTGCAACTTGAAACATCTGTCGGGACTCCGGCAGCCAAAGGCTGTAGTGATTGCACAGCCTGGCCTGGCCTTCCGTTATTGTAGGCTATGATGTGCAGTTGGCTGAAAACCCAGCTATAATGAAAGCTCTGATACATGGGAGAGGGCTCGAGCAGAGTTCAGCTCTGCAGCATGCCATAGGAATGACTGTGAAAACCTCAGCTGTGGTGGGGACGCTGCTCTCTTTTAGGGGGAAGGATGTTGTGAATGAAGCGCATGAACTCGCTCACCCTTTTGTCGATGTCATTGTGCTGCAGCTGAACGAAGCGAGCGCTGATGGCAGCAATGTAGCTCTGCTGGTTGGAGAAGGCCACGCGGCCGGCCCCCTTCGGGTATTTGAGCTCCGGGTCGGTGTCAATGCCGGCGTAGCAAACACCTCCGTACAGCCGGTCCATGATCATAGCCAGCTCCACTGGAGAGAAGAAAGTGAAGAAAAGACAAGAAAGTGGAATGATTAGCGCCACAGCCCAGCCTCTTATTGTTGGTTTTATTCTCCATTATTCTCCTCAAAGCCCTCAGCCTTCCTAAAAAAACAACGTAAAAGGTTTAACTTTTGTGATTGACGCCGTTATTACCTGATGTAAAAATCTACCCTACTCCACTATTCATCAGAGCTGCAGTCTCAAACTGCTGGTATAATTAGTAGGGGTCACATTGCAGACAAGCCAGCGATGTTTATCCCAAGAACAGAAGGACTGAGCCTTCCATTACACCATGAATTCTTAACATGACGACCACTTGGCCTGCTTCCTGGAAACCCAAGTAGAGGATTGCTTTCTCAGAGGGAGAACTTTCATTATAACCTCCAGGCAATGCGCACCATGCCAACCGATGTTATGAAGCCAATTTAGGGGCTTTTAGGGGATCGCATAAAAATATATTCCATTCATATAACCTACCTGCACGCAGGGGCCGCGGCACACCCCCTACAAAGATGGTCTTGCGGGGGTCCAGAGGCTGGGAGCCGTCCATGACAAAGTCACTGTCGCTGAGGTTCCAGGGACGGATCTGGACCTGCGTAAGAGAGATGGAAAAAGATGTGGTAATTTAGAAGCCAATGTGTGGTATACTTCCTGTCCATTTATTAGCCATGCTAGCAGCATGGCTCTGCTGAGGACAATGTCCATCTGCCGGTCGGTCCAACACTTTGGTCCAGGATCGATTGCCCTGGAAATTTATACAGATATCCCTGGTCCCCAGACGATGTATCTACACGACTTTGGTGATTTTTTGACTTTTCATCTCGTGCCACCACCAAGTTAATGTTTTCACTTACTCTGTGAAACCATGTCAATATCTACAAGATGAATTGAAACTTTATTTGTACACACAGTCATGGTTCCCCGATAATGAATCATAATGACTTGGGTGATTTAGCTCCATCATCAGGTCCATTTTTATTCGTCTGATATTTTGGCACTGAACAGAAAAAGTAATCATATTCCCATCAGCCTCAACTGTACTTTTTGTTCAGTGCTAATTAAACTTTAGCAGCAACGATGATGGTTCATATGGTACAAATAAAATGTCATTGCAAGAATGTTAGCAGGCTGACTCATAGCACCAAGTGCAGCCTCACAGAGCTTCTAGAGTTTTGTGTCCTAAAAAAGAAATGCAGTCTAGGACAGATGGGGGAATGTGAAGATCTACTGCCGCTCACCGGTTTGTCTTTGATGGTGGGGCTGGATACACACAGGTAGAGCTTGCCGTCCTCCTCGATGCAGGCGTCGATCAAAGCCTGAACAGAAGTCTCTTCCTGGAAGAGCAGGAAGGCATAGCCTGGAAAGAAGAGGAAACAGGGATTTTAGGAAAAGAGCAGGCATTCTCTGTCATACCCTTGTGACCACAATGCTTTAGACTCTGTCCTCTGGGCAACAATTCATAGACATTTGAGTATTTTCTACAGTGTCTACATTGTACAAGTCACAATCCTATGACTAAGCCCCCCCATTTTTCCGTGTAATTATTCATAGTTTCAGACAAATTCGTCTCCACAGAAGCATATGACCTTGTGGCCTGTTCTTGTGTCCTCTTTTGCCTCGCCTGCCTCCATAAGGCGCTGTACACCCAGCACCTTGCTGCCTGTGCTGCTTCAGATTAAATGGCTAAGAGTGATCCACTCCTAAAGGAACCATGCAAAATTGATCAGTTTGACCCACTGCAGATCTTCCCTGAGAATTGGTTCAGGTAGAGAGAAAGTTTGGTGATGTCTGTGCGAGGCAGAAAGAAAGAGCAATTCAGACAGTCACTCTGTACTACTGAATTATTTAGCATTGAGAGCAGAGACCTTATCCAAGGTCAGAGCTATTAAGCCGTTTTGGGAGGGACAGAAAGCCAGCTCAATAGTGTAACACCTATCAAACAATGCTGCAGGGGTCGGTGAGCATCTGATTTATACAGATAAAGAACAAAGAAGCAAGAGCTCAGAGACACTTTTAGATAGCCAAATAATAAACACACAATACGAGGCCAAAAGAGGAAATGGCTGAATGTATTTGCCGTCAAAAAGCTGCAGATGTTGGTGCACAAAGTCATGTCTGAATGGGTTGTAAATGGTATATTTCTCTGATTATGTTAGCAGAAGCCCGGCACCACCTGTGGCACCCATGAGTCAAGGGAATATGAGCTGCCGCCTGAGTGGAGCAACTGGGATGGGTAGATATGCACACGCTCGCACACCCAGAGACTAGTTTCTGCTGGAGTACACTCCAACTTCCAATCACTTTGTGTCTAGTGTCCCTTGAGACTACTACAAAAGCCATGTGTTCCGGTATCTCTTAAGAAGCCGTCTCTCAGTATCACCCTCGCACACACACAAACTCCGACACATGCACTTATGCGGACAAATGCATGAGGGAAAATGGCGAGGAAGAGGAATGTGCAACTGTCATGTTTCACTTTCAACATTCCTGAGCGGAGCTGCCGCGCATGGGATGAGGGGGAAAAGGAGAAATAAAGCCTGACTCGGCAGACCCAGTTAACTGAGGTATGTGGATAGGTCTGAGTGAAAGTGTGTATCAGGGCAGGGAGGGGAGGGGAGGGAAGGGTGTGCTGCTGAAGAGGGAGGGAGGGCGGGGGGAGCAGAGGGAAATAAAAGCAAGGCAAGAAAGAGAACGCAGTAAGCATCAAAGGTGGAATGGAAAAAGAAAAGCAAGTGCGTAAGCAGGTGCATGTGTCCTCACAAGGGCTAAAACCGCTGCTCGCTCTGACAGCGGCCGTCGACCGTGTGTGACGTGAGTCCTGATCCAAGTGACAGTGTCAAGTCTCGAAAGGTGATTGTGACTTTTTGACATTTGCGTCTATATCAGCAGACGATTATGTAGACCGCCATGTTGTATAAGAATCATCAGAGTTACAGTCTTGATGACTATGAACACCATGTATGTGCACAGATCAGTGGACACGTGAAAAAAAGATGCAGAAAACATTTGGACTGGATGGACAGAAAATAAATCCATAAATTTGACGATTTAAAAATTGTTCTATTGTGTGGGTCACTGATAACACTTCATTTAGATAGTCTACCTACAAATAGTTTATAGTATAGTATATTATAGTATAGTTTAATATAATACTTGTAACCCTTTTTTGCTTTTTGTGTCTAAATCATGGGTCTAAACCTAACCAAACCTCAACTACAGTGCTGGTTTTATTTGTGAAACATTGAATCTCAACTAATAAGCTGCTGATATACTCTACTCTACTCAAAGTACTCTATCAAAATAAAGTGTCACTGGGTCATTTTTAAAAGTGAAAATGCCAAACATTTGCTGGTTCCAGCTTATCAGTCCTGACGATTTCTTGTTGATCTTTCCCATATATGACAGCAAACTGAGTATCCGGGTTGGGTTTTAAACTGAAGGATACTAAAGGTATCCGTTTGTGCTGTGGAGGATTAAAATGGGCATTTTTCACTATCTATTATGGTTAGAAGGGAAAATAGACGCTTGTTTTGTACCCCAACTTTCAACTTTATCTTCAATGGATATTCATTTTATTAACTCTGCCAACATAAATCATTTAGTTGCCAACCACAGATACCATGATGTCGACATGATACTGAAGATTAATAT
>NW_023339751.1:3252172-3252690 GCF_004916995.1 Morone saxatilis
AAGAAAGAAAACTATTTACACACAAGATAACATCACAATAATTACCTCTCTTAGTAGCCTGCTAAGTGCCTCATGAGGGCCCAGAGGTAAATGAATGTGCCAACAACTGAAAAAAGTGTTGTAATGGCAGCAATGATAAAAGAAAAGGGAGAGAGGATGGAGAAGCAGGTCTGTGTGTCCTCGAGAGGACCGCGACACAATCATTAGGTGATAGCAACACACGCGCCATAATTATCTGTGTGTCCCTTTTGGACCAATACCAGATTTTGCTCCGTGCTAACACCTTAGCATACACAGTGCTGCGTGATTGTATGCATCTAGTATTATGCAAAGTAACCACAGAGGCTCTTACTAATTAACAGTTTTTAGTGGTTTGTTATTATGAGCCCTGTAGAATCAAGTAACAGGCTTATAACCTCAGTGGGGCTATAATGTTTTCTCTAATAACAGACTGCCATCGGAGACCAAACAAAAATACTCACAATGCAAAACTAATTGGAATCAGCTGTTTTAAGTAA
>NW_023339751.1:3252727-3252994 GCF_004916995.1 Morone saxatilis
AACCTGCTAATCGCTGCCGCCTTATAATTGGTCAGCAAACTCCTCTCAGGACCAGCCGCAAGAAATACACAATTAGACTCGACATAAGAGGATTTTGTGCATCGTCATCTTTCTCCACAGGCCTAGTCATCACCTGACATAAGACCCCTGTCTCTGTGTCGCTGGGTTACATAAAGAGGGTTTGTCATTGGGAGAAATCATGTGGTTTAGCGCTGACATCCCCCCTCGGAGAAAAAACAACTGCAGTCTTGCATAAAAAAAAAAAAA
>NW_023339751.1:3253094-3262369 GCF_004916995.1 Morone saxatilis
GAGAGAGAGAGAGAAAGGAAGGAGGGGGAGAGGAGTGAGACAGATGGAAAGAGAGGGGAAAAGTGAGAAAAGGTAGGGAAGAGAAGGAGAGGAGTAGCATGAATGACACAGAAGGAACACCGGCATCTGAAGAAGACGCAAAGCTGCTACTTTAATGGACCCCGTTAGAAAGTTACAAAACTGACGCAAGAGGCCTGGAAAGCCTTACACTCAATTTCACACTGCAAGTGTCGTAAAAAAGCCGGTAAACGACTTCTATTACATCCTTCAAACCTGTTTAAATTAAATTCACAAGTGAGGACACCAACTGCCAGGAAAATGAAAACTTTTACAATCTTATAAGTAGACTTCTGTCTATTATTATTATTATTATTATTATTATTATTATTATTATTAATAATAATAAAAGTGCAAATATATTACAGTTAGACCATATTACAGTTCAATTTTGGGCAATATCATAGGAATATTATCTAATAATTGTGTGGGGTTTTTGTTATCAAATAAATGAAGTCACTGGCTTGTATTGTACCAAACTGTAAAAGAAAACCTGTGTCATGATCTGTGCTATAAGCTACTTGGGTTTAGTATTACTCCCATCATTCTCTACTTCTGCAGATTCCTCTGGCAATAAAAGGTTCCATCAGGACACAGTATGTCTCAGTTCCATCGGTGTGTACATATTTGAATGAATACGTCATGGCTTTGCATTAAACTGCGTCAACACTTGAGTCCTACCATTAAAGCAGACTGTACCAGGTTCCATAGGGCTCTATGCCATTTTAATACTCTAATATTTAGCCTGAATGGTGCTGAGGATCTGTCTTTTTCCATCAGCCTTGCGCAGTGCAGAGGCTTACACCACGGGAGGAGAGCGCAGATCTGCAGTGGCTCGTGCCTGAGATTTATAGGGCTTTGCTGCTGAGCTCCCAGCACTGTCCTGGGAGGAACGGAATACGTACACCAGCAGCATTTTCCAGCCCAAAGAGCCGCGTTCACAGACAAACGATAGGCAGAGTGCCTCGTGGGTTGCGCAGACAAACCGATGACCTCATGCAGGAGAGAGTGTTTCCTGTAATGGAGGCCAGCAGTTACCTCAACAGCAACCTGATGACAATTTGTTAAATTACCATAAAAACAAAGACATGAACTCACTAACTGCAGACACTTAATCAGCAAACTGCTGCCTAAAAATAGCATTAGGCTAGGCTTTACGTGGGTTAATGGGAGACAGGTATTAATGGAACAGTTTGACATTCTGGGACATAATATGCTCACTCGCTGATACCACTCTGATCTCTACTAGCCTGGCTCGGTCCAAAGGGGACAAAATCTGGTTAGATAAAACATGGTATAGCTAGCTAGCTGTTTTCAGTCTTTGTGCTAAGCTAAACTGACTTGCAGCTGATTGTAGCTTCACCATACAGACACAAGGATGATATCAATCTTTTCATCTAACTCTGCAAGAAAGCATCTTTTCCAAAATGTCAAAGAATTCCTTTAAGTGTTTTCCATTGCAAGGGAATCAAATACGTGACGTATGTCAGAGGTCAAGTAACTCCCAGAAAATGCTAATACCTCCATTACTTTTGAGTTTTGAACCCAGATTAAAAGGTCTAAAAATACACTGCTGAGTCAAAGTATTGCCTCGGTACCTGGTGCTAGCTGATACTTTACATTATCCACATACCACAGTGGAACTGATACTTTAGGGTCAGTCACTAAGTAGTACACAAACATCTTTCCATTGCTATATCAAAGTCCCACATTGCTATCCTATTCTCTCCATTACCTCATCAACTGAAAGTTGTGTTGACTTTGCTGAAATCCAACCCATGATGACTAGATAAACCGAGAGAGCATAGCCACACTGTGCATCTCTCTGGCTTTAACAGTGACATTTAAATCCGGGCTTATCTTTTCATACTCAGCAACAGATTGCACATAGGCGAGGCCACAGACGACCAGAATGACCGAGAAATAAATCAGCCACTCGCCATCAGAGAAACAGCCGCCCTAACAGCAAACACACATCGGCCCGCTTCAAAAGTCTGGAGGCTGTTCTGTGTGAAAGCATATATGAAGCCAAATCCTGTATGTATGCTATCTATCCCATGAGAGGACACAGAGAGACCGAAACCTGCAGAGGGCTGAAACTCACACGCCGCAAAATGTAAACAGGTTTGGGGAGGGAAGGAGGAGAAGAAAAAGAAGAAGAATTGGCAAGATGGATGGACAGAGACACAAACATCTGCTCTCCAAAAAACAAACAGGCCCCGAGGCTTTGGAGCAATTGGAGAGTAGTCAGTGATAACAGTAGAGGAGGGGGGGAAATCAAGCGTCGCTAATCATCTGAATTTGAAGAAGTCACTCACTGGATATAATCCCAACATGAGGACGAAAAGAGAAATCAAGGCCCGAGTAATGCAGTACGATGTAATACTGCGACTGTTGCCACTGCAGCACAAGAAAATACAGATTTCTGTTTTGAATGTCCATTTTGACAGCATAAAAAAAGCTGATAATGACTGGCTGACTTCTGTTGTGACCTTTTGAAGCCTTCAAACAAGTCTGACACACTGTTATTGCAGTGTGACGTGAGCATTAGCATTTGTAGCAGTTTATAGCTCCCAGGCTCCCAGCACTCCTACTCCTCCTCCTCCTCCTCCTCCTTTCGCCAATCAGAGACAGAAATAGCTCCATAACATTTCAAGCTTATTGCCAACAACCACAGTAATCAGAGCGTAGTGGTCAGACTTATTCTAAGAGCCAGATGGCCAAGAAATGAGAAATGAGAAGAAGAAAAAAGTTACTGGTAAAAATAAAAAATAAAAATTCAGCTTAAACTGATTTTTGACCACTTGGTGGCATCAGAACAAGCTGCAAATACAACACTGACATATTATCTCCTTATAAAGGTTATATGATGAACGTGTTAGCAAGTTATTTACACATGCAGCAGGCACAGAACAATATTTGCACTTATTTAGAGTAATGGTTCTGGCAATATTTACTCTCCTTTCAGCTCTGTTTTGGTCTCTACCGGCTCCTGAGGGAAATATCTGGCTCTTTAGCAGCTAAAAGCTCCACTATGGTGTTAGGCAGGTAGGGTACAGTGGGTTCTATAGAGCTTCATCTGTTGAATACAGCAGCCTGTTGTGTCTAGAACTGAGCTTAATGAGAGTGAAGCAAAACTGTAAAGTTGCAGGCCATAAAACCAAAACAACAAGCTAAAAGAAGCTAAAATGCTCAGTTTGGAGCAAATCTATGGCCAACATTACAAAATGTTGTGTCTTGTTTAACGACTATTCAATCTACTACCCTTCAGTCACTCAATGATCAAATTTGCCGCCATTATGGTGACTATTTCATCTTTTTTCTACAAGACATCTTGAAGAATGTAATAAAATATATCTTGAATGGGAGAATTTGACTACTCTCCATTTAACAAAAACCTAAAATTGCATTTATCACAATACATCGCAAAAGTACTCAACATTATCATATCACATATCTAGCTTCAATGAGTTGTTGATAGACAAAGTTACAGATAGACGATGTGTGACAATGTACAGTATGTACTGGGGGGAAATGCCAATACAATATTGCAGTCATGAAAACATAAGAGCATGGAGCACAGTTAGCTGATCCCTGTTCCTACTTCCTCTCCAAGCACCAAATAGCTTGTCCCTAAAGTGGGACTGAGCCACAATATGAGTCATCCCTAAACCAAAACACTTTCATAACTGTACAGACACACATCGCCGGCAGTTTAATGTGAAGGAGGACGGAAAGTGACAACTATCTTCCATTCAGTCAAGCTTGGAAGGACGTTTAACACGAGGAGAGGCCGATGACCTCTTGATGCGAATCCCACATCCGTAAATCAGCCGTTACACAGTCCACCCGGCAGTAGGACACGCTTACACACACACGCAGATGTGCACTTGCTCTCAACCCTGAAGCTATTAGTGCTAAGAACTCTGTCACCAGGCATCTGCCCAAGTTCCCTTGCCAGTTAATATGGAGAGTGTGACATAAACAGGATATTTTCACAGTTTCCCTCTGAGTTTTGGAGTGGGGGGGGTTTAAATTAGAGTGCAAGATGAATTCTACACAGATCACTAGTCCCACATGTCTCCTCCCCTTACATGGCGGCGTCCTCCAGCTGCCGTAAGCTCATTCATTCCCCTAAAAGGATGCTGCATTTTTCCTCCTGGCTTTGGATATTAGTAGAGCCAAGCCTATTCAAAATAATCCTCCCAAGCTAAAAAAAAAAAAAAAAAGAAGGGGATGTTGAAAAATGAGAGTGGGGGAGAAACTGGCAGAGATTTTCACAGGTCCTCCAGATGCAGCGTATTACCATCTGCCTATGGAATGTTAGTTATTTCCAGAGCGTCTTTAATAGCTTTCCTAATATGACACACAGCAGCTCCTGGGCCAGAGGGAGTGATGTAGAGGCTTGGGAGAGGTTGGTGCTACTCTGATCACCTGCCTGATAACGACACCCGAGAGGCTGCACAGAAAGGAGAATAACTTTCACACTCCTCAGGTACTCATTCAAGCAAACACATCTAGGGTCAAAACTCTTGGTGGCCAGTTATGGAGTCATTATATACTGTATGAGTCTCTCTGCAAGATGCCTACAGGGGGTAACTCAGATAAACAGACACCTCCATGGTTGCCCAGCATGAGCCACGAATTCTGGGTAATACGATTCTTTACAAAACTCTAAAATGGCGGCGCACCCAAGGTGATGTTTATTGGTGTGGACTTTGATGTCTGATGGGAAAATACAGATTATTCTGTGAGAAACTGTTATTACCTTTAGGTGGGAAGTAGGATTTGCTCTCTGCTTTGTGGGGCCAGTCTACCACCAGGTGCCCATAGCGACGGAAACTGTTGGTGATTTCATCTGTAAGAATGAAGAAAACAGAGGAAAAAACAGACTTGAATGTTCCTTAATGGCATTATGAGATAACATTCGTGGTTAGTTTAATATGCATATGAAGGACTCTATGCAGAGCCACACGCAGTGCTGAGAAAGGCACGGTTTCTATTTTTTGCACTGTTCCTGCTGCAGTAGTAGCCACTGCATTAAACAGGAACACAGGCCGGGCACATCCAGTCTGGGCTGACTCGTGCTGTGGAAACTCATTAATTTTTCAACCAGCTAAGGGCACGTACTGTGCATCAACTCAGTAGTACATGTGCTTGTTCAACTGTGCAGACAAGTAAGTATTCCATATTAACATTAAACTGTTTGCCATGCTCCAGAGTTTGTGGAAACAATTACAGGTCCATGAGATTTTGGAATTAAAGAAAATAGTTTTCTCAATATGGATATTTCTTCTGCATATAAAAGTAAAATTTACTGTGATTCTTTGGCTCAAGGTCTGGTCAAAAAAGGACAGTAAACGTACTGTAAAGTTTGTACAGTAAACATAGCCATATATAGGCTATTTAATAGTAAAAGTAAATAGTAGGAAAAATTACACTGGTTAAATTCTGGGTAAAATGAATATCACCAAGGATTGTCAAGGTTCCCTTTCAAAAAGAATGCTTCAACATTTGGGGAAATACACTCTTTTAGAGTTACAGTTAGATGATCTAAATGTGAGTCTATAGCCAGCAGCCAGTTAGCTTAGTTTAACACAAATACTGGAAACAGAGGAAACAGCTAACCTCAGGTAAAAAAAATATATATCTTGTTTTCTTAATCCATACAAGTGTAAAAACAACACATTTTGGCTTTGTGGTTATTATTTTTGCCAGACTGTTTCTTGGAGGCAGTTTCCCCTCCTTTCCAGGCTTTGTGCTAAGCTAAGCAAACCAGCAGCTGGTGGTAACTTCATATTTGATACACATAGGAGAGTGGTTCCAATTTTCTCAAAAGGCCTTTGCACACCAAGATAGATAAATAGATTTTTTATCCAAAATTGTTGCACATAAATAAATGCAACCTCACATTGTGTCTGTAGTTTAGACACTGACTAGAGAAGCAAGGGAGGAAAAGAGAGAGAAGGAGAAAGAGGCAGAGCCAGAGCGAGTCATCAGCAGGTGAAACTCTCATTGTTCTTGACACCTTGGACCCAATATTTTCTTTTTCAACTTTCAAGTGAGGGGACCACAAAATCGTCCTCATTGCATGATGACTCTGTCTCGCATTGTGATTTTTGCAACAAACAGAAGATTAGAAGCATCTCAATCATTGTGCAAGGTTTCTATGCGTAATGATTTTAAGCGGAAGAAAAAAACGCAGACGAAAAATACGGACTTGGTGTGCAAAGGCGTTAACTCTCTGCAAGACAGCAGATCAGCATATTTCCTAAAATGTTTAACTATTCCTTTAAATGTCAAAAATTAAATGTCATTGGTGTTAAAGCTTCAAACTGTACCAGCCAGGCTTTATAACTGTAGTTTATGGTGGCGAAATAGTGTGTTAAATTAATATCTTCAACAAGGAGTGTCAAGGTGCCCTTAAGCAAGGCTCAAATACTTCAGTGTAACTATTAGTGGCAAACAGCCAAAGACAAAGACTCCTGTGAATGTATGTGTGAATGTATCAGAACAAATCTGCAGCAGGGCCGTGCTGAAAAACAGCCTGAGGTCGAGTGAAAACCATTCTCTAGGTGTGTATGTCTATGTTTACCTTCATCTATGTCAGGGGGGAGGCCTCCGACAAAGACCTTCCTGGAGTAGCGCTCCATCCTCTCTCCGTTCTGACAGCGGGTTGGCGAGTTCAGGCCCGGGGTCAAGGAGGGGTCACCGTGGCCGTCGTCGAGGAAACCATCCTCAAAGGGAAAAAGACAGGAGCGACCTGGGAGGAGAGGAAAAGAGAAGGACACCAGGAAGACAGACAGGGATAAACGGGGAAGACAGAGAGGCACAAGAGTGTGAAGTAAAAAGGGAGGGAGGGTGTGAGAGATAAGAGTGAATTAATCGCACATGGAAACTATTACTGTAGCATAATCAGTTTGGATGTTGGGATTACCATCACAATTCCGACTAAACCCTTGAACATTTCTCTTCTCCCATACAGAATGCACCATGTGGCCAAAAGTATGTGGACAGCCATGAACGCACAGCGATTGCCAGGTCCCAAAGCCTTGTGGAAAGAAGATATTCAGCAATCACGTTGATGGGTGTAATGTCCAGGTGTCCACATACTTTTGGCCAAAGTGTATATCAAATTATAATCATGATATCATAACGTCGTCTTGGGAACTTCCTGGTGAGTACCGCTGTTAATCCTCATTACAATACCAGTCTTCCTTACCGGTAGGCAACATGCTGAACTGCAGCACGTAATGAGAACGGAGGGACTGTTAATCAGCCAGTAATGAGCATGGTTATGGTATTCTCTCCTAGTAGGGCACATCATGGCAGTGAGAGGCTAAACACACCATGTTACCCACTGGGAGCCTCCTACTGGTGCAGCAATGTAGCTTGTCCAAATGTAATATGTATGTTCTATGCAGTAGAACAACTCTCTTTCTTTAACAGGGTTGATATTTGACTTTGTAAAAAATGTGCTTAGCAATTACATCTTTACACAGTGAGAAATATTGCACGTTCTATCTCTCCTATGTGTGTTCATGTCAGCACCTCATGAACACCTTTTATTGAAAGCAATCGGATTCAGACATTCACCATGCTATATAACACACAACCCCAGCCTCATATTGCAGTGACCTTTCAAATGTCACATTGCAGCTTTCCTCCTTCGTGAAGAAAGACAGAATTAGTCAAAAAAAAAAAAAGCACATCAAATCAGAGATGATCCATGTTGGAAGCACCGATCTTTGCCATTCAGATGATGATGAATCACTTCTGAGTCAGCATACTCCTTCACAAAGCCCTCGAGATTCATCTTGGACCCAAACATGCATTAACATTTGAAAAGGTTTAGCCTTTTATTTGGTAACTTCAGAAATGGAGTCCATCCCAAATACTGCAGAGAGATCATATGTTTTTAGAACTGCTGTTACTTTTATTTTACAGTGGGATGCATTTGCAATACAGCTTCCCTATTTTGCACTATTTCTCATGTTATAAATATTACAGGTAGAACACTGACTCAGAATAGAGAGAAAAGAAAATTGGTAGACAGATTTTTTTTTCCTCTCACCATCAAGCAAAACAAGATTCATATGGGCAGATTTGGTGGACACTTGCCCCATGTTGATTAAATGCATAACATGACTGTGTGCCAAAATTAACATGATTTCATTCGATCACAGCACAGATGAAAAGCAGATAGTGACACCACACCAAGACCCCCCTCAGCCTCGGAGAGAGACCCGGCCGGCATGGCAAACAGAACCCCCAGAGAAAATGCCACACGTTACCTCTTCTGCGGCCATAGCTCCGGGCTGCTTGTCAGCACAGTGGGGGAAGGAGAGAGACACAAGGAGAGACAGAGGGTTGGGTCAGGAACAAGGGTAGGAAAGAGATACAGAGACATGGGTTTTGTGGAAATAAACCAAAACCAGGAACATCTCTAAGGCAACAGTGAAACCACAGATGGCCACACCTAAGGTTCAGCAATGGGAGAAGGGCGATTATTACAGCCTGGCACCAGCCCACAGAAAACCTGCTGCACCTGCCTTGGCAACAAACGCATGCAGATGCTGCACTNNGGGGGGGGGGGGTGATAGGTGAGGTTTAACCACGGAAATATTGAGCAGCATAATGCGACGCTCCATAGCCAGAGATCGTAATCTCAGGCTTAATGAACCCGCAACGGCTCGCGTTCGTGCTAATCTTCTGTGAATATTCACAAATGAGGCCATAAAGCAGAGTGCATGCAGGACTGAAGGTAGAGCAGGTTAGTCATTATCATGGCCTTGGTGAAATATTAAGAGTTGCTCTCAGGTCAGGTACAGCAGGCCAGGCGCGAGTGGAAACTTCCCACAGGATAAGGAGAGGGTATGGAGGTGGCTGGAAGCCTCGGGGCTCGGAGAAGGGAGGATGACATGCAGAGAGGAGGGAGGGGGGCAGTGGAGAGCAGGATATGATGTCAGGGCTGAACTGATCTAAATCTGTGCCAAGGCAAAGGTACAGCATTGTGATCAGTCGTATCTAATCAGTCATATGTGCCAGTTCTCTGTGTTATCCATCTTATCTTTTTCAGCTTTTTAATGTTAATTTTACTGCAGTGACTCAAAACAAATAAAGATAACAACTGTGAATTTCACTGTTACCACGTAAGCTAGGGTCCATGACAACCGAACAATTGCCATACGCTGAGCAAGACCGTGACCTTTTTTTTT
>NW_023339751.1:3262455-3272822 GCF_004916995.1 Morone saxatilis
ACTACCTGTTATCACATGACTAAATCCACATTCTTAAGTTAAGTGATGACAACTGAGCTATCTGCATGACAGCTATGAAAAGGCCATCCGCTGAGTCGAGAAGACCAGGAGATTCACTTGAAAGCTCAGGAAAAAACTAGTAAATGAATATGAGTTATTATGTCACATCCAATTGCATCTTTCAGTTACATATTACTGTCTTCTCCCCATGTACAACAACCTGTTATCACGTGACAAAATGTCCATACGTAGGTCAAGTGATGACAGCTAAGCTATCTCAAACTTATCATATGTCACCTGTTGAAAAAGACGAGATTCATTCAAAAGCTCTGGGAATAGATACTAAATAGATTTCTTTTTAACCATATCACTGTTTCCAAAATCAAAAATCAACAGTTTTATGTGTAAAAAGAAACCACATCTTGTTTCACAGTTGTAATGTTCCCAAAACAAGCCCGATTTGAATCTGCTGTGTCACAAATGCAAACTACAGAGGAGGCAAAATGTGGCTTAAAACGGGGAAAATTCCAGAAAACAGCAGAAGTACAGTACTAAACAGATCCTCTTGCTCCTTGAAACGCATCAGTCACAAAGCAGACTCATTGCCTCAAAAAACCAACATGGGCCTTTGCATTGTGAGAGCCCCATTGTGTGACTTGCCCCTCTGGCTGCTCTCTGGGAATATATTGTCTCTGAGCCTCTTCTCCCTTGCTACGTTTTCATTAAAAAGATCTAGCCCTCCAATCCAGAAAAACCTGGGCAGCGTCTCTGCAGCTTTGCCCTCTCGCCGTTTGGCCTTGGCAGAAACAAAGTCACCTAGCAACCAGGGCAAAATGAGGTAAACGTTGCGCTGGGAAACCGTCAGAAGCCTCAGTGAGAGAGAATGCAACCCATGAGGGAGAGGAGGAAAGGGAAAAGTGAGGGTTAAGAATTAGTACCAACTTCAAACTGTGTGGTGTCTGGGAGAAATGTTTGAAAGGAAACTGGGTGATTCCTCTGGGCATGATGAGTTTGATGTCTGCTGCTATGCTCGGCATCAAAGCCTCGAACACTTCTGCGAAACTGTCAAGCGAACAACACCAATAAATCTGGATAGAAGACCCACGCTTACTACTCTCCACTCTTTCTTCTTCACTTCAAGTGCTAACACCATCCGGAGAAAGTAGAGCCCTTACAGGTTCTCACAGCGTGAAGCCTCAAAGCTAATAGGACGAAATGAAGGAGAAAAAAACAGAGTAAAACACTTTTAAGTTGAAACCAAAGCTTCCCTGTCTACACACATCACAGGCTACAACAGCTAGAGCCAGTTCTGACAGACTTGGAAGATCTGGGCAGATCTGTGCTTGCCTGAGTGCAATCCCATGACACAACAGTTTAGCATCAATCTGGGACACGTTCTCCGAGGATACGAGTGATGAAAGGAACAAAATGAGGAAGGAGCGCCAACATTGTCAAGATGTGATGGTAGAAACTGCTTCACCAAGAAGGTTTTTTTAATGTTCAACATCCTCTGCATTTACTGGCTCTTATACCCTGTAGGCCGACTAAACGTATCCAGAGAGGAAACTAGGGCTTTGCTGATCTGGTTTGATCGCGTCGTTCCAGACATTTTGCTGAGGTTTGTACAAAAAGATAGTACACATGTTTTCCTCTAAAACAACTACAAGACATGACCAAAAAATGTATGTGTAAAACCTAAGAAATCATGTCCCAGATACCATCCAAAGACAAATAAAGAGCACTCGGAAGGTCAGGGCCCTGGTCTGGAAAACTATGCGGCATCCATGCTGCAGCATATGGGATAAAGACCTGATTTCTCTCTCTGGCTCTTCTTCTGTCACTGTTGGTCATCTGCCGTCTGGTGGGACACTGGAAGAATCTAATCTTACACGTTGGGGTATTTTTGGAAGTGCTATTCACAGGTCAACTGTGCTTCCCCTTCAGTGCTAAGATGACTGTCCTAGGTTTATGGTGTCAGGGAATCCAGGCCTTAGCAAAGGCTAGGCAGGTGTGCCCAGTGCATACTGGTTAGACGGCATATGTTTTTCATGGGAACATGCAACAAAAATACTTCCCATTCTTAATTCTTTCAAAACACAGAGGGCGAAAAGCAGCTGCAACACTTATCAGTAAAAACTCAGACAATTCTGATCACTTCCAGATGGAGAAGAAGATGATGGACACTACAATGAAGTGTGACTTACTATTCAATGGCATTATGTGGTCTGCTCCAGGATGATGAAAGTTGAGGCCCATACGTCCTGTCAAAGAAAAAAAAAAAGAAAAGATTTTACAAAAGAGGGAAAACATGGAAATCACTGATAAAAGCCACCCTGTTGATAGACATTTTTTTTTATCTCTACTTTTGGCAATGGGAAAACGCCAGCCATGATGAAATGTTTAACATGACATGAATGAACAACAAGTTTACCCAATGTGATACAATAGCAGAAAGGATGACCACAGAAAAAAAAAGATGTGAAAAACGAGGTTGTAACACACATTCCTTTGTTGTCACACACATACACACACAAAAAACAAAGGCAGCTATAAGGCTAGGAATTCAACAGAGCATGCATTGTGCTATGGTGACAATGTGTGCCTGCTACAAGGGCCCATCTGTCAGTGTCTATCGTGGGGAGAGAGGTGGTGTGGGACGTCTAAATGGAAGTCTTCCTGGTTCTTATTCGTACAGGCGACAACAAGAAAACACGTAAGGCGAGGCAGAAATAGCCTACCTGGTTTAGGACAAAACATTGCCGTCTCACTGTCAACATCATTTGCAGTGGCAGCCGCAGAGGCACGCCCTTTATCCCTAACCACTTAAAATTAGGGGCCTCTGTCAAAATCCGCCTACACCAGTTTTTTACTCAACATGCAGTTTACAAGCAGCATACCTGGAGTCCTTTAAGAAAGACAGAAGGTGAAGCAACATTTTCACTGGGATACACACTCATATCCGGCAAATACCCTTTAGATTTAATGGGACATGACCTTTGTGAGCCAGCCCACTTGTGCAAGCCGTCACTTCAGCGTTAACTTTGGGGTGGCGGTGGGGGTAAAGGTTGCGGGGGACAACTGAAACAGATATCTTGCTTTACTTCTAGTGTATGTTTCCCCATATGTAACATGGACTTTGAGAGACAGACCGGTTGCATGTTGCAACCCGCTGTGGCGCAAACAAGATGTAATGTCAAAAGTTTCCAAATTTGGCCACAGAAGACAGATAGTGGGGACAGCAACGGGGCCTCTTCCTGGCTCACAAAGAAGAGTGGAACTAACAGTTAGACCTGGTTGAAAACCCGAGAGGCAAGGGTAGAGGGAGGACAAGGGGGTGGCCACCCTGCAGCTCCACAGATGTGAATTTCCACACAACTCTCAGCCACTCAGAATGCAGTCAACAGTGGAGCTCAGGGGCGAATGGAGTGTGGCAAGCCCATACATACACACACGTTTGTTTGAACATGTGTGTGACACGGCCTGGTGTCAACTTATCTTTGCTCTTTCCAACTTATTATCATGAGGAAATTAACATTTTGTTGGCAACCAAAAGGAGGAATGTCCACTGTTGTATCCTGACAGGGTTTTGTTTTTTTTTACTCTTCACAAAGCTCTCCAATCACCTGCTGCTTTTTCTATCTTACCTCTCTCACACCTAATAGTCAGGCCAGACTTTCATCCAGGTTCAAGAGCCCAGAGGGGTAGCTGCACAGAATCATGTGTATTTGTAAATGTGTGGGTGGTCTATTTGTTCTTCCTTTAACCAAATTACAGGGTTTAAGGCCAAATGTCTGACCGGCTGAAGTTTTTTCTTTGGGAGAGAATCTGTTACAACTCCACAACAGAATGTGCACTTTGACCTAGTACCACTGCTTTTGATTGAGCAAAAAACAGGATCGATAAAGCACTACATTAGAGACAAGTACATTCCATTGAACAGATCCACCAATCAAAGCCGTGACTTTGCTGATAGGAGGGCAAAAGTCACAACAGTGCTTGCCTTTCTGTCTACATTAGTCATTTTGGGTGATGGAGGGGGACAGTTGCCCTCCTGAAGCCTTAAAATAGCTCTGGGCATGTGCCATCTGCTTCCCCCAGGAGTTGAGTGGCATGGCCTGAGAGGCCCCTGATATGCTGCTGCTGCCGCTGCTCTTCTGGTGACATTTCCTCACCGAGAGCCTGAGCTATTCTCAACCTCCCCATGATGGGGCGGCACGGCCACCCGGGAGACACGCCATCCACTTCCTTCGGCACGGATCCAACACAGTGCCTCCCTTTCACGCGCCTGACAATCTTCAGACTGGACAGTGACCTCGCAATGACCGCTTTGGTAGAAATGGGATAAAGAGAAGGGGATGGATTAGCCTCGACATAGCCAGTGGCCATCAATTTGGGATCTGGTGCCCTGATGGGGACACTCCAAAGTTGTTATTGTATGGGAGCATGAGGCCTCTGAGGACAAATGAGGTTAAAAGCAACATTAACTGTATAACTGTAAAGGCTGTAAAGAAAGGTCTGCTGACACAGCAGACCTTTCCTGTCTAGGTTTTAAGAAATCTGGCAAGAAAATAGGGTTGGGACCTATGGTCTGGACTGACTATCAGAAACTACCAAAGGCTACACGCATAATGTGCTTCAAGTTTCTAGGTAGTTAAATTTTTACTAGATTCCATGTGGCGGATCACCACCGACTGTGTCCCACCTGGATCTCTTCTCATCTGCCATGGTCACGTTGTGCTCCCTCTGTTCCACATTATAGCACATATTTAAACCCCCCAATAACACCTCCAGGAGAAAGCTCCAGCAGGAGTTGTAAGAGGAGAGTGTGTGTGCCAACAGCAAGGTGTGGAAATGTTAGCACTGATGAAAAAAGCACCTCAGCAGCAGGGTGCCCCAAAGCTGCACTTCTTACTGACTTGTGCCAAACCTTCAATTACTATACTGGCAAAAAAGGTTAAAAAAAGGATGATAATACCCACTGAGGGGCATGTGTGTTGTGCACAGGTGACAAATGACTGGAAAGATTGTTTCTGTGAGAAAACCTGGTGAGGGTTATTTAGTTTGACTCCATTTGTTAGAAATGGCCTACTTCTTTTGCTTCACACCAGCCCAGCTGAACAACCCTCAACAAGATGATTACAACAAGGTCGAAGTTCCTTCAGCTATCAAGCCATAACACGTAAAACTATCTAAAATTATGTACACTATAAAACACAAATGGTCAGAGCAAATTTTCTTGAACTAAATCCCCAAAATATGCCAAGTGCCCACTGTTACTTAATGTTTCATAAAAGTAATAATCCTAAAAATATTAAATGCCTAATATATAATAATATTAGAGAATTTCCAGTATCCAGTTAAGCCTGATACGCAACTTGGCAGTGATAGTAATGCTTTCAATTATATTTCATGGCTTGTGTGATCTGGACAAACCATGACTTTAATAGACAAAACAAGCCCAGACTTGTTATGTTGCCTGGACTGGATTAGTTCAGTCATACTTGCATGGAGTCATGAATTTTCCACCATAACAAAACATAGCACTCTGACAGTGTAGTTTATTGGAGGCAAGGTGCGATTTAACCTTTAACACAACCAACAAACACATTCTTATCTCTATAGAGTCATTACTAGATGTTTAAAGTACAGGGCATCCCTCTGACATTGACATCACTTCATGTGTTGTTAACTTCAATGGCTGAAAAGTTGAAAGGTCAAGTCCAGCTTGTCAGCCAAACTTCAGTCCAACCAAGTGATTCAAGTATTGACCTCTCACCGCAGGTTAAGCTGGGGCGACCCCTCTTTGAACCTAAACAAAAACAAAAGTTCACATAGACCTCCTCTTCCAAACAAACATGACATTTGAGGACGTAGTTAAGAGAGAGGAAGGTCGTTTTTCTTGGTTAAAGCTGAATCTTTAACTAAAAACCTTTATTCTTAAACCTCACAGGAGACCTTTACACCACAACTTTGCAAATGTTTCAAGAAAAGTTATATGGAGACACCTATTCCTAACTATCATTAAAGCACTTTGCTCAGTCACACTGTTATTCATCTGACCTGTATTACACCTCCAATTCTTGTTTTCCTCTTGATAAAAGCCCCTGTGAGTCAACTCTTATCCACTGACCGATGCTCTTGTCAACAAGCGCACAAAGTCGAACAGCGCCAGCGTTTGCTCTCCCTCGACTACTGACTTAAATTATAGCTGACACCTTCTATCTGTTACAATAACATTATACCTCATACAGGCTGTTAATCAACACGTTGTGGGTGACACCCAAACACAACACAGCTGCTAAAAAATCAATGGAAAACTGCTTGTGTAAGGCTAAACTAGTTAGTAATTTATTCCAATAATCAGTTCACAGAAAATTAAATACAACAATTTAAATAAGCAATTTCTCAAATAAGTTTCCAAATATATTAAGTTGCTGGCTCTGCAGTGTGAGCTGGTTCACTTCAGGTTTTTTAATTGTTGTTCAAACATAATATTTATAGACCTGACCATTAAAGGTAAGGTGTCACATTTTTGGGATTACTCTTGCTGAGAGTTAGATGAGTTAGCTTAGACTAGCATTAGCGCCTGGCCAAGAAATAGTCCAGCACGTAACCACTGGTAAAAGTTTGCTTTAGAGGTACTAGCAGTGATATTTTTCACTTTTGGACCTAACCAGGCTAGCTGTTTTACCCTACAGTACTTCTTACAGCTGGCAGCAGCTACATATATAACATCTACCTCCTCATCTGACTGTGACGGAAAGCAATAAGCATATTTCACAGTATACGTGTAATTAATCAATAATCTTGGGGCTTAAGTTTGCGTTAAAGTTGATCGAGTTCAATCTTCCAAAAGCTGCACTTAAACACAAAGAGACAATGCAAATCGTAACTGACGCATGAGTAAGACCGTGTGAGTCAGACCAGCTTAGGCAATGTGTGTGTGCTCAGACAAAGAGATGTTTGAGTGGGATCCACACACAGCTTCCACCAGGACTTAAGGGACTTATTAACACTTTTGAGTATCTCAAACGGTTAGTGACAACACTGAGATTGTGTGTGGGGAGTGGCTGCATGCTGCAAACACTGTATCATGTCAGTTGAGTTGACTTTGGCAAAGACAACCACGACAGCCTGAGAGGTTTGTGAGGTGAGACTGCTTTGCATGCAATGTCACAGTTGATTTACATGTCAGAAACTATTGAATATGAATGTGTGCATCCTGTGTGTGTTAGTGTGTGTGGGACGATATTGCTGGCAGCAGCGGTGGTGGCTGTTGTCAGACTGGTGGTGTTTTTCCAGGCCAAGGGGAGAATCTCTGGTGTGTGTGTTTGTGTGTGTGTGTGTGGGGGTGCCTGGCTCTCCACATGTGAGCTCAGTTGACCCAGTTCAGGAACTACATGCAGACCAGTGAGTGTGTCCGGTGCTGCAGAAAGGGCTTGTTTGTTCAGACATCCCTGCGGCCCCGTTCCCCTCACCCAGGAGTAAAGAGCTTTTAGAAAGTTTGAGAGGATCTCGAGAATAAAGTGTCCCCCTCACAGACGGCACACACACACCCTTTGAAGCTGACTCTTCTCTAAACAAGTGCTAAGAAAAAAAAACTGGTTGAATTAAGATGGCCTCGCCTTCCTGCCTTTCGCAAAGAGAGGGAGAGAGAGGGAGAGGGGTGTGGGTGGGGTCACCCCACACTGTATTTAGAAGACCCACCATTTCTCATTCGCATAACAGTACAGATACTTCTCCTTTTTTAAAAACACACACATACGGGGACTCATAAAACACTCAAGGAAAAACAACTATTCCAGTCCACAATGAGAAGTATGTGAGAAATGTCTGTGATGGGATGGATGTGGGTGAGACCTATTCAGTTGGGAATGCAAAACTGGGCCTACTGGGCTAATTAGTTTTAACTGGTGGTTCTCAGCTGGTGGGCAGTATCCTCAAAGTGACAGTGGCTGGCTCATAAACAAGTTAGAATCTAAAAAAGAAAAAGTTTTCTCGTTATCTTGTCTAATTTGGTTTCAAATAAGAATTACTGTCCTAGATCTGTGACTTAGCACCCAATAACAAAAGGAATAGCTTAAAGTTAAAATAAGTAATGTTTTCAATATCCATATTATGTCATCTATAAGGTGGATATTTTCTTTGGTTGAACTGTATTGCTTTGCTTGTCTGATCATGGTCTCATTAGGCCAGTTGACAACGCCAAGACGACTCTCAATGCTTTTGAAAATAACATGTTCTCATTCATATTAGGTGTGCCCCGTTTTGCAAATGCATCTAAGACGATCTTATCCCATAGACCTGATGATGTTATAAAGTTAATCTTAGCCTCAAGACACTTTTGGGGAACAAAGCCCTTGTCAGTCTGACATTTTCACTGCGTACTGCAGCAACTAAGAGGTAAAACAACAAAACTTGACAGCCGCAGCATCAGATGCCCAATTATCTTTGCTGCAGTGTGAGGGTGCCCCTGAACCCAGCCTGGTTCCAGACCTCTGAATCACCACCCACATTTCTGATCTGGTTAGTGGTTCAGACAGGTCTGGTGTTCATTGAAGGTTTCTTAATCTCCAGAACAACTGACCAATCAGAGCTTATTAGGCGCAATTAAAAACAAGGACCTCATTTTCCTACAGAGCTAGCTTGCTAATTAGCTTCAGGGCAGATGAGATCAATGCAGCTCTGCAAGGTTTTATCAGTAAACTTACAGAAATGACAACTTTTCAAAGAATATTTGTTTTTATCAAAGTGAAAGAAGTTGCTGAAAATAACTTTGGAGGACCAGATATGTCACTCACAATTGACTGCAACATCAGTCCAATTAAATTGGATTATCAGGCAAACCTGAACCCAATCTGTGCCATCACAACCTGACCAAACCCAACTGGTACTGCCAAATTTTTGGTCCATTTTTTTCAGTTGAACTTGTTAACATTTAACTTTTGCTATACTCTGTCTCTATTTCCTTGTTCCCACTTGGCATTACAATGGCAAAAACGGCACACATGGATGCAGAAAACTGGCACAGTCTTTGTAAAATGACCGAACCTGGGCTCGACCCAGACCCAAAACATTTACACAACAAAATGGCCCAGACCTATCGGGGTTGGGTAGCAAAACTCTCCCGCCTGCTACAGCATGTGCGATACAAATTCAATACTAAATCAATATTGTCACAGACACTTCCATATAGGGGTCCATGGGACGAAACGTGCCCTAATGTGTTTGTTATTTGAAATGCTAGGGCAAAAGAAAAAGTTCTGATCTAAATTACCTCCGGAGTTGAAATAAGCACCAGAAGCTATGTTTTTTTGCAGTAGATTACACAGTAGACCGGGCCAACGCATAGAGGCCCTTCTCAGACAGTGAGTAGGTACGCTAGCAGGGTGGAGCAGCTCTGTGGTTGGCACGGTAGCTTACTGCAGCCCCACGCTGTCTACATGATGACGAGAGGGGTAAACAAGCAAAGAGAGACGCAGGAATGCACACCCATGTCCATGTAGCAGCCTCCTTGTCTTCCCCTGTATCTCCTCCGTCTCTGTTGTGCTTTGATAAACCATCATGTGGGACTCCCCGCAGGAGATTACGACACCTTTCCAGCGAAGTTAGGCCGGGGCCAGGATGACCACTCCGCTGTAACGCTGCTCTCTCAGCACAGAGATTGGGAAAACAGTCTCCACGCATGAGGAAGCGACATGCTCTGCTCATTATATACCCCTCCCACCAATCTTTCCATTGTTAAGATGGGAGGATGGGGGAGCATAAAAACCCTACACCCAACCTGACAGGGCCCCGTCTGGGAGACTGGATCCAAAGTTTTTACAATAGACACGTGACCGGTGCTACAAAAATACTGGCTTAGAAGGGCTGACATGCATTGGATGGCCTTAAAAGGGCGTGAGGAGAGATTTCTTAACATTGTTTTCATGACTTCCGAAATTATCTATACATCTCAGGAGATAAAATCTTAGTATAAATCTGCATTTTAGCGTTTAAAAAAATTCTTCTGTGTAAAAAGGTTGCTTAGAAACACTGATTTAATCTTCAGGCTATGACTCAGTCGTGGCATGTCTAAGCCCACACAAAATAAGGATAAGTATGATTTCTGAATTCAGCTTTGTGGTGATCGTGTCACTGAGGGAAAATGCAGATATACTCAATCACTAAACATTTCTGCTCACAACAGATTCATCCAACAGAAAGCAACAAGTCACGTGACATTATTACTTGGCCCATTGATTCCAATCAGCAGAAAGCCAACAGGTGAAGACAAAGAAAGGGCAAAGGAAAATGCAATTTGCAAAAATTAAAATCACTTGGGTGCACATTGCTGCACATCTGGTCCACCACACACACACACACAC
>NW_023339751.1:3272881-3278199 GCF_004916995.1 Morone saxatilis
ACACACAGTAACACACACACAAAAACACATATGTGAGATTTTGCAGGTAAGGCTCATAATGTTAATTATTAATTTCAATTTCAAACAGAACATGAAGATCTGTACTGGATTGGTTAGGAGGTTGGCAATAGAGCAAAAGAAAAACAAATGTACCCAGAGATGATGCCCATGAAGCAAAAAAAAAACAAACAAAAAAACAACCCAAATATTGTAAGCATGGACGTATGAATATTCCTAACCTGCAAAATGATTCCTCCATATAATATCAGCGATAGTCATTGGTGGGCCACCGGCAGGGTGTGGTTTACCTTTGTCATGGTCAGTCCTTATCATATCCATTAAGGAATTCTCCAAAGAGTGCAAGCTAAAAGCATCAAAGGGCCGATTCCGGTCCTGCAACACAGCAAAACAAGAAGAAGGTTAGGATCAGAGTCACCACATCATGATTATGTCACCACATCATATACAAAATAAACACTCCTAGCGTCTTATGGCTGCTACGGTTAGATCTACTGCCCGTTATGAGGCAAAGTATCATTAATATTTGAAATGTGGATTTGAACAACCTCACATGAAGGACACGATCTTCAAAAACTGACAAACATTTAGCCTTGATGTTGAAATTCCAGTTGGTTGCTTACCTTGCTCAAGGGCAAATCACTGGCAACAACTTGCATCTACCAGCAGAATCCAGTTTTGTTTAAAAAGCAACACAGGGCTTGAATCCATTCTTAGCTAATCTAAACTAATATGTAAATTAAGAGACTACATGTTACAGGAGAAAAGGGTAAACAGAATGTATGCATCAGGCCTGGGGATAATGGTGAATACAGATGATATTGAAAAAGAGATATGAATCTAAGTCGAAGCCTTCTTAACTCTTTTCATGTCAAAAAGCTCCAGTGAAAAGCAGAGGCAGGATTCTGCCCTCAGGATTTTTCTGGATTTATATAATTTAGAACAGAATTTCTTAACTGTGAAGTCTGTAGGTGGAGACGTAGCAGAGAAACATATTTAATCTGTGATCAGAACATTTATTCCTCTGGCTTTTCTTGTAATTGATAAAGTAATCCTCACTTTCCTCACGACACTCTGGAGGTTCAGTCCAGGGTATGTATGTAATAGAAAAATTATCAACATTTTAGTCAGTCATTTTTTAAAACAAAAATGCCCCAAATCTCTGGTTCCATCCTTTTAAATGTGAATATTTGCTTTCATAGTCCTCTATCATAGGAAAGTGAATATCTTTAGGTTTTGGACTGTTACAAAAAAAGTATTTGAAGACATCTCTGGCTCTGGGAACTTGAGAAGGACACTTTTTATTGGACCAAATCATTAATCAAATATAAAATATGAATTAAATATAATCATTAGTTGAAGCCATAGATCTAACAAAGACAGTCTTTCAACAGCAGATCTGCCATGCCATATATAGTAGCAGTGCTGTTTTTCCAATGCTAGTGTAAATACTATACATTATAAGTTAAAGTACCAACATCAAAATGATTTTCAATACCCCACAATGAAAAATCTATAAATATACATATATAAAAATATATTTCTGCAGAACCCTGTTAACAGAAGCACAATGTCTCTGTCATAATTTTGACTTAAATCCTGAAATACGTGATCAAAGGACTGTGTTTAGATGTTATGAAAGAACGGCTTCCACCTGATACAGCTGGTTTTAACGTTGCTTTAAGATGCTTATGATGCAGCAGGTTGCGGAGCCATTTGATACCTATTTTCACCTAGTGATTTACAACAGCTAATTTCCTGATCCTATGAGGTCGACTGGTTCAATTCAGTCCTCCAATCGGACACTCAATAGTACATCAAACCCTTCAGGGTTAAGCTGCTCGCTGCTGATGAAACGTTTAGACGCCCAGTGTGTGAGTGAATTTATGAGAATGACATGTGTGCCAAAGGTAAAGCCTGAGAGTGGCCTAACCGGAGCTGGAGGCCGTAGCCTTGGCAGCTGTGTCCTGTGTCCGCTGCCCAAGCCAGGGCCACATTGTTTGCACACCACAGCTATTGTTGCCCATTCGGCTGAGCATTCAAAAGTGTTATTCCCTTCACTCTGGACCCGACAGCGCCACGTAGATAAAAATCTGCCCACTTGGTACAAACGGTAAACACTTAAAACGCTGAGCTCTGAGTTTTCTCCCCCTCCCCTCCTCTCCGACACATGCGGACGAGCAGAGTGACGGGTGGGGGTCGGAGAGCTCAGTGTAGTCGAATGACCTAAAGAGATCATGTATACAAAGGTCCCTAAACAGACTTTGCTGTTTAACACATCATAAGAAAGCCTGCATGTGGAGCGCAGGTTGACCTATCTTGACTACACTGCAGCTCATCTTTCCTCACGACACATAAACAAGATATAAGAGAGCGCTGAGGGAGATCGTGATCAGAAACAGACTAAGCATTTAAGATATGGCTGAATACCTATTTTTAATGGATAAAGTCTGCTCAGAAAGGTTAAGGGTTGCCAGATCCAGTAGCAGATGGTGAGTTTATTATCTATTGTTTGTTTTTTTCCTTCTTAAACTGCAAAAAATGCGAGCAGCCATTAAATTTATATTACATTTATGTAACACGCAATCAATCAAAGGGAAGAGGCCCAAAGAAAAAACCCTGCCACATCTGACATTTAGATTACATATGACTCTTTAAAAAATAAACTGTATAATAACCTTATTAAACCCTGTGTAAATCCACAAAATGTCACCCACAATATACAACTTTTGGATGTATTTATAATCTGTAACAGATGCCAGTGAAGAATTCAAGAATCTGTTCTAATTGTTTAGTCTCGAAAATGTCAGAAAATAGTGGAAAATTCTAGGTTGTCCAAGGAGACGTCTTCAAGTTGCTTGATTTGTCCGACAGACGGAACGAAACCCCAAAAATACTCAGGGTGGAAGAAGAGAATATTCTGCATTTTTGCTTCTTAAACGACTTAATCAATCATTGAAATTGTTTTCAATTGACTAAGCAACTAACTGTGTTTGAGCACGAATGTGAACATTCCCAGAGTGCATGAGTCAGCATGTTGGTTGCCTTTCAAGACCAACTTTATTATAAAGCTCATTTAAATAAACACAGGGTTAAACCTGTGTCATCTGTAAGCTGAGACAAATGCATTGGCTAAATAAAATTGCATGTTTAAGTGGAAAATAAAGCAAAAATGACCATAGAAACCAGCTGAATACATCATGTATATCACACGGGTTACACCCTCAAACAAACTCCTGCCGCTTCACATGACCATCAGACGGCATTTGACTGAGTCTCCACCTGTCAGTCTGCCCACTAACTTCCAACTTCTTGATCTGATACGACGCGATAACGATCACAGAGGACCACACAAGCCACTAATATCACTTCAGATCAGTGTATCTCCCGAGAAGCTCATGTGACTTTGTGTCTCAAGCCTCACGCTGACATGTTAAGTTGAATTCTGCACATTCCTCAGCCTTCCAGCGGCAGCCAGCAGCAGGCGAGTACGAGCACATATCGGAGCACACGGGACTCAACACATCAACCCTGCGCCTTATCTGGGGCGCCTGAAGAAGACTGAGGTAGCATCTACCTGGTCACAGCAAGTACACCTGTCACCAGCAGGGACGGGGGCCGGAGTGTGTGTGCGTGTGTGTGGACCCCTGCCTGCTGCTGGGCTCAGGAATTTGCCTGACTTCAGTAAATGGGACAGTTGACATGTGGCACCCTGACCTTGCATCCTGGTGATAACTCCTCTCCAATTATGGGTGTAATTGCTAAACAGCTAAGTGTGAGTTACAGCCAGGATTGGATCCCCGAGGTACCCTTAACCCCTAAAAAAACCCTCTCTGTTACACTGAGATTATACGACAGCAGAATATATACTGATACAACTATTGGTATCATAGGCTATATATATCTGATCTTATAGGGCGTCAACCTGTGAAAAAACAGTAAAATAAAGTCTTCTGTGATTCTGGGGGAAAATAACCCTGATGACAGAATCAGGGTTCATCGAGTTAGGCTTGAGACTTCAAATGTTTGCCCCCCATGTCCTGCGTTATAAACAGAGGGCTTGAAGTTTTTAACAGGCAGGGAAAGTCTAATAAAATACGCCATGAATTATGGGAAATGTAGGATCCAGCTAGACTCATACTAGGCAATAAAAGTCACTATATCTCGGACTCTGCTGCTCCAATTCTGACCCTTCTTTTGTTCCTCCCCCATCTTCATGGAAGAACATTGCTGGAGTTAATTTGCAGCAAATGTATGAAATGATATTATATTTCTTAAGGCAAGTCTGATGAAGATCTATATGCTTGAAAACATCACTACCCTATTTAAATTGAAATGTGAGCCGAACATTGTGACTATTTCCTGCATTGTTTTATAGAGACAAACCTCCCGGGTATCAGCGGCATCGTGACGAGCTGACATTGCAAATAGTAAGATATAAATATGAAAGCAGAGCAGCTTATTTGCGTCGGAGCTGCAACTAAGAATTATCTTCATGCTCGATTTATCTGGCGGACATTTTCTTCATTAACAGATTCATAGTTTTTTCTATAAAAGATAACAAAATAATGAAAAAGTCCCATCAAATTGCTTCACTTGTCCGACCGACCCGATGATAGGAAACAGACAAAAGCTGATAATACTCCCATTTTAAGAAGCCATTTTGCAAACTTAAACTCAACATTTGCTTGACTCAAACAAAACAGAGATTATCCGAAGATTCATTTTCTGTCAATTAATCCCTTCAGCTCTAAGTGGCTTATACTGTATATGAGTGAACTATTGTAACATGTCACTTAAGCCCTAATGTTTCATCTGGCAGCGCTTGACCACATGAGAGTAGATGACTGTACTTCAACTTTGCTATTTGCCCGAGTTTCACTTCAGTAAACACACCACTCAGCATGGCCCCTTGACCTTAACTGGAGCTGTAAGTCGGCCAAGTCAAGAGAAAAGAGATAGAGGCACTCAACGGAGGAAACCTAGGGAGGCCTGACTGACACACACAATCATCATCTCCTCAAAAGGCTATACATTTTCAAGCCGGTTGGAATTTCATCCCACGTCGGGCTGTGTTTCGTCTGCACATGTAGTCCCTCTCTGTAGCAACAGGTGAACATTTTGGCTGGTGCTCCGTTCTCCCGAGTCATTGCTTTGATCGGGTGAACAAGTACTCCTTTTTAAGTGAGCCGGTGACTTAAGGAGGGAGTATTCAGCTGGCTTATTTTTTTTTTATGTTGGTTTGTTTGTCAGGCAGCATAACTAAACATAGGGGGGGTGGGAGGGGGGGTGGGAACACA
>NW_023339751.1:3278299-3280606 GCF_004916995.1 Morone saxatilis
GTGGGAACACATGATTAACCATGTGAAAAATACCATACAGTGTCGGGACTGTTCATGTTAGTCTACCCTGTAATGAGACACATCAATCAAGGCAAGATGGCGGACTGAAATACAGTCAAACCAGTATGAACCTGGCGCTCTGGTGTCCACTAGGCTGGTGGACCAAAAGACAGGTAACAATGCAGTACGTCAGCCTCGTACGTACCCGTGTGTAGGTGATAAAGCCCGGACATACGGGTATAAGACCAGTGCTCACACTTTCTTTGTTCATTCTGTAATAAACAGGACATCCTTCCCCTTTCCTCTGTGGGTAGTTAACAAATGCTGGGTCCCATGTTGTAATATGAACCTACAGCAACGGGTTATTTCGCTGTATTTGGACTGCTGAGAGCTACAGAGTCACCCATTCTCAAACTACAGTTATGTAACTTCAATGCCACTTTGCTTATAAGCTGTCAGTGTTTCTTTTTTAACAGAAAAAAACAACCTTTTCATGGTTTAGCAGCTTTCTCACAGCAGAAACACACACATATATGAATGGCGGCATTTGCATTGTGTAAAATGTAGAGTTGAAACTAATAATAAGTTTCTATTTTAGCTTCTTTTTACTGTAAATTGTTGAGGGTGAAATAAAAACTTTGTACCTTCCGGGTTGGACCTGCGCTCTGTTTCCAGCTCAGGTTCAAACCCCGCCCACTGTCCGATCACAGGCCAATCAAATGAGAGTATATATGATGCCTTTAGGTACTGTCGAAAATGTGGTAATTACAATGTTGAAAATAGCCAAAGACAAATTAATAATTTTATATGAAATAAGAAGGTTGGAGGAATTTAACCGTGTTAAGACGACCGGCGGCCCCCTTTCGCCGCTCGGTGGTAATAACAATTATATCATCATCAGTATTAGTTTTATTATTAGTATTACGATTATATGTTGGAGTTTTAATTTCACTTTTTCCTCTTAATACATTCTTTCTGCAGCTTACTGTACCGCATTTCTCAAAATATATCACTGAAAACAAGTAATTGTAGTAGTACACACACACACACAGGTCCTGTCAGTCTGGATTCAGAGGGTTACGAGGAGCACCTGAATGCGTCATGTGTCCTTTAAACCTGACGGAGAGTGAGCTGGCGGAGGGAAATGAACCATTTAGCGCAATAAACTGCGCTCAGCGACTATATCTAGGAATGACTCAGTGGTGTTTGTCTTTGATTGCGTAAAAATAGCAATGAT
Source organism: Morone saxatilis (assembly GCF_004916995.1). Classification (NCBI taxonomy): domain Eukaryota; kingdom Metazoa; phylum Chordata; class Actinopteri; family Moronidae; genus Morone; species Morone saxatilis. The sequence continues at coordinate 3,279,537 of NW_023339751.1, forward strand.
CGATGGGAAATACTTCAAGGACTCGCTGTCTCATGCGATTTATCTGACCTCCACAAGCACAATCTGCCACCATACATGCCCCTATAATAATGTCACTGCTACCGGCAAAAGCAGATGCTCATTTGTCAGCTCAGCCGAGACACATCAGTCAAAGCTTCAGCATGTCGCACATTTCAAATAAAAAGGTATTTTATGCTGAGTTGTCTGAATTAATTCAAAATGAATGCCTGTGCGGCTGCGACCTGATGTGTGAAGAACCACAAGATGTTTGACAATAGCTATGAGTCATGCATAAAAGAATGGCTTAATTGCAAATGTGTCTAACTGACTGTGACACAAACAGCTATCAGTCACTATAATATGTGGACCCATAATGAATCCGTGGTGGTGAGGAGTTCAGGGTGACCTTATCCGAGGCTAGCCTATGGTTAGATTTTCTTCACGTCAAGCACTGCTGTTTTTCCCCTTCAATATTTACATAATGCACCTGAAACAATCCTGCTATAGGTTTATATTTGTGAGAGGTCGACCACCAGGTTGAGACCGACAACATGTCAAAGTGGAAAACCTTTTTAAACAGAGGCTGAAGCAGCAGAGGTAGGCCCAGGCCTGCTCGAACTGGAAGGACATATTTACCTGGAAAGGCAGTATGTTGTTGCTGTTGTCAGTCCTGAAGGCGCTGTCCTCCATCCAGGGCTTGGGGGTGAGGGGACCGGGTCTTGGGAATTTCGGGGGTGCTATAACATTGCTGGTATAGGCTTTTTTCATGGGGGAGATGGGGTTCAGGGATGACGGCACACCGACTCCGACTCCGACCCCGACCCCGACCCCGACGCCCACCGCTCTGCGCGGGTCCCTGCCTGCCTGCAGCCCGCTCCAGGGGTTGGAGGCTGTGCTCCAGGCGGCGTTTTGGTGATTATTCCAAGCAGACGACGGGGCAGAGGAGGAGGACGACGACGACCCTTTGCTGTTATTCATGATGGTCTGATAAGCGTTTCTCTGGGGGAAGGGGCCTTGACTGGGGCTGACAGGGGATCTCCTCTGCTGGGGCTGCTGCTGCTGCTGCTGCT
>NW_023339751.1:3280665-3283196 GCF_004916995.1 Morone saxatilis
GCTGCTGCTGCTGCTGCTGCGGGGCTTGCTGTTGATGCTGCTGGGACTGGGGAGCCAGACCGATCTGCGGGGAGAAATTACCCCCGAAGACCGGGTTGACGTGGTGGGGGAAGTTCTGGAAAAGCATCGTCCCGTTCACCGAGGGTATTCCCTGGAAAAAGCTATCGTCCACGGCGTTTGTGGATCCCGTGGACCAAGTGCTCCCAAACGAGGAGGAAGGGGAGGAAAGGGGGCCGCCGGTCTCCTGCGGCTGGTGGTGGAAGCTCAACCCGGGCAGGATCGGCGACTCCATCGGCACTTTGTCCTTGCTGCTGCTGTTCAGCGCTGAAGCCGCTTGGTTGCTCCCGGTCGACGGGCTCTCCGACTCCGATGAAGAAGAAGTGGGCTCCGATGACGGGGTCGGGGTGGAGGGAGGAGGGTCTACTTGCGTCGGATCTTGCTGATGGTGAGGCTGGGCTTTGTTTTTGTCCATCAGTAAATCATCCTGCATGGTTTGCTGAGCTGCAACGAGGGGAAACAGAGACGAGGAGTTATTATTATGGTTGTAATTCAGCAGATCGTACACCGGGCTCGCCGGGCTGCTGTAGTAGGATCTGATGAACTGGGACAACTCCGACAAGGATATGATGTTAGAGGGACCAGGCAACTGCAAAGCGAATGCGTGATCACCCATTTAGCCGAAAAGAAGAAGAAGAGGAAAAAGACACTTCCCAAGACTACACCAGAGTGATTCATAAATCCCACAAATTATACCCGGAGCGTATGGCTGCTGCAGATATTCACCAGATTTCGCCACGTCTCGTTTTTTCCTTCCACGCAGGAACTCCGGAGCTGCAATGTGAAACTGATTCAGTGTGTGTGTGTTTTTTTTTTTTTTTTTTGCCCAAGGACCTCCCCTATATTCATTTACATACGTCAGTAAATACAGCTGTCCTTCAGCAAGGTTAAAAGACAGTTCTACCTTGACCCAGCCACTTCCACACACAATCACGAATACGAATACTAAAAAAGAAAAAGCTTCACACACACTTCGCCCCCGTTTTTTATGCAGCAGAAAGTGACGCACCTGAACCACTTTATTGTACCGCAAAGAAATCCCGTGAACCCGAACCTTCTCCTGACAATGAAACATGTCTCAGTCAGGTTTTAGCACGAAGATCATTTAATAAATAAGAATAAACTGCCAAATGAGCATTCAGTACATGATTCCACACAGGAATGATGAGGTTTTATTATAGCGCAAGAAACGGGACTCTGCCCGAGGTCCGCATTGACACAGCCACTGGTTGACACTGACATAAATACAACATGTACCAATGCAACTTGCAGTTAAATGCAACAATATAGCAACTTAAAGCCAATGCTGGAGCCTCACTGAGAGCTCTGCTCGCTGCCCTCTGTTGAAACTTAGAAAACCCTTTGCATGCAAAATGATCCTTTTTACTTTGCATTTCAGAGACAACGCCTTGCAAAAGCCCAATTAACAAGAACAGGCTCGGATATGATCGTGATGGCAGATTTTTGCATTCAGAAAGCCATAAAGTTGCCACGTTATTCAACCCAGCAGCGAGCAGGGCACTTTAAAATGTAAATACACCACTTGATTATTGCAAGGCTGAGCAATTAGGTATGTTCTGTCAGCTGGAGCACATACAAGGAAAACACACACACACACATACACCATGGCACAGTGTCAAATCAATCCAAGGTTAAATATTCTGCTGTATGATAACACTGACTGATCAGCCTCTGGACTGTCGGAACCTGGCTGCAGGAGAGCTAACACGCAGCCTAACCCTGAGGCCTTCCAATAACATTAATGCAATAGTCTGCTACACTTTTAAAATAATAACCCTCCAGATGACATGCCGGATCATTCCAGCAGCATGATGGCAGTGGTACAAGTTGGACTTTTTCAAAAGGTAATCGCAAATAGCCTGCATTGCACACACCCCACCAGTTAATCCGTGTTTTCTCCTCCAAGAGCTGCGCTTCCAAGGTCATCAAAGCAGCACAATCAGCAGCCCATAGTGGCTCACCTCACCGGCCCTGTACCACGGACCCTGCCACAAACCCCCCCGGCCACTCACATGCCCATACATCGCGCCGATCGAGGCATCCGACACATATCATGAAGCTGTCTTGCCTTGAAATCCCCCTTTAATCCATATGTGTCCCTCCACACAAACGACAGAGCAGCATGCACACGCACAGAGTCGCGTCTCTCTCTGACGGGACGTTTGAATTACCTTTATCGTTCACCTTTTTGGGGACTCTGTGAATAAAGAGATTTCTGTATGCCTCGTCTGGGTTTAGATATGACAAACGAGCTACCCTTGTGCCGAGGTAGTCAGCAGTTGCCTCAACAGCTGATTGACTGCGGCGCATGGATGATGCCGAGGAGGCTGCAGGGAGTTGTAGTTTCTCACTATTGCAGTGGCTGGTCAACAAATAGGCTATGTTCTTTATTGACTGCTGCGGTCTAAGAAACAATAATGATCCTCAAAGCTGACCTGTAGGTGAGGCGGGGT
>NW_023339751.1:3283284-3287768 GCF_004916995.1 Morone saxatilis
CACACGCACGCGCATGCTGTATACACAGAGAGCAACACATATTAAGTTTGTCCTATAATTGCTCACATCAATGTAGCAACTTTATGTAAAATGATTAAACAAACAAATAAACCTCACAAACTCGTGAAGACAGGTGGAGCAACACTTAGTCAAACACGTTGTAGTCCAATTCAAACATCCTACCGCTGTTCTGGAGCCATATGTGCATCTTCATGTCGGTTGTATCTCCCAAGAAGCCGTGGTCTCTCTTTGGCACCCCTGTCAGGAGTGGATTCAGGACTTTAATTTGATATTTTGGGCTATAAGAGGGAGGGAAGCGCTATGAAACTACATTTCCCATGACAGGGGGGAACGGCGTTTGACGGCGACGTCCTCCGTTTTAATGACGCAATCACGCACCGCCGTGCTATTTTACGTTGCCTCAGAGACGGCCAGTCAATGGAGTCAAGCGGTCACGCCAACGCGATAAAACTGGTGACAAAACGAGGCCGTAGCCGATGTAAAGCGGGTTTTTAGTTAGAGGAGAGCGTCGGTCGCTGATGAGTGCTTTGTAATCTGCCATGACCGCGGTAGAATAGTTTTACACCAACACAACTGGCTCGTTTTGCAGCTCACGCTCCGTGTCAACACAAAGGCCCGTGTAGCTGCTGGTTCAAGCTGCAGCACATTCACAGGCGTGCCATCGTTTTTATTTTTATTTTTTATGTTTTATCTGCAACGCGTTTAATCTGCTCCACCGACACAACAAGACTTGCATTTTAGTGTTTTTCTCCCCCCCCCTCCTCTCTCACGATAATGGCGGAACAGAGTGCGGTTGTCATGCAGCAGAATCTGGACAGGTGAGTTCAAGTTTAAGGGCTAACTGTGCTAATGGCAGAGCGACGTAGCTTTACGTAAAATCACAACAGTTGACCGAAGTTGACTCGGTTTGCGTCAATATGTTCAGAAGCTCGTCAGCTTTAGTCTGTAGCTGCGGTTTCACACCGACTGCTGACTTCAAACTCTTTTTAAAGCCATTAATGTCTAATTGGTGTGTTTTTTTTGCAGTGTTATTGATAAAGGACGTCCTCTGCTACTGTGTCATTAGATCAATACTGCATTCATCTTAATACCTGCATATCACTTTCACCTGTTGTTCTTTAACGTTCACTTTGTTTAATTAACTGAAGGTCATAGTGTCAGCTGCCACTTCCCCCTAAACATTAGGCCTGTAGTCATTGACCCTTAGATGAGGAGAAAGCAATGTCACATTCATCGTTAACAATCATTATGGCACTGAATGAGTCAACTGTCTGCTTATACCGTTTTCTTAACAAGTTTGCTTTCATCCCCCTGGAGATTTACTATTTTAAACCCACACGTGTGCATCTTAATAACCAAAAGGTAAGTAACTCTGAAGTAACTTCAGAGAATCAGAAATACTTTAATAATCCCAGGGGGAAATTACCTAAATGTCTTAACTAACTGAAGATGTCTGAATGAGTGTGCATGGAGAAAGTTTGTGTGGCCACACTGACGTGTAAAAAAGGAGGGGAAATCACTGAGGAGAACAAAGACTGAGTGGAGGTGCAGAGATCTGTAGGACAGGTTGTATGAGCAGCTATCACACCTGGCAGAAAGTGGACACATTACACACTGAATCAGGAAAAAGACACCACAAACCTGCTAATAAAAAAAAAACTTGTTGAACAAATACCGAGAAGAAAGAGCGTGCAAGATCGATAAACATGGCTGAAGAAGAGAAACACCAGCTGGCATTAATGACCAACCCTTTTTGTGAGGTTTTTAAACTTTAAATGAACATTTTCAGCGTTTGCGTCCCAACTATCAAAGCTCTGTACACGGACACACGTTCGAGTTTAATTAATAGCAGTGGTAAGTTTTACAGCTGACCATAAGAACTTCAAACATGTCTTCTGACAAAACCAGTTTTACTCGGCACCCCAGGTTGGACAGCTTCAGGGTCACGTGGACGGGAGATCCATCGCGACAGGTGGGGAATTATTCAAGCGCTGTGAACGCGTACAATCCTTCCCTCAGTACTTTTCATCAGGGATGTGAAGGCACGCAGTCGGCAGGACGAGGCGCCTGGACCGCGCTCGCAGCTGTAGCTCGTCACTTTGGCGGTCTCACTAGACGTGGAATCCGGACGCTGCAGCCTCAAGCTCTGGTCTGAAAGGCTTGCCCCCTTTTTATTGTTTGTGATAGGCAGCAGCTAACATCTCTGGGCAACCATTTAAATTCTCATTCAGCACATTATGTTCCTGCCGGTGCTTGGCTTCCTGGGTCGGGTTGGCCAGAGCTCCCCGTCCTGCTGTCAACGTTTCCGGTTGGTGATGCAGCTCTTTGTTCGTGCTGCTCTACAAAGAAATGAAGATCCACAGTCTTTTTCTTTTTCTTCTCAGTGACAGAATGTCATTTAAAATACAAAAGTCTTAACAATTTCCGTATCAAACCAGCTATAAAGTCTCCTGCAAATATTTACAACGTTGTTCTGGAAGTACTTGATTGCAGCTGTGTATCTTTCGCACACTGGTGTCTGTGCTCGGCTCATATCAGCAGATGGCTCAGTTTGTTGTGGCTGATGGTAGCTTGGGTTGACGTGCAGTTTTTGTCTTGTAGCTTTAGTCAGTGCGGCCGCCCATATGCAGAATACAGTCAACCCATTTTTACAGACCTCTTTAAACAACACTGGCCTGAATTCATGCAGTTTAATCATCTCTAACCAACTAAGACTAATTTTGGGATGCTTGATCAAAATGCTTTTTTTTTTTTTTTTTAGTTGTGCAGTCTGACAGCAGACGGAGAAACGTATATCAGCAACTCTTTTTGTGTGATCTGCTGTTGTGATGAGCGATATCTGAAGTTGGGTGGGAACAGACAGTTCTTACCTGCCGAGGTCAAGCTGAAGATCACTGCTCGTGTTCGTGAAAACATTCCTGCGTTAGACTTGAGTGTTTCTGAACTATAAAAGCTCATTCTGTGATCGAATGTAAACAAAAGGGTTACCGCACCACCGAAATACAACACACACAACTGGAACCTGTTGTCTTCCATTCATTTCAGATCATCTTTGTGTGGACAAACACTGGACACCAAGTAAATCTGTGACTGTATTTGTGTTTTTGGTGCATTGAAAGGTTTCAATAATGCCCGTAAAACTGGGACATTTAAAAAAAACACTGCCTTGAACTTTCGATCTGTTCAATTATTTATAGAAATGCTTCATAGATTTCTGTAATAATTAAGCAACACTTGTAAGCTTTTACACCCTTTTATAGTAAAACGGCTGCTGAGGCTGAATCCATTAGTTTGGTCCTCGCGTGAGTTTCTGGTCGATCGTAATTGTTGCAGTCGTCAAACAAGACGAGTGAATCTGCTGGATTAAATGTAATATGAGCGTTCTGTCAGGATGGGAGTAGATGTTTAAATGAATGAAGATGATGTCATCTGTCTAATTGTGTTTTCCATATTAAAAAACTGAAGTCAGTGTAGAAAGAGCAAGTCATGATATATGCACAGTGTTATCACTTATTATTATTGGCTTGTGCATTAAGAAAATTGTGTGGATAGGTAATTTGAAGTGATAAATTCAGTAAAAATAATGTTTGAATTGGCAGGTGATTTTATAACAAGTTTAGTGCTTTGACATACTAATCTCACTGTTTTCAAATGCCTGTCAATACAAAACATTGGCCTTGGCCACGAGTGCTGCAGAATGAGATGAGAAGTGATAAGAGCTGTCAGGGATGGAGAAACTGTTTTTAACTCTGAACTAAATCTGAAACATTATTCACACAAATCTCTACCCAGCTGTATTCTGTATGTGATCATAAAACAAGGGGTCATGGATACGTTGGGGCTCCCTTTTTATTTAGTCTGACAAAGCCTCGACGTATGTGTGACCAGGATTTTCCTTCTTCTGTGCGTGTGGTGGCGAGCAGATGCTGCAACATTACGTCCAGGCACATCGGTGTGCCGTTTCCCTCGAAATAGTAACTGGCATTTGATAGCTTATGCAGCGCCTACTAAAAGGCATTTGTAGGCATTTGACGCAGCACTTTCTGTCACTATTGAACTTTTGGACTTTGAAACCATTTCCCAAGTAATGGTACAGTAGCAGGAAGAAAGGAAGGGCATGTTGGCTTTGTGAAATGTGCGTTAGCTGCGGCTGCGTGGCAGAGGCAATAACCCTGACGGTGTTTGAGGAGCCGATAGCAGGAAGATGTGTCATGTCCCCCTGCTTCTAGATGGTTGTATACCCAGCCTCTATCACTGACAAACATAAGGCTCCACAGGCTCTTATCTGGGCCTGCCACAAGCAGCCAGCTGCCCCTGCAATGCAGTGTTTCACAAATAGATGTGGAGGGGACACATTTCAATCCAGCATGACCTTTTTATTGGCTCTTACACAACCTCCTTGTTTCTCTTTTCCTGTCTCCTTTTGTTGTCCACATAACTGACCCTGTGTGTGTGTCTTTGTG
>NW_023339751.1:3287801-3293637 GCF_004916995.1 Morone saxatilis
CGTGTCTGTGCGCGTGTGTGTGTGTGTGTGTGTGTGTGTGCATAAGGGCCAATAATGATTGACCCTGTTGCCATGATTTGGTGGTTTTTTTTTTATGCAGGCTGGCGTCAGTGTCTACAGTCTCTCGTCAGTCCTAAAAATGGAAATTTATTTTCTTGTCGCTTTTGTTTTAGTGAGCTTCATAGTTAATATTAGTGATATTAATTTATCTAACTGTATTGTTAGGGTGTTTTTTCTTAATTTGATCTGTCAGAGGCAAGCCTTCTTTTGTTAAGATGAAGTAGAATCAAGAGTTATCCTTTGCTGTAGCTGAGTGAAATGTAATGCATGTATCTCCTTTACACATCTATCTCATAGCCATATAACTAATATATATATATATTTTTCAAAAACCATCTGCAGTTTGGAATAAGTAAGAGTATAAAACAGCCACAATATCCTCAAGTGATTGGTAACCGGGTATTTAGTCATTAATACTTTTTATTTCTAATTAAACAATATCCGTCAGCTCTGTCATAAAAAAACAACTGCGTACACATTTTCTCCGGCACTAGGTTGTGCACATATTCTTAACAGATATCAGTATCTGGTCAGCAGCTGAACGGCCGTGGCTTGGTAACTTACCCCTCGCGGTGCACGGCGTTAAGTTGCCAAATGACACGTCTTAAGCTAGGTGGCGCAGCTAGAAGTTATTTAAACCACAAGCTATTAACTGAACCTGTTAACATTGTTGGACCCTGACTCGGGGTTGTTTCTCAAACCTGTTTTTCGAAACTGTTTCACCCTTTTTTTTAACTTTTTGTACTTTGAACATTTACAAACTAGAGCTGAGCCCGAAGGGAACTGAAAGACGGCACGCAGCAGCCGCAGCATGTTCGCCCGGCTGCCATCTGGGAGGAGGTACAGAAGCTTCCGCTGCCGTAGCACCAGACTCAAAGACCGCTTCCTCCCTCAGGCTGTGAGGCTGCTGAATTCTTCCTCAGCACTTCATCATACAAATTATTTTTATGACTTATCGATCCATTTTTATTTTGTTTTTACAAGTAGCATAAAGGGAACTGTATCTGAGTTTCATTATACAACCCTGCATTGTAACTGACAGTAGAATAACCTTGAGTCCCCTATGTGACTAACATAAAAACGGAAGTTTTGGATTAATGGATTGTAATCCCCCACTGGTCCTAGTTTTCTTCTCTTTGGAAGGCAGCCAATCATCAAGGATGTCAACAAACGCCTCTTCCTGGACCCGTGTGCACGTGTTAATATAACACAAAGGTCGCAGTGCCTATACTAGCAGCAGCAGCAGTGCACAGATCTGTTCTGGAGTGGCCTGAGACTGTAATAGAGGTGGGAGGCTCCTGTGTTTGTCGCCTAAGTGGACAAACTTTACTTGTCAGTGACTGATAAACAACATAAATACCTCCCTGAATAATGTTTACTAGTCAGTTTCTGTTATTTTCCGATGTTTGAGGTTTTTGTGGACACTGTCAACAAGGTGTTGATTCAAATCTGGTAATTGTAGAAGCTGGAGTCTACGTTGCTGGATTTGATTGCACAATATTGTAAGGACACCCTGTTATTTCCTCTACCTCGTGGAAAATACCACGGACCATATAACTATCACACTTATCTCGTCTTTTCGGTGTCAGTGTGGCAGCTGACGCTCACCAGTTATCTGCCAAAGGCCTTTTAAACCAGAGCCTGACACATGAAGGTACTAATCTTAGACTCTGGGTGGTTGAGTACAAACGGGCGTTGTTCACTTGACATGGACAAGACTAGTTTGTGATTGAGTAGAAGCAGTCAGACGTGGAGAAGCCCCCCCTCCCTTAGACCTTAACCTTCCTTTAGGATCTTTGTGGGCCAGAATCCGGTGCTCCTGTGCCCTGCCTTTGTGCTGAGGAACCTCCAGCTTTCCCACAGTCACGTGACCGCTGCGGAGTGAAAGGAGCCTTTGTGGGGTGGCTTATGTGCTTCTTAAAGAACGGGAGCCTGACTTGTGAGACGATGAGAAAGTAGCTATGCCGTCTCACTCATCTTTTATACACAGTGTCAATCACGCCGTCACCTTTCTTTTCCTTCGGAGCCCACCATCGGACTCCTCCACCCTGTGTTTGTGTGACTTTACTTCTGCGCTTCCTTAGATGGTCAAAATTACATCCTCAGCTGAAGTGGAACACACGATGTTGGCCGAGCTTGATCCGCAGTCCGCCACCGCTTTTGATCCCGGCAGCTTGAAGCTTTCTCAAAATAACGAGGGAAATAAAAAGGATAATGCACACTGCTGTTTGCCTGCCCTTGAAGTTTCAAAGCAGTCGGTTAGCATTAGGTGGATTAAAGCTCATTGTGGAAACGGCAAAGCCCCACTTGAGTTTGCCTGTTTAACATGTAAATAAGTGGTTAAGACAGCAGGTCACCTTGCTTCAGCATGGTTCAGGCGAGTCGCCATCATCAGATCTTCATGTTCTTGAAGGACATTTTTATGGGAACCTTCCAGATCTTGTTAAGCATTAATGAGGGAATGTGTCAAGTGGTAGCGTTTTGGTTTGGGCTTTGTTTTTGTCATATGTAAATATCCTGTAAATATGCATCGTAGTCACTACACCTGATATGTCAATTAAGTCTGAAATAGATCGGTGTAAACGCTGGTTCTTTAGACTTTTGTAACTGTCTAATGTTTTTAATACATAGATTTACAAGCCAGTTTTCATGTGAAATTGCTCAAATTTTCAGTATGCAGGAGACCATTTTGTACATGTGCAGCTCAGGTTTATCTGCCCTAGTGTTCTGTTAAACAGGGTTGAGGCAACCGCGAGCTGGCGATTAAGGTTTCGCACAGAGGATAGCGTTTCGGTGCTGTTGTATTGGGTCCTGTCATCCTGCGGGGCTGGGTTACAGGAATAAGAGCCAGCGAATCTAAGGGAGCGCTGGGTTTTGTTCTCCACTGTCGTGCTCTTTTGGAGACATCTGTCCACTGTTCTACTCAACTTCTCATCCTCATGTTCTATAGCTGCCTCACTTACAGTCTCTGTGCTGTTTGTTTGATGATGACTATGATTGCATTAGCTGAGTAAGGTGCAGGCTCACATACCTGTCAGAAATAGGTGGTCAGTTCTGTGGCGAGCTCTGTAAGGACGGTGGACGGACGGGTGATGCTTTCCTCTCCACATGTGCCTATCGTGGACCTTAAGCTGGCCGTGTCACCTGAGCGCCTCGACCCTAAGGCTCCTCTCCTGCATCGTCATGTTTTATTCAGCACCAGGGGAGTATTGGAAAATCATCCATTGCAGGCAGGCAGCAACCCGAGCAAATAATCCAGGTTGGCCGTCCAGTCTTTCATAGATGAGCCCCCTCTACGCCTCGGTAAGAGAGTACACCAAGACCTCAGTGTGACGATGACAGAAGGCCACAGATTTGACATCCATTATTCAACTGTGGGGCTGGAATATACATGGTATACTATGGGGATTCGCTGAGTCAGCTACTGAATAAATGTTGAAACCAGTGTGGTAGTGCTGCTAGAGGTGGCAACCAAGAAAAGTTTGCTGGAAAATCCTCTTAACTTTAAAATGTGAACATCTATTAGCCAGTGGTGGATAAATGTTCCAATACAAGGAAGCTACACAATAGTGAATCTCTATTTTGTGTAGGATTTAGTGAAGAAAAAGTCATATTGTCATTATTTAAACAGATAAAAGAGAAACTATTAAAGTCACGATGATGTGACATTTGTTGTGGTCTGTACCAGACAAACATGTTTTCTTACATCTGTAGAACAAGACTTGTAGGCCTGGTGATTTGGGTATTATATTAGACCATATTGTAATTTTGATATTTATTTATATTTTACCGGCATTCGGCTGGTGTCCCACCCTCTCCAAAAAGCATTTTGGCATCTTTTCATAAGAGGCAGTTAAGGACCAAATATGACATAAGTGTCAAAACATGCAGAAATAAGTAATTCAGTATATAAATGAATAAAAAATACATTTTGTTAATGACAAAATGTATTTTTATATTTAAGCTTGCATCATTTTTTTTGTCCTTCATTGTTTGGGGCCATGTTTGCCTTTTTATTTAGAGAATGACATCTCTACTGCAGTGAAAGTAACTGCCAACAAGGCACAGAGCAGTAAAACTCCTCGATTCAAACTAACTCATAAACCTTTGGGTGATATCACAGACATCCAGACCGGTTCATGTCTTCACTGCAGATTTCAAGGCAAACCGAAATGTTAGTAAAATAGATGATTGATGCACCAATGCACTGAGACAATGGGGGGAAAACTGTCAGAATATTTTCAGTCACAGGCAGTGGCTGGACTACAGTTTCCCTTGGATAATGATTGTCTGTCTGTAAACCCACCAGACCTTTTTCTATAAATGTATTTTAGAGTCATGTAGATTTTGCAGCTAGAGCTGTAGTTCATTCCACAGTTGGATATTTCTAATATTCCCGATGTGGTAAGAGAAATGTCCTTCTTCTAAGCAAGAGTAAAAAGGCGACAGGTTTCTTCCATTCCTGGCATACCTGGCGTTAAAGACAGGAAATGAAACTGTAAACTCGAGATACGTCTTATCAGGTCAGACGCAGGCAGCTGGTCATCTAAACCCTGTCAGACAGGAGATACTGCCCTGTCTGGTACCTCTGGACCTGATTGTCATAGCATGGATGGACTTAAATGTGTGTTAATGCAGCAGAAGCCGTAACAGAATAACTCTTCATCTTCATGTGCATTGGTGGAAGTCATTAATCTGCTGTTTTTTGTTTTTTTCCCAGATCTATTACCTAAGTGACGCCCAAAATGTACATAATCACAGCCTGAAAGAAAGAAACAAACATCTCTATTACAGTTTGTCTCTCCTCATTGAGTTCATGCCAGGGGTTTATGGGAGGTGTGCGTAGACTAATCATTGTTTCATTCATCCAGTGAAATGCCAACTGTCCAAGGTTCAGTGTAATTATGAAAATGAGAACATAAATGTCACAGACGAATAGTCAGGCTGTAAATGGGTTGAAGGCAGCAGTCAGCCCCTGAACCAGCGGATCTCCTAGCAACAAGCTAGTCCCAGGTTGGTTTGAACGTTATTGTGGCTTCATGGAAAGTCTTGACATTTTGGATTTTAGGTGGTTATTTTCATAGTCACAGTTTGGGAGCTTGGTTGTGGTACTCGTGGCCTGGTGTTTCTGATTTTCTTAAATCAATTATTCAGGTCTAACCTTATGATTATTTTCATTGGTACATAGCAGCTAAAATAAGAATGTCACTGGTCTAGAGTCTTGAACTTAGCCTCACGCAGTGAGACACAGGGGTGGTGAGCCTTCCAGCCAGCCGCATGCTGTTGATTAATTATGGAAAAGCAATATAATGTCACAGTTGGAGATGTACTGTGGTAAGGTCAGGGAACTAGGATATCAAATTACCTCCCAGATGTTGGACAGACATGGAGCGGAGGAAGGCTACTGGCTGAATTGTTCACCAAAGTCCAATTAATTGAAAGAGTGCAGCAGACAGGCCAAACATACTAATGACTCCTTTCCTATAAGTTTGAGGAAGAGGACTCATAGCCCCTTTTCAAGTGGAAGAACAGTTTACTTTCAGGACTTTCACTGTGTGGGGGAAAATATAATGTGGGAGGAGGAGAGGAAGGAGGATGTGTTTGGATACTTGTGGGCATGAAGGGGGGGTTTAAAATATGGTTTGGCTTGAGGCCAGAACAAGGCATTTGTCTGGATGTCGCACACAAGGGAGACTGTGTCTCCTCAGTTTGTCTGCAACCAAGCCACTGCATATCTTAGCTGTGGTTTATCAGCAGATTACACACACACACACAC
>NW_023339751.1:3293680-3308236 GCF_004916995.1 Morone saxatilis
ACACACACACACAGAGAGGGATGCCCTGGTGAATTTAGGTTCGAGGAGCAATGTGATTAATCCAAACAGTAATGTCAGAAGAATGTAGCTCAGACTAGAGGCAAAGCAAGTGGCCATATTTAGCAAAAAACAAGAGAAACGGCGCACAAGTAGAGTAAATGTTGGCCCTCTTTTAAATATATATTGGTCAAAAAAGTATTGATTTAACAAAGAAATTGCTATCTGTTAAATACAGATTCCCCGGAAATTTGAGGCGTGTTTTGTGTGTATTGAACACTTCCTGCCATGCTGTCAGATAATGCTTGACAAGCAGTCGGCATACAGCAAACAGCTTGTTTACCTATAGAGATCACGTATTGATCTTGGCTGATTTGGTGCAGAGTCACTGGCCTGGAGTGATTGTGTGTTCCACCTGTGCCGTTCAGTGGAGTCATTCAGTGGACTTTGATCACTACCTCTGTTGTTGTTCCCTAAATGCAGAAAAAGGGCCTCGCCAACACTTCTCTCAGTAAGAATTACAAATGAGCCCAAACCTTTGACTCATGTTGGAAGTGCCCTTGTGTTTGCTGACGGTCTGCTTTTCACTCAAAGGGAACATGAAAGATTACATTAGTCTTGCTTGCTCGCTTTCACTCTCTCCTCCAGTGTACCACACACAAACAGATGCTCACACACCAGTACCTCAATTTAAAACAAATGACAACATATACACAAAATTGGCACCAGCCATCAGCCAAATGCTGGTGGAATATGCAAGATGGTAGATTTGCTTCAGTAACTGACAATAGTAATCTATTGAGTGCACGATAAAATTTGAACGTTCACTGGCCGGCGGACAGAAAAGTTAATTTTCCACTCTGGCTGAAATACAGCATTTTATTAAAAGTTCATGGTAGACCTCCTGTTATAAACATCTGTCAGGATAGTGAAAGAGAGGGACTGACTTCATTAAGCTCTATATTAGCCAACATTACAAGGAAAATAAAAGGCTCACTACTAAATGTAGGTCTGTTTAGTTGTAGCTGTTAGAGGATGTGATCTAGTGTTTGTGTTTCTAACATCACAGATATCTGTATCTAAGTCTTCACTGTACGCTGATGGATGGATAAACTCTGCTTTAATGCACGTATGAAATGTTGAGAGGCTGCTGAACTGAATCCACACTGGATCCAGGCTCACATGTGTTAAAAGGCAGTATTTTTTATTTTATTTGTTTGATTTTGCCAGTGTGTTGTGCCAGTGGGCAGGAGCTCTGCTTGGGTTTTCTTTTACTAGAGCCAAAGGTATTTATCACACCACTTTGATTTAGAAGTGTAGAAGCTCCATCTAATCTCCTTGTCTCTTCTGAAATCCCTTCACATCGGTTTTAATCAGCCGTAATAACTGTTATGTAGTTATTTGTTGACATTTGAGGGAAATAAGTGCAAAACTATCATGTAACGAACATAGATACCAAAAATGTCAGCTTCATTTCGAAATCTGCAACCAATTCCAGTTTCCAGTTATCAGGGTGTGTGTGTTTCATTGTCTTCATCCCACCTGTGGGTGTGTGTTTGTTTTTAGGAGCTGCTGGGTGTGCTTCGCCACAGACGAGGACGATCGCACTGCAGAGTGGGTGCGTCCGTGTCGCTGCCGCGGCTCTACCAAGTGGGTTCACCAGACCTGCCTGCAGCGCTGGGTGGACGAGAAGCAGCGGGGAAACAGCACGGCACGTGTGGCCTGCCCACAATGCAACGCAGAATACCTCATCGTCTTTCCCAAACTGGGTGGGTTGTATCTCACAAAGGATAAAAGTAGGGCTGAGGAGATAAGCTGGAGGCTTAGAAATAACAAGACAGCCATGAAGAGGTGCTAGCTTGGCTTTGTGGTTTCTTTCAAGGCCAAGATCATTACTGATCAGCTAGGAGGGTTGAAGGGTACCAGAGCAAAGTTTCTGTGCTCGCAGGACAAATACTCAAATTCCTATTGGATATTATTATTAAGAAAATATATAAGACAATATGTACAATAGTTTTTAATGGAAGCTTGGTATTCTCTAACATGTTTGTGTAAAGAAAAAAGAAAGAGATTGCCTGTCTCCTGGGTTGATATGGCACTGAGACAGAAACTGCCAAAAGTCTGAAGATTCTGAATTTGATTTGTTGTACTGTCGAAATGTCATTTCTCACCAGTTGCGAGCATTGAAGCGGCGTTACAGAGCATGTTTCCATGTAAACAGCCTGCTAAAGCTCCTCCTTTGAGGCAAACATAAGAGATGCTGGCCTGTAACTGTACCCAAAGCTATAAGAGCTATTCAGTTTGTCTTGCCTGAGTGGATGTTTATTTACTCCGGAGCCAGCATAGGTTCTGTGGTGATCTGGGTAAATATTTCCTTTCAGCCTGACGAAGAACAGAAGGGCGCTCACTTGTTATACGGCCCAGCTCCTGGCTGATTGACCAGCAGCAGTTTAGAGAAGCGGCTGCCGCAATTATCCTGACACGTCAGAGTGACGAGGGCTTCAGTTGTTCCCAAACACCAGTTATGACTCATCTAGTGAACATACACAGCCATGCTTGTTTGGCCAGAACCTCCTCACTTTTAGTTTCTGTGTCAGATCCCTTTTAACTCTCAGACAGCGGCTGACTTGTCCTCATGCTGTTTTGCAGCGACAGAAAAATATTCTAGATACAGCAAAAATTATAGTTTTATGTCTTTTGTTGTCAAAAACTGGACACACACAAGGTTCATGGTGCACAGTTGTCACTGGGTTACCCATCAGCCACTGGGCCACTGCTATTTCAACCTCAAAGAGAGAGAAGTTGCAATTTGAGACAGTAGCTGGCCCTAAGACAATGTCAGTCTGCAGGAGGCCTGGCCCGGCTGGTAAACAGGTTCATGTATATTTATAGTGTCCAAGGCTGTGCTGTCAGTCACTTTGGTGCTATAAGAAGAAGGTTTAGTTCAGCTTCTTTATACACTTCTTCCTCCTCAGTAAATAACTCTGTGTGTGTGTCTTTCTCTTACAGCTCATTATTGGCACTTGGCTTGTTGCTGGGTATTTGTGAATGCGTCTGTCAGGCCCTTTTTGTATGTGAGGTTGTGTTAATTGGCTGACAGGGCCCACTAGGACTGTCATTGAGTGCTGTATCACTTTACCCTTATATGCAGCGAAATATAACACCCAGTCGAGCAGTCCTACAGGCCCTGATGGCACATTTAATTGTCTAAATGTGTTGAGCGATAATTAATGTCATTTATAATATCACATTTATTGACTCTCAAATAAAACAAAATCTGCTAATGACGAGTTGACGGGGTTCCAGCAAGGTCGTCAGAAAGAAAGAGGTTTCAGAACTAAGAACACAGGGTTTGAGTGGAGCTGAAAAATGATCTGATCAATTTGGTTTGATCTTTGGATAGAACAGGGCTGATGTTAATGTTAACACCTGTGCTTCTCCTACTATGACCTGTCAAAATGTCCGCTGTGAAAAAGGCTTATTGCACAGTTTATTGGATTAATTCACAAGCTTCTTGAATTTATGTATTTGTCTTTATTTATTTGAGATGTAGAAAATTGAGTCTGCAAGTTTCATCAGTTGAGTTGTTCAAATCTTCAATTAATGTGAGAAAAATGAGGTTTACATTTAGTGTAACTGGGTTGGTAGTTTGTTTTTGGTAGAAATATACATCTGATTTATTAAGAAACACTCTGCATCTTTTGGTAATTTTCACTAACAATCTTTACTAATAGAATTTAGCTTCACTGAGGATCTTTGTCATTCTCAATGATGAGCTGAAACTCTCTTGCAGAGGTTTATCGGCAGTAAACGGTTGAATTGAAAATAGGAATATTGAATATAAAATGTGGTTTATCGGATTTACTTACGTTTCTTAATTGACCTTACTGTATAGTTGTATAATAATAATCACAATCATCATAATGAATAACGAAAATAGTTCACTCATCAGGGTATAGCAAAAAGGGAAGCACAAAAATATCTAGTGATTCAGGGAAATTGAGGTGAAGCCATGCCTGACTGGTTGCCAAGCAACATGGTAAAAGGAAGTGTCTACTTTAGGCTATAGAACAAATCTCTCTGTCAGGGATACCCTGGATATTCATGTCCTGTTTCCTCCTGCGGTTTGTGTGGTGTTATTAATCCTCACAGATTACAGCTCAAATCAAAGATGATTTACTTAAAGACTGAACACATTAATCCTGTATTTTTTGTTTTTAAATTTCAAGCATTTTTAAGGTTAATATTCAAACTCCGGCTAAATTGAATTTAAATCCGTTCCAGTTCAGTCCGAGAACTCATCTGACTTTGTTTTCAGAGGGTATGAACAAACATGTTTGTGCTGTTGTTAACCTCACTCACATGTTCTGGCTTGGCGACGCGTTATGAATCGAGTCTCTGTTTCTCACAGTATCTTTTGAAGTAGTGATTTAGACACATTGCATCAGTGTTTTCTCACTGTGTCTTTGCGGGTAGTTATTCTTGGCACAATGTTTTTCTTTTTTTTTTCCTTTTTATAACAGCCAGTGAGCAGTTGTGGCCCCGAAGGTAAAATGTTTACCCTCAAGCTCATCAACTCCTGACACCCACTCCAAAGTTTGTGTTCCTTTGTCATGTGTTCAAATGCTCAAGTGGCTTGGCCAACAGCAATAGAGCATTGTGATGGATGGGCCAGTGGCTTATTTTGAAAGGAGACTTCCTCTTTACTGTGGCTGATTTGCTGAGTGATGGCGCCCTTGGAGAATGATACAGCAGCTCCTGCCACCACCACATTCATTGAGGACTTAATATAAGCAACTAGAGGCTTGTGTTACCTTTGAGTCGTGTGTAACTTTCTTTGGTTTCCGTTCAGTTTAGATGACTGTGAGCATGTGTGGGCGGAGGAAGTGCATCTAACGGGCTTTTAGAGAGAAATCTCAGTTTTGCATTTTTAAGAGTGAGAAGTCTTTAGTAAGGTTCAGACGGTTCCCCTGGGAATCAGGATATCTGTCATTGTAAATGTGAAAGTGTTGTTTAGTAAGGCTTTAAGTGGGGAGCACAGTGGAGCTGTGTGTCTGATCTCTCTTTAAGTGTGCTAAAAGTTCCTAATGCTGCAGAGAGCAACTTTTATTAAGAGACTGAGAGAACTTGAGATAATGCAAGAGGGCAGAGTTCACACAGTTGCTATGACTCACATGTTTCACGTATGAACCTACTAATGACTACAGTGATTGGTTGATAGGTAACCAGTCTGTTTTCTAGTTGATAAAATAAGTTCTGATGGTTTAATTCTACATTTAGCTTTTACGAGATACATCAATGACTTCATATATTGCACTCGTTGATGATTGTTCACCTAAGTGTCAGACAAAGTGGTGTCTAAAGAACACAGTTTTGGTTTGATTTATAATTCTGGTTCAGTTCACTGATGCAAACTTCATGTATTAAGTGCTGATTCTTATGGACTTCCTCACCATCAAAAAAATGCTTTTAAAAGTTCTTTAAGTTAGTTAAAAAAATTGTATTCTTCCAAAACGCTGCAGCAGCTGTTAGTAGGTGTATTTAATTTAGGATTACCTCTAGTTTCTCTCAGACGTAGGAGTTAAATGCTTTGTACGCAGGAGTCCTAAGTTTTACGAGTTTCAGCCTCAGGATGTTTTGTGAATCTAGACCCAGGTGCAGAAAGTTAACCGTTTGCTACCCAATCCTGCTTTTGGTTAATAGATGGAAGCGAGTAAACTGATTTCAGGTTGAAGTTTGTTGATTTCAATGTCTAACCCAGCACTGTTTGAATACTTCGTCTAATTGTCTATTTGCTGTGTCATATAACACACTAACAGACAGGACCATCAGCAAGAAGATTTCTATATAGTTATTCTTAATGGCTGCCACCGGGTTGGATTCCCCTCAAAATCAATGCAATGAGACGGTGGAAACACTGCTTTGGTCCAGGGGAGAGTTCCTTTTAAGTACTAAAATCCAGGACCACTGAAGTTGAGTGATTTCTTGCTGCCATGTTCTCAACACAAGAGGCTAATTTTTTCCCCAGCAGCTGAATCAATCCGGACAGGAAGTGGAAATGGTTGGTTATATGCACAGAGCCTGTCGGGTTTACCTGAGAGGGCTCGCCATTATCAGGGAAAAGTGTCTTTTTCCTAATCCCATTAGCTCGTGTCAGACAGAGGTGGCGAGGGGATCGTGCAGAGATGCTGGATGTGTCTGGGAGAGAGGAGAGAGGAGTGGGAGTGAAATTGGGTCACAGGAGGAGGCGACGGTGCAGCTCATCAAAGGCCGACGCAGCGGAGATGAGATGAGTGGAGTAACGCCGCCGCTCTGCTGATGAATCCATGAAATCACAGCTGTCCTCCAGTGTTTCCCTGTGACTTAAAAATGACATTCACACGCCATTAGAGCTCAGGTCTGTGTCACTTCTAGATTTTAAAGAACAGGATGTTCCTCAGACCTTATCCTTTCTAGCAGACCACCACATGCAAACGTCACATGCTGATTTGCTCATTTTTGCATCTCTGGCACTGTGTGATGTCAGACTTGGGTCGAACTGCATTTGCAAACTATTTGTGTTTGTGACTTGGGGTTTCCCACATTGTGACATTTCCATTACTTGATTGTAGTAATTTTTTACATTTTACAACATATCATCCCCCATCTGCATTCAGGAGTTAACACAGGCACTTAAAGGGCTTTAGTATATCTTGTTTCATGCTTGATGAATATAATTACTAATAAATACAGACGAGCAAATCTCTCGTCCTCTTGGCTGAGATTTTGTTTGTGCCGTCTGAGGAGTTCCAGTCTCTAGCTGCAGGATTCGCCGGGCATTAGTGCACTTCAAAGTGAGCGGGAGGAGTACAGCGTTGTCTGTTTTGCTGCATCATTGCTGCAGTGTTCCTTTCCCATTTTTTATTTATCATGGTTATATAGACACAATGCTACCTTTTTTATATTTATGTGCTTGTTGTACAGACTTGCTCCATGCGTACTATATTTAATTTAAAACTTCAAAGCTCAGATATATATTCTTCCTTTTTGAATATAATTTTAGTGGCTTGGCTTCACAAGCTGTGGTATTTGCAGCAGCTTTAATTAGCCCTCAGAATAATAGCAATTTCACAGCTTGGTGACAACACTGCGATGACAGCTTTCAATTTGGGTGATCGAGGCAAAGCCGTGGACAGTTAGAGACATGGAGCACGGTTGGGAGGTTGCCACAGTAGTTATATTCTCAGTGTTGCTGCAGAGGCCAGCTCATTCTAGAGGCTTGACAGGCATTACTCATATTTGGCTCCCAGGGTGGGACCCCTGCCTGCCGCCGGATCAGATGGGGAGTTGACTTGAAGCCACAGATCACCTTTTCTATTAACCCAGGTTTTGATTGTTTTCACTGACTTGTAGAGATATGGAAGCAAGCAGCTCACAGAGAGTAGGGAAGCTTCATGCTGCTCTGGGGCTCCTCCCACCAGCACCTGCTGCAGAGCCAAAGCCAGCCCATCATGCTAATTTAGCTGGCAATATAACTCTGAGGACGGCGTGTCCTTGCTGCTCCTTCTTTACTGACACTCTGCCTGGAGAGAGTAAACAAGCCAGCTGGAACGGCGTGCAAGCATGCGTGCCCACTACTGAGGAATTGCAGTTGCACTTTTCCCCTCACTCCTTCACTTTCCTCCTCCCCTCTTTTTAATTATCTTAATTATGGAATCTGCTGCCAGTGGCTGAAATGAATTGTACAGCTCTCCATCCTGCCAGCGGCCATTAAGGGCGACCCAGTTCCCTCCGGCCGCGATGGCGTAATGCTTAGGCAGGGAGAAAGCGGAAGAGATTCCAACCCCGTCATCAAAATATGCCATATTAATGTGCTCAAGCAATTGGAGATCAATCCGGTCGGCGAACGCAGGTGCGGTAAAAATGAGCTCTGGAAAGCATCAAGATCCTGGCAGGAGAAGAGTGAGAGCTTCTGTGTTTATAACTTTTGGAATAAGTGTGATATTTCCGTCGCGTGTTAAAGCAGCTTTAAAAGTGCCAAATGCTTCTTGCTTGCTTTGGGTTTCTTCCTCCACAAGTGGCCAGGAGCACCGCTGTCTACAGAGAAGCACCTCTACCACGGGCTGCTTAAAATGCTGCACTGAACTCTAAACCCAAAGCTTTTACAGCGTGAATGTACTCAGCTGCAGAAATAGTGTACAGCTAACAGTGGCTGAATTGTACACAACTTGTGGCAAGTACTTCTGGGTAACAGCCTCACGGTGGCCTGGCTGTACAAATAGCTTAATAAAGTCTGTCTTATGTTCCAACTGCAAAAACCCATAACCCCAAAATAACCGCCGAGCCCCAGAATTATTTTTGAAAGCTGCTGCTCTTTTTACACATCATGCGGAGGCTAATATAAATGTTGTAGGTAGAAATATCTCACTTTGGTCTCACCGCTTTGGTTTCCTCTGCAGGCTCATGAAAGTATATCTGCTCAGGTGTTTGCATTAAATCTGCCCACGTCCTAAATAATAACTCTGAGACGGCTCGGCAGTATTCCCATGCCAGCCGCCCGTAAGTGACTACAGCGCAGTCGTCCTTAACTTTAAGTGATGGAAGCTTTGTGCTACAAGGTCTGTGTGTTTTTTACTCGCTGTACACCGGCTTTGTAGCGTAAATGAACAGGAGAATACATTTATTATCTGCTGCTGACACGCCAGAGGGGAAAGTGTTCTTGAACCAAGTCCTGCTTTCACAATGACCAATGACTCAGCACTGTCTCAACACCAGCTCACAGCTTTGTTTCTCAGCTAGACAAGTGTCAAAATCGCTATTTTTAAAAAATGGGATTATAAATGTCACCCCCTTCTTAGAAACAAGCATGATTGTTAGAAAGCCTGTTGAAATAACCTTTGAACCACATTTATAAATGCGCAAGATTGTTTCACTTCTCTGTATAATAAGCAGATGTATGCTGGGAAAAGGTTTTCTGCCCTAAACTGAATGAATACAGTCAGATTGTTTGTTTTTCACTTATCAGAAAACCCTTAACCCTTCAAAATCAGCAGCTCCGTCCTGCTCTTAGATCTGAGGAAGTTTATCCTGCAGCAACCTGAGCCAAACCGGTCATCCAAGACAGCACTAGGTTTGCCAAACACACCGGTTAATCCTCATGTTTGAAGCCTTTACATCTTGTAACATTAGAAACCAAACGTACTGTTGGAAAATACAACCGCTTGCTCAAGTGTGTAATCTAAGAAGCACGAGTCTGAGCTCACACGTTTCCTTATCAAATCTACCATGTAGAACCAGCTAGCTCAGGGAACCAGTGCTGGCTTCATCAGCGAGCTGTCGGTTGCCATTGCAGCCGGCAAAGTGGACAATCGAAATGAGAAGTGTGTTTTTGTCCATCACTATCTGAACTCGATGTTTGTGTTTCAGAAATGAAGATCTTAGTGGAATCAGTTTAAACTGCATGTGTGCTCTGAGATCAGAAAGCTTGAGGTGTTTTTAGAAGTAACGAAGCAAACGGTCAATTACAGAAAGCTCTCGTGTGAATCAGCCCACACTGCTCCTACTGCAGGCAGAACATGCTGTGTATATGTGGGGCACCATTGATTATAATAAGAAGGTGTTTGAGGAAATAGGTTCTCAGGGCCTTTAAACCCTGGCTGCTCTGCGCTGTGGATCTTTGCAGTATTTACAGAGCTGCACACCAACAGTCGGCCCCTCTGGTAGCGTCCCCACCCCGCGCTCCTCCCACTGACTCCTGGGCTAGTTATTAATAGGATGTGGATGGGTTTGTCTGAGTGAGGAAATCAGGTTGCCTTCCTGTAAATATTGCATGATTTCCCTCGAGTCAGCCTGGAATGCCAGAGAGGAGGATACAGCAGAGAATTTTCCTCTTTCTATTTTTTTAGGTCCTGCTCTCGATGTCAGACAGTGATGTAGCTCCTCTGAAGGCACGTTTGGACCTCACATTAATCCTTATTACATGGTTGTCGAGACCAGCCCGGTTATTTTTAATCTAGGTGGAAGCTTCCAGAGAGGCTCCTCCCTGTCTGTCAATACCCTGTAAGGTGTGGCCCGTACCTGGCCGGCTCCAAAGCTGCTTTCCTTTAACTTTCACATGACTGCATTGCTGTCATTTTTCTTGCTGCACTGACTGCCTGACCACATGATGTTTATTTAGGGCGAGCTTCCTTGTGTCTTCAGTTCTGTTACTGTTATTTTACAGTTAATTCAGCCTGTTGGTGGAAAGGGGAAGTCTGTGGTTCTAGTCCACCGTGCTGGTTATGGACCTGCAAGCAGTGACGGCTGATGCGCCTCTTTTTGTAAATAAATGAAAGGAATATGTGTTGAGTTTGGATGCTCGTCCAGTTCCAGCGGTTTGCTTTACCAGCAGTAGTCTCATGACCCCTGCTGCACACACACTCTGTTCATATGTCTTACACTTGGCTTCAGTGTTGTCTCTTCAGCTCATCCTGAGACTTTGAGAGTATTCACTCTCATGCAAATGACATTTAGAGACACCGTAACACAAATGAGTTTGAATGTGTGCCAGTGACGGGATGTTCATGTGTGGAGTTGCATAACTGTTTACACTGATGTTCACTGAGATTAGAAATGCATTAAAACAGTCCATTAGATATTAATAATATATCATTTTAGTTGCAGACATGGGCTGAAACGCTCATTCTCCATAAGGCTCAATACTATCGTGCTTCTTTTTTTTTTTTTTTTTTTTTTGCAACCAGTGGCGCTGCCGCCTGCTGGCCATGAGCAGAAATTCATGTTTAAGACACTTCACAGCCAGCAGTAGTAAGACCTTCAAAATAAGAGTTGTAGCGTTTGGTCTCAATCTGAGCCTCTGTCCTCCACCAGGTCCCGTGGTTTACGTGCTGGACCTGGCTGACCGGCTTATCTCAAAGGCCGGCCCTTTCGCTGCTGCCGGCATCATGGTGGGCTCCATCTACTGGACCGCCGTCACCTACGGAGCTGTCACTGTCATGCAGGTATGACCAGTGGTCCCCCCTCAGAGGGGTTAATAGTAGGACCCTTCAGTCTGTGACTGCGAATCAGTGCATGTGGTTGGATAAAGACCTGCTCCTGTGTCGCTCCTTCCTTTGATTCTTTCTCATTTGTAAGTAAAAGACTGCTGTGGTTTTTCATTCTGACCGTCCCGTCTGCTCTCCAGGTGGTGGGCCATAAGGAGGGCCTGGACGTTATGGAGAGGGCGGACCCTCTGTTCCTGCTCATCGGCCTGCCCACCATCCCTGTCATGCTGATCCTCGGCAAGATGATCCGCTGGGAGGACTACGTCCTGCGTCTGTGGAGGAAGTACTCCAACAAACTGCAGATCCTCAACAGCATCTTCCCAGGTCGGGACACACTCTGGTGTGGTGTGTAAGACCAGTGCTAATGGTGTGGGTGTGTGTGTGTGTGTGTGTGTGTGTGGGCTGTATGCAGCAGTGTTACTGCAGCCGGAGCACAGCCTCCACTGCTGGACAAAATGGGGAATTAATTAGAGCATCTTTGTGCTTATTAAAGAGTGTCTGCAGGGTGATACAGTCTGTAATATGATTCTGACAGGTCGTAACAATTGATTGGATTAATGAAGCAGAACTTCCTCGTATAAAGTTGCATTTTTCAGTCTCTCCTTTAAATGTTTTTGGGAGAAACTTGTATTGATCGACTGCAAAACGAAAGTGACAGGAACCAATATAGATTTTTTTCCAGTATGGACGTGAAATGGGTCTTAGATTGTGTTCATAATGGTCTTAAAGTCAGAAATTGAAGCAGTTGAAACCTGCAGAAACCATTACGTCAGCTGTGCTCTCGGGTCCAACCCCGTGTGTTTCAACTGGCTCCCTGCCGCTGTCTGTGCGTCTCTGCAGGGATCGGCTGCCCAGTTCCTCGGATCCCGGCAGAGGCCAGCCCCCTGGCAGACCACGTGTCGGCCACGCGGATCCTGTGCGGCGCCCTGGTCTTCCCCACCATCGCCACCATCGTGGGGAAGCTCATGTTCAGCAGCGTCAACTCCAACCTGCAGAGGACCATCCTGGTGGGTACAAGCAGAACTCCTCATACCAACACAAAGATCCACAGGGAGCAGGTCGATGATGGCAGTGTCAGGACCGTAGCCCCAGTATCGGGTCTACTCGAGCTGCATCTCGCCGTGTGTGTGTCTGTATGATTGATTATAGTTCCAAAAATCAAAATAATTCTCTAGATGTGTTCTGCCTCTCCAGTAGTGAATGAATGGATCCGGGTTAGCTCGTGTTAACTGTGCAAAATATGATCCATTCGTACAGAAGAGAAACCCGGTGGTGTGGACAGAGAGGAAACCAGAGTGTGAATGTGATCAGGCTGCACCGATACCACTGAACACTCTGTCCTCAACCCCTGAGCTCCGGCAGACAGACAGACAGGCAGCACAGAGCTTCACCTCTCCACATGAGTTACATTTATAGGCCCAAAACCTTCCAGGAACATTTATTCGTTCAGTTCTCTATTGATAATAGAAAAACAACCTCTACTAAAGTGCACAGATTAGATTAAACTATCATAATGCTACAGAGAATTCTCACACCAATACATTAGGGCCCGCGTTCAGTTCTGGCCTGTGGCCCTTTGCTGCGTGTCATATTAGAAATGATTACACACATTGTTGTTTTTATACTTGGCTTTGTGTACCAATTAAACAAACGAAATGACATGACGGTGAGGAGATTCAACAACAGAGAAATAGAACCTGATGATAGGAGGTGTGTGTTCTGTTACCTTCAGACAGCTAGCTGTTTGCAGTCTCTGCGCTAAGCTTACTAAGCCGCTCGCTGTAGCTTCACGTTTACCGTTCAGACGAGTCGTACCACTGCTCTGAAACGGTGAACGAAGTATTCTCTAACAGTTCAACGTGTTTATTCAGAGTTTGCGTTTCAACGTCTTCATTTAAACTCAACCTGCTCCTGAACGTTTGACCCCACGCAGCCGGCGAGTACAATGAGCTATTGTAGAGGGTTTCGAATATTCCTGGCGTCTGCTGATGTGTTTATGGGATGTTGGGTGGCGTCATACGTGTGACAGCCGGCGTGGAAATGAAAGAAGATAATCCGTGAGCGGGGGAAAGCTTTGATGTGTCGAGCTGATTCTGTCTTTAAGCCCTCTTTCAACACGCTCTCTTCCTCTTCCTACAGGGAGGCATCGCTTTTGTGGCCATCAAGGGGGCGTTTAAGGTGTACTTCAAACAGCAGCAGTACATGAGGCAAGCCCACCGCAAGATCCTCAATTTCCCCGAGCAGGAGGAGGCCTGAGGTGGCGCCGCTGTCCGGAGCGAGGACGGCCGGACGAACCGCGCACACACCTCTCTGTTGGAGGGGGGGAGGGGAGGGAGGATATGAACCATGGGACTCGCTGGTGAAACAGACTTAGGATCACCCCCTTACTCACCTACACCTGCCCCCTCCCCCACCTCTCTGCTCTCACCCCCTCCGGTGTGACTCATGGCACCGCCGCTGACACCCAAGCAAGGATCCCCCGCCACCGCACACTGTTTTTAAACCTTTGACGCTTTCGTGAGGCGAGGACGGATAAGACTTGTGGACACTGGGCATGTTTGCGGCACACACACACACACACACACACACACACACACACACACATCACACACACACACACACACACACACACACACACACCCCCCCATCTCCTTCCTCAAGAAACTGTTTGTGCGGTTGTGGATGAGAGGGCGGGTGATGCTTTCTACAATTCAACATAACTAACACTTATTGTTAAACTTACTGTATTTTAAAGGGAAAACCAAATGTGGGCATGGTGTAATTTAGAAAATTTATAATAATAATAATAATTAAATAATTGTTTTATAATGTTGGTATTTTGCAGATTTGAAAAAGCCCCTTTTGCCAATGTTGGGGAGGTGAGAGATTATATTGACATGAAGATTAATGTTCATTGTGTGGAATGTATTAAATGATGAACCACAATAAAATGTGTTTAACAGTTGTGAATCATTAAAAGCAGTACATCGGCCACAAGCAGGAAGCATTGAAGGTAAATGTGACACACACTGGGCCACAGGTTGGCGTAGAGCCGTGTTTTATTTTTGGAGGGGGTTTTCTGGTTCTTGTTTCTCATGCTTGGCGTGTATCACGTTATGTCGCAGCCATTTTAGCAACGCTCTTTACATGATGTTTTCCAAAGCTTCACCAGCCCCCATCACAGTGGCCCCCCCTCCCAACCCCTCCCCCAGGTTGGGTCGAGCTCCTGTTGCCGTGAACCGTCTCCAACAGATTGGGGGACGGATAATGTGGACACCTGTCCTTTTTTTTTTTTTTTTTTTTTTTTTTTTTTTGCAGTCACAAAGCATTTTTGAAAGCTTCATGTCACGTGACGTTCGACGCAGACACTTTTTCACTGGGAGATGTGAAAACGAACATTTCAATCTGGACTTTTGCTTTCGATGGTCCGACTTGTTGCCTGTTGCCAGGAGCTCGGGGTCAGACTGTGGGCTGCGGAGTCATTATCATTGCAGGACAGTTGACACTTTGGACACTTGGTCATTATTTAATTTCTCCT
>NW_023339751.1:3308336-3323154 GCF_004916995.1 Morone saxatilis
GGGGGGGGGGGGGGATAAATCATAGCTGATTTGTTTGGGGCTCTTTGAACAGAGTGGCTGGCAGCTCCACCTGCAGCGGGTTGTCACAGCAAAGCTGGTTAGCACCTGAGAGAGCAGGTCACGCTTGCACGGCACTGACATCACTATCCACCTCACAGTCCCCCCCCGACCCCCCACCGCGGTTTAGGCTGGAGCTCGGGATCAGTGTGGATCCAGCTGCTGGGGCCACATCAGGCTGCCTCCCTGTCCACATCATTAGGTTTATTGCTTAGTGAGAGAAGTGCATATATTCTGAAATAAATCCAGACTGGAGCTTTTCTTCAACCCCCCCCTTTAGACAACTTGAAATGTTTCTTTTTCAGAGAGAGAAAAAAAAAAAAAAGGCTAGCTGCTTTTTATTTGTATTTTTTTGACATCTATGCTTGCTGTAAGAGCCAGTGCACAGTCCAGCAATTTCGAGGGGTTAGATCCTCCAGGATTCTGCCCTGGGATCAGACCAGGAGCAGCTCAGTGCAGCCAGACACAAAGTAACTGATGCCCCCCCCCGGAAAGGCACAAGCTGCAGAAAGTCTCTGCAAGTCTCAGACACAGAGCGTAAGATTAATGACGACATGGGAAATATAAACTCTGTTTGTCTCTACAGACGTTGGTTCCTCAGTTTTACAAAAGTAACTCGCAGACCAAAAAGGATTTGTGAACAAAGTACTGATGTAGATGACAGACTGATAAAAGTGTTTTTATTTTTAATCAACCACTACTAAAATTGAATGTAAAAAAACAGCATGGAGGTTCCCCTGAGATGTCTGAATTACATACTACTGTAAAATGTCATAAAAAAAAATGAAAATAAAAACAATTTTCATGGGCATGGTTCTCTGTGATTAGCAATTTCAAACAGCTCCTCAAAGGGTCCCAACATTTTACCAGTTTACAAGCAAAAGACATTTCAGAACCTGCGAGGATTAAAACCACGAGTGCAGATATTCTTCAGAAACGCATGAATTTGAATAAAATATTCCATTGGACCGAGTGCGTTTTGTGATAACGTTTTCAGGAGCGTTGTTGGTGCCTCCGAGAGTTACATGGCAAACATACCAGTCCAACAAATTAAAAGGAGGAAGAAGAAGACCTTGGTGGAGCTACCGTCTTTAACCTCTGCAGCTCCGAGTTCTTCCCAATAAACCAGCTATCCATTCTCAAAGCAGCATTCTCTGAATTATTCAAATAAAACGCCTCCTACTGTGAAGCTTCTGCAGTATACTTAAACTCATCTTAAAAGGGATCTGGCCCTTGTCTTTTTTTTTTGTATTTCTTTACGTTGTTTCTACTTCCTCTACAACAGCCACAGGACTGTGATGCGTGAGTGCTGCGTCTCCCTTCAGAGACTTTAATACCATGAGGTGAGTCTGGTGCGACCTCTAATCGTCATCACAGCTACGTCGACAACCACGGCTAACTTTTTGTGATTCAAATACACGCATTTGTTTCCAAGCATCTCTTCTAGTGGCTCCAGCCTGCCACACGTGCACACACACACACACGCATTCACATGCACCCGCGCAAACACACACGCACGCTAACGCAGGCTCGGACAGATGAAAGTCTTCCTGGCAGGGTGGGTGGGGGTCCCTCGCGGTCGCCCTCCAACCCCCCCCCCATCCTGGCGGGCCCCCATGCTGCTGCGTGTCCACCTGCTGGCCTCGCTCACAGTTTGGCCGCCATGAAGTTGATGTGAGGCTTGACCAGGGGGAAGAGCGGCAGGCTCCTCTTGAACTCCGTCATGTCCTGAACCAACGTGGGCTGCAACATAAAGACACAGTCAGAGATCCCCACTGATCGCACGGCGCGGCCCCCGTCTGCTCCCTGGAGGACAAAGCCTCCTTAAAGTGCATCTGGCGCAACATTGTTTCCATGGCAACTAGTTAAGGTAACCTGCAGTTAGTACTTTAACTGAGAAGAGCTTATAATGCTCGTGTATCAACGGCCGCTGCAAAATGTTCCTTCAGCATCAACAGATTCTTCTCAAAGGGGGAAATTTAACTTCAGCAAAATGTGAAAACAACGATTACTGCACAATTCAGCCTCACTAACAGTCACACTTTATCAGGAGGCCGAGCATCGACTTTAACTCCTTTTTTAACGATGAGGTGTCTCAGGTGCGTTCTGGCGGCGAACAGATCGCTGGCCGTCTGTTCCACTCTGCGTCTGCTGCGAACAGCTAGACTGTTAACCCTGGTTAACATAGATTATTTCTAGCACATCTGGTTGTTTTAATCATTTTCCAAATGCGTTTCTATGACTGAAAAACTAAAGTCTCCAAATTTCCAGCTTTTCCAGGATGTGTGGGAATCCTGAAGGACACCAGTCCCCGTCTGAGACAGTGTCCCGTTTGCCTACCTCAGCAGTTTAAAAAAGGACCAAAACCGTCTCAACACTGTCCGACTTCTCCATCCCGTCTGTGGTACTCAAAAAAAGGTCGAAAATGTAAGACTCGGCTATTTTCCTAAAACAGCTTCTCACTGTAGATTTTAACCAATAGGGCGGAAATAGTGCAGCATCTGTTGGGGACTATTTTCAGCTGCGGATTAATACACATTTGGTTCTTGGTTCTATTTCTTGCAGCATATGTGGGAGCGACTCAAAATAAACTACAGTGTGTGGGTTCACTGTATCCAGTGCAGCAGAGCGGCTCACTGATGTGTTTAATAGTTTCTGGACCATAATGGAGCTCACACCCATCACACCACACACCCACCACCACACACACCCAAGACCAGACACACACACACCTTAGTAAGTAAATCATTGTTTTTTTCCTTTAACATTAGATATGAAAAATAGAGAATATCACTACACACACAGACTGTCTGTAAGCCACATCCACCCACTAAATTGTGGTACTGAAACATATATTTATATATTTTTTAACTTAGTATTCTGGCCAGAGGAAAGACATTTTGCCTCTTGCTTTCTGTATAAAACTTTACTGTTGAATAAAACAAATGTGCTGCATGAAGTTTAGTTGAAAGTTTGAAATAACATGAATGTGTGTCAGCAGCTGGGAGGGCAGAAGCATTAACACAGAAGACGGTGATTACCTGTGGCAGGGAAGGAGCTGGGGCCAGGTTGACATCGTTCTGAGCGGGGAACTCTCCAACTATCGGACCTGGTACACACACACACACAGCACACCCCACCACACACAGACACGACACAACACACACAGACACACAGTGAGGTACAGGTCAATCTGACAGCTGAGTGTCTAAATGAAATTGTGAAACCGACGTATGAATACAAGATACTCACAGGAGTCCATCTCTCTGGACAGGACGTGCACGGACACCTTGTGTCTCTTCGGGGCTTCGACTGTCAGCCGATCCTGCAGAGACAGAGACAGACAGGTGGGGTGATGCTCGCAGGGTGGCGGGGAACATCGCTACAAACAGCATCACTACTATAACCAAATAGCTGGAGCTTCATTCATTATTCAAATGCCCACATTGGGGGGGGGACACACATACGTAACCCTAAAATAGTAACTGGAGAGACTCATCGCTGTGTTAGGAAGTCTTTGGGGAAGAGTGTTGCTGCCACAGACGAAGAGACTCAGTGTGACCTGGACGGCCGTGTGTTTGTCACAGTGAGTCTGGGATGAGTTGTGACAGCCCTGTGGAGATTTAGCTACACAGTCGGGCCTCATCACCGTCTCTGGGAGGAGGATTATATTAGACTGAAGATTTGGCTCGTCTGCAGTCAGACGACTCGGGTGACCGACAAATGAAAAGAAAAAGAAAAAAAATGAAGAAAGAAAAAGAAAATGCTCCTGCGATTGCAGCTGATATGACATTAGAAATGCATTAGGTTTATTCTGCATGGGGCCTGTAATGGTTTCTGCTGGGCTGAGATAATGCCAATTCTTTCAGCGGCTATGTGTCTTTGGCCCTTTATCCCCGTTGAAACAGGCTGGCTGGCTGTCATTACGGCAGCTGATATGCTGTGAGCGTCCTGTGTCAGTGTCACCTCCACAGCTATGAATAGAAGCAGGAGGAGATGAGAGGGCAGACTGACACACACACACACACCACACACACAAGCACCACACACAGCACCACACAGACACACACACACAGACACACACACTAGGTGGTGTGCTCACAATCAAAAATGTGATTATCATGCAGTCTTTTGACATTTAATTACAAATTAAGGACTTTTTTGTTGCCATTATTTTTTAATTAACTGGAATTCTTAATTAAACTCTCCAATTATCTGAAGATTAAATTATACTGGAATCGTTGCCTGAACAGTAATGTAGAGATTATTTTTAAATTCCATCCATCCAATTGTTGCCCATGCATGGAGCGGCCTCAGTAGGCCTCAAGGCGCTTATGTAACTTTGTTGAGTTGTAATGGAACTGGAGCTCTTCAAACCTCAGCTTTTTAAGCCGACTTGGGTCCGTAAACAGTCGTTCAGCAGCTGGAACAGTTACTGAAATGGACCTTATGTCTGGATGGTGTTCTCACGAGTCGTTTAAATTCAACAATGAACTCTGAACCTCAAATGATAAAACGTTCAGAGCTTTGGTAGGAAATCAATATATTCAATAAGTAATCACACAGAAAGAACAATGTCTAGTTGGTCTGTGTGACCGACACTCAATAAATCAATTCTTGTCGGCTCATAAGATGATCTGTATGTTCAGTTTTAATCAGTGTCTTTTTCCCAAAGCCATCAGGTGTTAACAATAAAATGCTATTTCTTATGTTTCATTTGAGAATTGGGAATATAACATTCATAAGTAGACAGTTCAAACGAGTATTTAACAATGATTTGTAGACCTCTGAAATGTTTCATGACTCTTGCATGTCATAAAATATTGGGTAATTGTTGTAATTTATGTTGCCGCCTCGTAATGACACCTCTGCTGTCAATGCAGCTCTAGCCACAGTACCACAATTAAAGTCAAATGAGCATCGTAATTTAAGGCTGTTCAAATAAAACAGCTGGGGGAGAAAATGCACCCAGGGAGCCATTTTAGAAATACCATGTTGTAATTTCCATATTAAATGATGAGCTCTTTGTTGATCGTTACAACATGTGAGGTTTAGAAAATCTGACCTCTTTATTTAAAAAGAAAACCATTAAACTCCCCTCTTCCTGTGAACGGACTTTAAGTAAAAATGAAATGTAATATAAATAATCATAATGACTGTTTTAATGTAAAATTACCAACAGGTGCCTTAAAAGGTTAAATGGTTTGAAACCCGAGTGTCAGTTTGAGCTCAGGCCTGCGGCTGAGTGACACTGCTGACTGTCTGTCAAATGTAATCAAGAGAAGAAACCTCGTGTGACAAAGCTGCACGACTTACTCTGTAGAACTGCATTACGTTTTCTTTTGTCAGCGTCTTCAGATAGGCCACTTCAATGTTATCTGCAACACAACAGGGAAAGGTGTTAACATGAATATCACTGACCTGAGAAGAGCATTTAAACTACTGCAGACCATCATCTAACTTTTCTCAAATGGGGGTACACTGGAGCACTGCAGCGGGTGTGATTGTTTTAAAATGTTAATTTTAAATTATCAATCATTCATAAAACCGAAAATAATTATACTATAATGATTGAGTTCAATGTTGATAAGCTCAATAAACCACATTTTATAGTCAATATTTCCATTTCCAATGCAATCTGAACTGTCAGACATAAATAGAGATAATGGATTCCTGGTTGAAACGTAGCAGCAATACAGCTGTGAGTATATAAAATACCGTCAGTATCAGCAAGAATGTTTCAAAGGTCCAGTGTGTAACATTTATAAGGCTCTATCTATAAGTCGTGTGCATTCTTCGAGGGTGAAGCAGGGAAGTTGCAATCTGTAAATCCTACACACTGGACCTTTAATGGGATTCACACAACGAGCTGCGGCGTTAATACATCAGACACTGCAGTGCAGCGTTGTATCGTACATTATATAGGCATTATTTCTACCAAAACGGTTCTGTGGCCGTCTGTGGAGTGAAAAAAGAACCACTGGTCCAACCTACAACGCTTTCTATCGCTTACCTCTGCACACAGCCAGCAGTTTCAGTTCATGTCAAAAAACTTTAAAGTTCCTTAACAGTAGTGATCCATCATAGTGAAAGTTGGTCAAAGTTATGACTGCTGCATAATAATGCAAGTGAAAGCACTGGGTGTTTAAAAAAAAGTGTCATTGTGTCAAAGTGCGGGTGGAGGGCTCTGATATATGAGCTATCAAGTGTCATTTTTTCTTCTTGTTTGTCACCACTAGGAATACTTCTCCCCACTGCCATGCATAAAAACTGAATCTAACCAACTGAATAAGCATCATTCTGCACAGAATGTAAAAAACGATTACTGAATCGAGAAAAGGCAAACAATTAACCAACAGCAGCTCTGTCTCGCAGTTAGCCCACTGAGCAGATTGTAAGCGCTGACTAATGGCGTGTGTGTTGTATGTTTTTCTGTGCCCTTGGCGTTGAGCGCGTTAGCTGCCCTCGCCACCCCCCACCCCCATCTCCTCTAACACTGCTAGTATCAGTAATCACCACCACTCCCTTGGCAGCCTTTCAGTGTTGCCATCACTCAGGGCTTTAGGCAGATTACCAGTGAATCAAGCCCATTACAATCCATTATGGCACTCAGGAGAGTGCTGCAACAGAGAGGTGTGCTACGGCTGCAGATTATTTCAGGCTTTAATCGATCCCAATTTGTGCAGCACTAAGCAACATCCTGCTCACCTCTGGGACTGACCAAAATATTGATAACCCTCAAGAACTCATACTTGACTTCCCGTGCAACACAAGCGGTTTATAATAGCTGGTAGATCAGAAAGAGTTTTTAAATATATTTCAATATTCTTAAAAAGGTGCATTTGGCCTGAGTGCTTAGACATAATTAAGAGTTAGCAGTGAGGTGAAGAGGACTGCTGGGAGGCCTCACCTCTGTCAAAATTATACTGCTGAGAGATGATCTCTCCCCAGTACTTGGCACACTCAGCAGACAGCTTCTTCGGCTTGTCCAGGCGGCGGATGGCCAGGGCCTGGATGTGTTTCTGGAAGGCTTCCTCGCTCATCTCCTCCACGGCCTTCTCCATGGTGCAGAGGAAAGCTTCCACCCGGCTCTCCAGGTAGTGGGGGGCCTTCTCCGATTGGATGATGAAGCGCAAGCCTTGCACTCCGTTAGCCCGCCGGGGCCCACTGAACACGATGTAGCCTGGGGGGTGGAGAGGGTGAGATAGGTAAGACCTCAGCACGAAAGGACAGACAGGGTACCTGAGCATGTGCAGAAAAACGTCTAAAAGGAGGGTTTGCTTTAAAAGATTAACATCACAATTATACATATGCCTTTTGAGTGGTTTCAAACCATTTTATTCTGATTACTGTCTCCGTCTGGAACTATTATTACTGCACTACGTCCAAGGAAATGTGGCTCAGAGACTCACTCCATTTATTCCACAAGTTATTAAACATCATCATGGTTGACAGCACTTTAGAAACTTCACTTACAGTTTCTGGTCTTTATAGGAGCAGTTTCCAATTACTACATGCAGATTAAAAGGACAAAACAGAGCAGCTGCCACACGTCTGTCTTGGCTTTACAGTATATTGAAAAGAGTGTTGGAAAATGCTCCACAAGATATGTTCTACATCATTTGTTTGTGTTTCGTGGGCTCACCCAGCTGTTCTTTGGTTCTCAGTGTGTTGAAGCAGGGCTCAGAGATGATCTGACAGAAGAGCTCCAGCAGCATGTTGTCGTGGGTGGTCTGCATGTCTGTCTGATAGTAGATCTCAATGCCACAATTGTTGTGCACCTCGTTCCTCTGCTGGTAAACATACCAGCCACCTGAGAGGAACAGAAGAATATTTGTTTAGTTTCTTTCAGAACTGTAATCATCACAAAGTAAACACACTCACTTGGAAATGCATTACTGGAAAGAAAGGCAGTGCTCCTGAGCGGGGCCTGAAAAAGAAATCGAAGCGAGGCAGTAACCACTGAAGGAGCGTGTGTGTGTGTGTGTGTGTGTGTTTCTCTCTCCCTCCCATCTCGTCGTACTGGCTCCGGAGTAGTTTTTTTTTTTTTAACATAAAACAGATTATGGAACAGGTAATGGAAGAGTAAGATTAAATAAGTATTAAAATTTCTTTCTGTTATGTGTGTGCAGATTTAATTGAGACGATAAAGCCTGTAAATGTTCAACTAATTGTGTCAAACATGACTGTGCTGTGCTGAGATATGCTGAGAACTACACTCAACATGTAAAGCAGTGACCGAGCTGAAGTAGAATCCTTTCATTAACCCAAAATCCACATCGATCCATGGACTCCAGCCTATCTGTACACCTCTACTCCAAATAATATTTGTATATGTATGCATAATCAGTGCTTTCAAAAACATAAAATCAAAGCTGCCTAAAGTAACGGCTGCAAAAAACCTGATGCTTGAAGTGTAGATCAGTGTAATACAGTAAAACTGTACAGTTCAGACAGAGGACACAGAGGACAGTGGAGACATTCAACTGAATGCCAACATCATCCTTTTTTTGCTGAGTGGTTCCAATTTGGTCTCCTCTTGCCTTTCATCTGCGCTTTAAATTTTCTTTTGAGCAGAACATGGAGAGAAGCCATCCACTGTCGCATACAGCTTCCTTTTACGCTCAGCTTCAGTTTGTTTGAGGACATTGTGATCAAGCTCACTTTGAATGGAGGACGAGTTGAGGCTGGGTATTGCAGGTACCTTTATGCACATGCTGACGGAGCACTTTGGCTCCGCGCTTGGGGAGTGCGTCCACAGTCCTCAACATCTCCCCTCACGTTCTTCTCAACATGTCAAAAGTTTTACTCAAGTTTACTTAGAAAACATAAAAGCTTTGGGCGGATAAACTCTTTGATTAATGAAAGCAGTAACGTGAAATGTGGACATTTCAGGGCTGTGTGTCATTGTGCATTTTGTTTCCACAGCATGTTATACATCACGCTGTCAGTGTTTGCAAAAGCTAGCTGTCAGTCAACTCAAAACAACGGTGACACTATAAACACTGCATCCTAAAAACTGCACAACTTACCACTTTAAATGACAGATTCATCATTTTTGGCCAGTATTTCATTAGCATTCCTCTGCTAAAGCAACAGAAAACATCAATAATTTAGTTGTAGACTGAGTTGTTTTCTAGTCTTTGTATTAACAAGCCTGTCAATCAATCTAATAGCAAAACCATGGGAGACACTTAGGCCATGTTTCTGACTGCATTTTGATCACGTGGTCCCTTAAACAAAGATTAATGTGTAACTGGACAGAT
The DNA here is from genome assembly GCF_004916995.1 of Morone saxatilis. Taxonomy (NCBI): domain Eukaryota; kingdom Metazoa; phylum Chordata; class Actinopteri; family Moronidae; genus Morone; species Morone saxatilis. Next base: position 3,317,660 of record NW_023339751.1, read on the forward strand.
TTATGTGAACTATCTGCTCTAAAGCTTTCAGCTACAAGAGTAATACCATGTTTCTTGGACAGACTGTCAGCCAGTCATTCATTTCATAAGCCAACTGTGTGTTTACATCCTTTACGTCCTTCTCCAGTGCTCCTGCTCTGTGTCTGACTGGCAGTCTGGAGCAGAGCCTGGAAAATCCCTTGGTGAGACACAGGATGTCTCCAGGTGGGCCTGCACAGCTCTGGTTTTCCTCTCCACATCGCTTGACTTTCCTAATGTAATCAGAAAGGCAGCACAGGTGCCTTGCTTGGCGTTTGTGCATTCATCTTTGCGCTGAGAGGGGGACGGCGTGTACGTATTTCTGCCCAATGACGTCCATTTCCACTCAGTGACCATTGTGTTCCTCCGAGGCAAATGAGGGATACTGAAATTTAATGATGTCTTTACAAACGCAAACACGGCGTCACTGATGACGAGGGAGAGAGCGCTGGGCAAAGACTCTTTCGCATGGTCGTCGTGGAGACAGGCATGACTGGCAGATGATGATTAAGAGTGCATAACCGGTGTGTGTGGGCGTATGAGACCTACCGTCTGGAACCTGCACCTCTCTGTAGCGAATCAGTTGGCTCGGGAGGAGGGGCTTTGTGTGAGCGTGCTCAATGAGTGTGTCCTCCACCATTTGCATCATGCCAAGAGCAGACTAGATGCCAGACAGGGAGGGAAAACAATAGATTTTAGTCCACAAAAACAGCACTTTTAAAGGAGAATTCTACTCTCAGAAAGCATTATGCACCGTTTAGCTCTGATGTTTAGCCCCCTCTTTTAAGGATTCGCAATTTACCTTTCTGTTACGCACACTTTCCCTTAACCTGGCTCCAATTTCAGTTAGTGATTTTCTACGTACGTTCCCCAGAATTGCTTCTGACGTTCCCCAGCAGGCTGCATTAAGCTGTGGGTTCTACGTGAGCAGAATTAAGTTATCGTGACAATGGACCTTTTCCACCCTCATTTTGGATCACTAGAACTGATGGTAGACATTGGTAATGCGTCGCTCTCTCCACCTTCTCCACATTATTTTCAGAATAATATCCAGTTAGCTTTTCCATTAAACATTTTCTCTCTTTGTTAACTTGTCATATAGTAAGTTTTAGCATTATTTGCAAAAGTTGTGAGATGCTAGACTTATACAGAGATAATAATAATAATAATCTTATTGTAACAATGTACTGCTTACTCTGGATAATCCATAACCCTGTCACTTCCAGTATTTGTTTTGTGTTTGTTTGTTGTTGTTGTTTTTTTTAGGGTTACCCTGAGCAGAGCAGTCTCAGTAGTAGATAGATCACACAACCTATTTTGTTTTGTTTTTTGTCAATTAGATTAATGAGCCTTTAAATTTACTGAAGGGTTAAAAAACAACATATTGACTATTAGGCCAACAAAGCCGTTTGTAGACTTATCAGTGTAACAGCTATAGGCATACAGAATACCTCTGCAAAGTGTTAAAGCAGCTAACTTTATCTAACTTTAACTTTAACTAACTTTAACCAACAAGGGATTTGGAGGCTTCCGGGTGAGACTGGAACACTGATGTGATCAAACTCAAACTCAACGTACTTTCTAGAAAAGTAGAGGTTGTGAAATAAAGTTCTCTTATTCAAATGTATGGGGAGAGGTTCATGTTTTAAGGCGATGGGTTCCTGCCCTCTAATTGCTTTGATAACATTAATAAGTACAAATTTCTCATTAAAACATGATTCCTTATCCATCAAGGCTTCTCCGCCAAACTACTTGGTCAGTTCTAGCTCTGGCCTTACAGCAGCAGGCCTCCACTGTGGCTCGATGATGACGATACGGATCATTGCTCCCACTGGTGAGTCTAATTCTCTCTCCCCCAGACTGTGACGCTGTCATCATTACAAGGTGTAACGCGAGGGCTGTGACAGCTGAGACCTCACATAAAAGTGCGACCCGATCGCAGGATCTTATAAGAGGTTATTTGACAACAATCCTCTGTGATATTGTTGCAGGGTCAGATAAAAGGCTGGAGGTGACTCCCATGTTGTTTGAGAATAAAAGGTGTGTTCAATATTCACTGAGAAATACACATTATTTTACAAAACTTAGAGCCTGCATTATTTCCAAATCCATCAAGGCAGAGAGCTAACAAATTTCAAATTCCCTCAGCTTGCAGTAATAACACAGTGACAAACCTCCTTGGTGATGTTGCCATGGAGAAGGGTTTCAATATGTAACCGTGACAATAGCTGAGGTATGAAGGCCTTGAGGCGTGGGAGTGTTACATCTGGAATACAGATCACAGACAACAGCAATCAATCAAAGAGCAATTTCTGCTGCCATAAAGACTGAATCAGTAAAAAAAAAAAAAAACAGAAACTGCTCTTTCATCGTACAGTATTCCTGGCACGAACAACATAATAGTGGTCACACATTAGACAATCATGCAGGCCTGGTAAAACACACACTTTCACACATTCAGTTACACATGCACAAAATGAAGTCTGTCCTAATGCGGGCAGGCCGATCTGAATTCAGGCAACGTCTGACCCAGATTCAAGGATGAGCTACTACAGGGACACACACACACACAATTCATCTAAATTATTGTTTGTCCACAGCGACACACACACACACACGAGACAGAAAGTGTGTCGCAGACCCCAGACAGGGGACGGCAGGAGGGTAAGGACACTGATAAGGGAACAAGCCGTGGTAATTGGAGGCCCTGGTGACTGGGCTACAGGCTTTGACCCTGCAGGTTAATTGAGTCTCGTGTGAATCCGAGGATAGTCTGTGTAAGCTCCGTGGTAAAAATATAACAATCTGCCCTTCAGGTTCCAGACTGCCACTGCGGAGAGGAAAGACTGCAGCTAGGGAGGCATCTGCTGGAGAACAGCTTTAGCATTCTAATGAGGATTTAAGGAGGAAAACGGAAGAGAAGAAAAGACCTAAAGTGAGCGGAGAGAAAGAGTAGCCCTCTGTTGACTGTGAGCCAAACACCGTGAAACTCTAAGCCAGGAACTCAAGCCTATGAACAGATAAAGGGTGCAATTTCTTACATTTGCTACAACTACCAAGTTATTCAGTCTCATACAACTTAGCTACACAGCCGAAGCTTCACTTGCTCAGTACTAGCCTGAAGAAGGGCTCGGCTATGCATTTATTCTGTGTTTCTGTGAACTGTGTTCGGCCCACAGTACAAAAGGGGCTAATAAGCACAAGGGCTGGGACTCTGGGACAGAAGTAAAGAGAGAAAGAGAGAGATTAAGAGCAGCCTCTCACCATCCAGAGCCTCTCTGAGCTCATCTTTGGTCCAAGCAACCTCGGTCATTAGTAGACGGAGGTAGTACATGGCGTGCTGGTGAGGCTGCTCGGCTCTGAAGTTATTCAAAGACCTCATGTACTGCAGGGAGAAAGAGAAGGCAGTCAGTTCAACATCAACATTTGGACTGTTAGTTGAAGTATTTCTGACCTTGAAAACAAAAACCGTTACTTTACTGCTATTGAGTTGTGACGTCAGGTATAATAAAAGTTAGCTGTTCCATAAATTGCTGAAGGTTATTTGTTCGAATGATCGCGGCTCATCGTAACGTTGTACCGAGTTGCAGTCAGAGCTTACCGCTTCTTTGATGATGTCAAAGCGCTTCTCGTCTATCTCAAAGGTGGCCATCTTCTCAATGATCTTCTTCAGCAAGATGTGCTGTTTGTCACTGTAACCTTTAACGGAAAGCTGCGATAGACAGTGATAGAGGACAGGCGGTACATTATCAATAAACATAAAGGTGAGGTGAGCCTGGCATGATGAGTGGTCTCCATAAAATGTTTTGCAGATCATACTGTAGTTTTACTTGTTGATTCAAAAGGTTTTGACCCATTTATTTATAATGTTTGACGAAGTACTGTAATTACTGGCTGACCGAATGATTGTCAAGAAAAGTGCATCACTCCCCCGCTTAAGATGAGTCACCATCACAGAGTACGTAACAGCACATCTATATTTGCCTAAAAATGTTCCTATTAACTCAAACTAAAAATGAGGAATATATATTGACCACAAGGGTAAAGAAAAAAAAAAAAAAAAGGCTGATGTATATTAGGAAGAATCACTTAATTTTCACTTTAGTCTCTCTCAAGAAGTCAGAAGAACAGACCTAAGTAGTTGATATGAGGTTTTTCTATGTAAATTAGTGTTTTAAAAATGGAAAAGAACAGCCAGGGTTATTTTAAGCCTCCACTTTGCAATGTCATCCACACCTTATGGCCCTTCATGATTCAGCAAAACCTCGAGCTATATGGCTGCGCTCTCAGACTCATCCCATTCCTCCCCACTCCCTGTTGCTAGGTCCCTGCGGTGACACCTGTTAAAAGTAATCTCTCCCAACATCATTAACCTTGACAAGCACCAGGCCAGCCACACCAATACTGCTGACTCAGATCAATTACATACAGCCCATCACAACTACACAGTTTGTGTGTTGAACTGCTGCCTCTAAGGACATGCCACAATGATGAATTCACTGGTGAGAGGTAGCTAATGAATGCAGGTTAGTGGGTCACATGACAAAGGGTTCAGAGCGTTAGTGCAGAAGTTAGAAAGCTTAAAAGAAAACAAAACACCACCACCGCAAACCAGTTATGTTAATTTGCTGAGCAACATTAAATCCCCAAGACACGTACTCAGTTGAGAAAACTGCTGTATTCCTAAATTCTGGAAGCGGAAGATGTGCCTGATAGAGTCACTCCTTACTAAGTCCATCAAACAAATCCACTTCCAATGTCCTCTGTGCACTTGCATCAGCAGAAATGTGACTTTAAATGACAGAATCTGCATCATTTGGATTTATTCTTTAAGTCTTTACGTCAGAGGCACCTTTTCTTATACTAGCTGTATGACAGGGACACAACAGAAGCAAGAGAATAGCAGCCAAAAGACCACAATATAATTAGACAGAGTAGGTAAATAGTGCCATGCAGTCTCCTCTCATGCACTGTCTGAATACATTACTCTGAATACATTTTGGAAGTGAATTTGTAATATCAGTCACTCGTGTCCTTGGCTGAAGCAGCCAGGGTTCAGTGCTCATATAAAGTCTGCAAAAAAAGTTTTCAATTTGTCAGTTTTATTGCCACTGGGCAAATGAAAAGCAGTTATATTAATTTTTTTTTTTTTATTAATCTTAATTTAAGGTGTCATGGCAATAAAAATTTTTTTTAAAAAACTGCTGTGCTCTGATGAAATCTAATGAACAGATTCTCTCAAACATAATTCCTCGAGGTTAATCTTTTAATAATAAATAGAAGAAAATGCCTACATGGTAGGAGAAAGATATTTTCAGAGGACTGTATGCAGCTCTCCTACATTTGGGTGATTTAATAATAATAATAATAATAATAATAATAATAATAATAATAATAAAATAAAATAAAATAAAATAAAATAAAATAAAATAAAAAATAGAAATAAAATATAATATATTTTAAAATATGAATTCACT
>NW_023339751.1:3323254-3327741 GCF_004916995.1 Morone saxatilis
GCTTAAAAAAAAAAAAGAGAAAAAGCACAGTGGATTTTTAGTCTTTTCTTCACAGAATGTAACATGTTGTTAACAGCTTTGTTCCTCTGATCTTGACATCATGTTAACAACAGTACTAAATGCTTTATGCGTCAGTCACAGTCAACCTAATACCTTATTACCATATGAAAGCATTAGAGATTTTTTTAAAATATGCTGTTAAACACGGACTGTCCAGCACATTTAGGAAATGAAGAGTGCTGCGCAGCATAAACACTTGCCTTGATTAAAGTGGGGACTGATGGAGAGTCTTTCTCAAGAGGGTAGATCTCAAAGTTGGTCGGGATGAACTCGTTTTTCATAGGTAATTTAAACTTTCCGTTGAGGTCTGCACTTGCCCATTTCTGAAACACAGACAAACAATCAGCAAACAGTGCCTCATAAAACTTAAACAGCAGTCACAGACTCATCAGAAAGCATGTGTGTGATTGGATTAGAGCACTATGACCACAGTGATTCACCTTGAGGGTCTCTTCAGTGATGGCCTCCTGTTTGTACTGCGTGCCATACCACTCTTCTGTCTTGTCGGTTTGTCCTTCGAATGACTTTGACACCACTGCAACTCTGGAAAAATAAAAGTGAATCAGGCCATGTTACATGGATGCAAAAACCTCTGTCGGAGCTGATTAGATGCTCTGCCTTTGTAACCACTCCACAAGATGAGATGTGAGTGCTTTTCTATTAGTGTTGCATTGGGATCACGTTTAAAGTAGTGGAAATCCATCAACACATCTGCCTCTAACTGATGAGCTATGTTTAGAATTCCTATAAGCCCTCAGTGTGCTGCATTTAGAGTGGGTTTCACTGGAACCCAACATTTATTCAATTAAAGTAGCAAGAGCGGGTTCCTATTTGTTAAACATCAACAAAGACTCGGTAAAAAACAAATTGTTGAATTTCAACAAGTGCGATTCTAATTTCTAGCCCTTTAATGATGCGACCCAACTTGCTGCAACTTCACTTACAGCTGCTGGAATGAGATCGATCCGTGAGGAAACACTGGCATGAATTCTAACTAGGGCTGGCAAAACACCAAAGTTAAATAGCCACTTCAGTAAAGGAAGAGACTGGCATGTAAACTGCCAGGGTCAGCCAACGAGTGCATGCAATCTCCTCCTTGGTGAGCATTAGGGAATGGACTAGTTACAAGTCTGCACTTTGCGTGACACAAGTAGCATCCCATAAAATGAATGTTAATGCTGCAATATGTAAGATTTTTACCAAGTGGGGCTGCAACTGAGAAGATTTTGCTATTCCGTTAAAATGTCAGGCATTTGTTACGCAGGAGATTATACTTTGAAAATGAAGTCAGCTTAAGAGGTTTTCCACAGAGGCTCAACCTCTTCAGCATCTTTTACAAAAGGACTACATGCAAACTATATGGTTTGCAGATATCATCTGCTAAGATAAGATAAGATATATAGTAGTATAATATAGTATTAAGGTGTCTCTCTACTTTAACTCAAAATACTAGTTGATAGGTCATTATCTTTAAATAAAATGGGGCTAAAACACATTTTAGATTGGCCAAATTTTATATGAAGAAATCCTCTGAGGATACCAGCATTTCCAATTCAGAGAGCAGAACTTGATAATGTATTCCTGAGCGCACACATTCATCTCCCGATACACAAACTGAACCTTTGAGACTGCAGAGATAATCACATCTGGAAAGTTGCCTGGCATTTCTTTTCAAGGTAGAAAATTGAAAAAGGTGTTTCATCCAAATATCAAAGTAGACCAACACAGCACTTTGTCAGAGCTGGCAGGAAACAAAAAATATTTATTATCTGAATGTATTATCCTCTTATTTTCTATCACTGATACCAGTTACAAATATCCAGCAGACTTCCTGAGGTGTTTCTTTGGTGTTATGTGCAAATACACACATAATTGTACGTATATATGTATCTGTTTAGCTATAAATAACACAGAACACTGAAATCTATAAGGAAATAGATTCACTATGATTTATACTTATCGAACACTTCAGTTACCATCTGAAGCCGCACTTTAGTAGTGTGCTACTGTGACAACGTTAGTGTTAACTGTTATACTCAGGAATTTCAATAAACAAAGAAGTTTTAGTGCAGGTGCATGGATGGGATCAGAGACTGATGTTCTCACACTCACCTGACATGTTCTGGTCTCAGCTTATCCAGCACCATCTCAATCAGATCTGGCCTGAAGTCCTCCAAAAGGTACTCTGCTGCTAGGACCTCTTCAAGAGGGTAGTACTGAAACACAGAGCAGAAGATGTGAAGTGAGGTGGGGCGATTGGATATAAAACATTTGTTGAAAAGGATGTAAATTGAATTTGTTCCTCCAACTGTTCCTTGAGGCTGAATAATTATAAAAGTTACACTAAAACAAATGTGTTATTAAAGCTCTGATGTTCACGGTGCACAGATCTCCAATCAATAGTTTAACAACTGAGTCACAGCCCGCAAACTGTCGAGAGAATAAGGATTAGACTAAACTGTTGCTCTGCTGCAATGTGATTGCACTGAATATCACAGTATGGGTGTAATGTGAGGACTTCCTGCCACTTCTTATAATAGAGGGTGAGAAAAAAAAATCCCCACAAGATTCACACTGCCAAACCTGGTGAGAAGAAATGCAAAAGAAAATGCTTGCAATTAATGCAGCAGTGACAATTAGGTTCTTAAGTCAATGAGGCTTACTGCGACTGTCACACCGGAACTGTGGTGAATATAAAAGCCTCATTTCTGACTGTGCCTCTGTAAAATCTCAATTCTCTCAATAGAGTCAACAGCAGCACCAGGCAGCCTGATGACGACAGCAGGTACGGACACAATGAGCTGCACTCCGTCTCCCTGAAAACAACCTTTGCAGACGGAGAGGGGACCTACGTGTAGTAAACCAGCCACTTTGGAAGTGTAGCCACGGGGTCGTTCCTTGTCCTTGAACCTGAAGGCCACTTTGTTTAAATCCTACGAAGAGAGACAGAGATGGAAGACACAGATGACAGGTGGAGACACATACAACAGTTACATACAGTTAAAAGACATTTGGAGCCAGATTCTAGAAAGGTGGACTGCACAGAATTTCATCTGTTTTTATAATCCCTTAGGAAAGCTGTTGGGGTTTTTTTTACAGTGTAGCGTAGCTTCATTTGACATGGCTTAATTTATACATGGTGAAAATAGCTGGTAGGTTTATATCCATCAGTCTGTGCTGTCAATGTCTGTGCTGCTCCATTAGTTTCTCCACTAACCATAAATAAGTAGGCCACATTTTTCCTGCCCCTCGGTCTGAAATGTTGTCGCTGAATAGACAACATTAATTACCTTGCACTCCTCGAACACCCACTCCTGAGGTCCCTCAGTACGCAGTTTCTGGATATACTGGAACATGTGGAAGATGATGTCCTCAACGTGCACTGTCATGACACAATGAACATTATTTACACTTAATTTCCTCACACGCTAATCTTACCACAATAGGGAATAATCTCATGCAAAATACCCAAGTACTACTTACAGAGGCCCTCCTCGGTCAAGTCCACGTTGATGATGAAGAACATGAATCCTCTGGCTCCTTCTTTCTGCCCTCCAACAAGTGTGTTCACCCAGCCTTAAAGATAACAAAAGTTTGAGCTTGTTTTTCAGCACGTGTATAGCACTTTCTATCACAGTGCCTAAATTAACATGTCTGGAGCTCTCCTTAATGTTACCTTTAGATTTTAGCTCAGATAACAAACTTCCGGGTCCTTCGTGACCAATGAGGTGTCCCAGATAATGTCCTGGGTTAGATTTGTAGTACTTCTGTAGGTCTGGGATGGGGAAGGTCACATAGAGGTTCCTGATGTCTTTAATGGGCACCACTTTGTAGAATTGCTGTAACAAAACACACAAAAAAACACTTGTTACTTAGGGAAGTCATTCACACAATGTTTTAGAAAACATTTTGATGAATAACTGGAAATGTTTGTTATGTAATAAATGAATACAATCTAATTAAACACTTGCTATGGCCATATATTGCATTACAAGTGTAACGAGTGAACAGTAAAGTTTGAGAAACATTGGTAAGATAAGTCATTGGCTTACTCTGAGGTGTTCTTCCTGGAACGGGTGCTCAGGGAATTCTGGGATAGGAACGTTCTTGTTCTCCACTTCTCCAAACAGGTTGACAACCATGGACGTCAAATCATCTAATGATTCTGTAGGTAAAGAAGAAAAAACTCATTTATAGTTTACTTTAAAGACAGTAAGTAGCTCATATGAGAGCAAACAAAACCCTCGTTATAAAAGATCTTTGGCTGCGATCGAATAATAAAACATAAACCCACCTAAATTATTTTTTACCACTAATACGATTTTTCAGGATGCACACAACTGTTCAACTCCTATGATGTAACAGTAAAATATTTTTAAGTATTTTAAATATCTCCCTATTGTTTCTTTTTTTACTAGTTTTAACCT
>NW_023339751.1:3327818-3328255 GCF_004916995.1 Morone saxatilis
TGTTCAAGGACAGTTAAACCAATTTCCCATTAAACAAAAGCTGATGTCACATCATTTGACCTCTCAAAGATGGGCTTACATCAACACCAACGTCTCAGAATGATTTAAATATTTTAATTTTTTTTTAAAGTTTATGGTTTTCTCAACCCTCTTGTATACAGTTTTCTTTTTTTTTCAATTCAGAGCTGGCTATTATTAAAAAAGAAGTGTCACTGGTATTTTCAGCTGAAATGTACATTTTATAAAAACTTTCTCATCTGAATTGTGAGAGTCTGACAGAAGTGCTTACAAGAAAATCTTAGCTTGATTAATGGCTCCAAGTGGCTCTTACTCGACTTTCTTGTGCAGTAATTGGTCAAAAACAGTAAATAGACTAACCTTTAAGAAAAACTCCAACTGGCATTAGGTAGCGACTCTGTCTTGACAATGGTCTCATT
>NW_023339751.1:3328275-3331080 GCF_004916995.1 Morone saxatilis
TTATTTTACCAAGGTACAGTATCACAATTTGATTTAAAAATGATATATTGTATTGCTGTATAATAATTGCAAATAAAACTTGATATATAATAGTTTATGCCATGTACACCAAGTCCTAAATGACTTGCATTGTTCGTTCCTCTCTGTTGTCTTGTGTAATCTGAGGTTGACACGTTGCTGTTAAAGCCGAGTGAGGTTTAAGCATCACACTTGTGAGAGGTGACCTCTTACCTCTCCCTAACACACAGAGTCCCATGAGGTTGGAGGAGTAGTACGTAGAATGAAACTGCAGGAGCTCCTGACGGATGTCAATCCCATCTTTAGACGGTCGGGTTTCAAGCGTCAGTTTGTTACCTTTAAGAAAAAATAATAATTAAATGGTGAACATTTGTTTTTTCTTTGCCAGTTTCACTGCCAAACTGCAATTATCAATGTAGTTTGAATGAACACATTTACAAATCTGAGTACGGACAGATAATTAGTTCATTATGGGGAATGGACACAAGGATCACTGCACAGACTGGAACAAGACTGTTTTTAGAACGAGATGCGAAACGTCAGCATGGTCCTCGACAGAAAGATAAACACCTGATAAAAACTCTGTGAATCATTCAACCTGAGAACCCAACAGTCAACGTTTTTATACTGACGCAGTGACAGTAGCCTGTCAGATACAAGTTGGCTGCCTGCTATGTTTCAAATAGAACTGAAGCCTTCATCTAGCGCTTCAGAGGCCAGTCAAAGGCCAGTGGCTGAGGTTTGTTTGAGACACAGACAGAAAAACAAAGTAACAATCCTGAGAAGACTATGTTGGTCCACTAAGAGGGCATGACTTTCAGGCCTGTCTGATCCTCTTCCACTCTAAACTGGAATAACGATTATATAATTCAAGACTGCCATCAGGTGGCTATTTTGAGCTCGGAGCTGATCCAAATCCATGTCACTCCTATCGGGGAATATACTGGCCCAAAGAGTAAACTCCTCTAATGCGATGAGGCGCGTTCCCCCACACAACAGATGCATGCAAATTAAGTAAATGTTAATAGTCATGCTTAGGAGTCATAGAAAGTGTTAAAAATGTCAGAGATCACAGCTGTAGCATGTGAAAAGATAGTGGCTTTCTATACATGTTATCTATTGTTATAGAACAATGTGTCCTTTTGTTTAGCAAATACAAATAAAGTGGGGTAATTCTGCTGCCTAATGTCTCACAATCTTCACTGTAATGAGGTCATTACTGAGCTGAGTAACCAGTCATTAATACCGTAAACTTCTGTGTGGAAAAATACTTTGAACATTGCACAGGTGGTGTAATATGAACTCCATATATTCAAATATTACACAGCGAATTTGGCCAGCAGACTGATAAATATGTAACTATTCAAGTTGGGTTCAGTTAATGTCTCCACTGTGAAAGACGGACGGAGGCAGAATGCAATAAGCAGAACGAGTAATGATGAATAATGTGATCATGTTCAGTTTCAGGGAGCACTGGCGTCAACTCTGGAGGATTTCTACCTGTTCCAAATTTACTGAAGGGGTGGTTCGGGTTGCCTGTGGCCTTCTCCAGCTGAAACAGCCTCCAGGCATCATTCATCAGGTTCTTCTCATGCTCGGAGTCCACAGCATTCACCTCCCGGTCCTTACAGCTCTCGTCGAACAGCGGGCACAGGAAGAATTGGGCAAACCTACAGACATTGCAAAATTAAAATGAGCATTAAACAGTGTAGTTCAATGTGAAGAATCAGTTTTCAGATGCACAAATATATTACTTTAAGCTGAAGATTTTAAGATTTGCATGTTCAGTGGTGGCCCAAATTTTGTTCTGGGCGTAGGACCATTTGTACACACCGGGAAAGACATGATGCAGGTCATGATGGAAAACATTTGCATAAGTGCAAAGAGAGAGCAACTGCCATGTAAATGAGGAAATGATGAGCAGACTCAAAATGTGATCGGTTACACCTGTAGATTTGGAGATGTATGCAAAACCAAGCCACGTCTAAAAGCCTTGGTTTGTTTGTATTTTGTGTTTTTCTTTTGGCATTTTATGCTGTTTTTTATTGAAGCTTGTGAGTGTGAGGCAGGTGAGAAAGAGAAGAGATGACAGGCAGCAAAGGACCTTGGCTGGATTCAAACCCAGGTTGCTGCGGCAAGGATCCAACACACGGGGCGCACAGTCTACAAATCCTTGTTATATATGACTAAAAATGTGTCAAAGTGGCTGTTTAGATCAATAACACATTTAATCTCACCATGACCCTTAATACTTAAATGTGTTTACAGTACGAGATGCTTGTGGTTGTTATTTTTATAATTCACCTTCCTCTTTAGCTCACCACAAAATGGTGGATCTAGAAAGAAATATATATCGCTCTTGAATTAGAAATGTGTCTAATATTACAGTCAAAAATATCATAGCATGGGTGTGGTTAAAATAATGGGGCCTGCTAACGACACACATGATCCTTTCAGACAGAACGCTCTTCTGTTTTCAAAGAGGCAACATCATCAATATTTCAGCACACGCTGCACCGTCCTGTCCTACCGCTACAGATGGCCTTCACAATTCACTGGCACAGGGGAACAATTAGCCTGTGACACATAAACAGGTGCTTGCTAGACTATTATTCATTTATAAGTACGTAAGATTATCCCAATAGGTTAAATTCTGACACCGCTCCAAACCACCACGGCTGACACGTGAGCAGAGCCCCCCGCAAGGCCGAGGACATCCGTCTCACCCTGTGCTCGCGGGGGGGGGGGGTAGGAACAGTGCTGATGAGTACAAAAGAGAGCACAATG
>NW_023339751.1:3331180-3381722 GCF_004916995.1 Morone saxatilis
ATTATATTAATACATATTTTATTACATTATATTAATACATATTTTAGGAATACTGCACGAAATTCAACTCGTGGAATATTAAACTGTGAAAGGGAATAATTAACTGTTGCCTATTAGTACATCTAATAACTTAAAACAGAGACTGACCCCTTAATTTAATTTACTTAAAAAATATAGGTATATATTATTATGCTACTTATTTAACTTTGATTTTTATTATTTACTTCTTGTCTTCTTGAGTTTATTCTAAAAAAAATTATGATTTATTACTTACATGGATACAAGGATATAAAGTATTTTAATCGTCATTTTACAACTCAACAAAGTTTATTTTTAGAAATACTGCACGAAATCCACTCTTTAATTCGTGGAAATTAAACTGCGAAAGGGAATAGTTAAATATTTTTGCCTATTATACTTTTATTAACTTAAAACCTGCAAAGAGACCCCTTAATTTATTTTACTTAAAACAATATATATATGTATTATTATGTTACTTATTAAACTTTGGTTATATTGTTTTCTTTCTTGTCTTGTTGAGTTTATTCGAAAAAATGTGTATGATTTACTACTTACATGGAGTATTTTAATTGTCATTTTACAACTCAGTGAAATTCCGGTTGTAACAAAGTTTATTTTTAGGTTCCCCTAAACCGATGCCAAAGAATTTAAGGTAATGTCATTATTATACTTTACTGTTTCTAAATTCATTAATCATATACTAGTAAAAGTATAATTATATACCTGATATAGTAAAATGTGAATTATGTGGATTACATAGAGACACTTGTTGTTTCATTGTATATACACAACATATACTAAATGGATGATCATATTTACACATTCTGCATGGAGCCTGTTTGCTGTTCCATTAATAATAACAAGAGTTATGATTATGAATGTGATTGCTGTCATCTCACAGCCACTAGATGGCGACAGATCTCTTTACTTTATTTTAGGGACATGTATTACCTGTCACTTAAGAGCAGTGATCCACTATGTTAGTCATCTCATTACTCCACAGTTGAATGAGACTCTTGGGAAATAGCTCTATTATAATGACCTAGTCTTTCTATCTCGTCTTTTTATTTATTAATAAAGACTAGACACAGGTTGTTATTTCAGGAGCTTCTTTGACAACCGATAGGGTCATTTTAATGTGTTTATTTGCACCTGCAGGCCAGGAAGGCTCCTCTAGTAAAAGTATTCCCTGAGACAAAACTGTAAACTCCTCTTATTCCACCCAAATGAGTCATTTATAAGCTAGTTTACAAGCAGGTCTGGTTCAGGCCTTTTGTTTGGAAAGTCCTCAGTTATCTGTCGCTTGTGTTTGCCTTGAAAAGAGGAACTAATGTGGAGAGTGACACTCATGGGACTCACTCTGCTCCTCCTCTTTTCAATCTTTACTCAATACTTCTATAAGTCACTTTGAAGCGGACAGTGAGACGATCAGACCTCCAGACAACCGTCAAGCACAATGGAGGAATCAACCGGCAGATCAACCAAGAAAAAAGTTGTAGCAGTGGTGGGCGGTGGTTTGGTAAGAAGAGACAATTAAAGTGAATTATTAATTCATTGTGCAGCACCTCTTGTCTCTTGATCTCTTGAATGCACATTGACCTTTACCAAGGCAACTGTGCTCTTATAAAAGGGAACAATTCTACAAAGTCCTTTTACATGGAAAGAAGAGGACAAAAAAGCACTTTAAAGTGTGGAATAAATGTGTTTAGCAATTGCTATGCAGCCTATGTAGAGTTAATAAGGCATATTTAAGAGATAATTATTCATGTATGACACTGTACAGCCAGAAATTTTGGCAAGATTTTTAAAAAACTCTCCTTGTCCTTATCTCCTTCACCCATTAGGTTGGGGCCCTGAATGCCTGCTTTTTTGCCAAAAGAGGCTTTGATGTGCAAGTGTTTGAAATTCGGGAAGGTATTATTCAAAACTCTCTTTTAAACTGACTTTAGTAAATAACATCGTAACATCACTCCTCTCTCTAAGGAATAGATCCATCCCACACATCCATATTATAATATTTCTGAACCTTGTAGTTAGACTGAAAACACTGTGTCTGATTCTGGTCAGATATCCGACGAGCCAAAATTGTGAAGGGGAGAAGCATCAACCTGGCTTTGTCTCACAGGGGCCGACAAGCTCTGAAGCATGTTGGAATGGAAGATAAGGTATGCTGATCAAATATATTCACTGTTGAGCTAATAATGAGGTACAGGTACACTGCAGGGGAATGGTGATCCTACCTTGTTTGTATATTGGTCTAAAAGATTGGTATGAAACAAATCAGTAGCATATATTTGTGTAGGTCGTCCATTATTCCTGCCCTTACTGCATAAGTCCTCTTAATCTACACATCATAGACAGTAAGTGGGTGGAAACTGTTCAATAATTAAATATTAAACATGTGGCCGGGCCCCAGGGAATCTGCTTCCTTTGCTTACAGTCCACTTAAGATGTTTTATCCTGGCATCTGAGGTCAGTGATGTTGCTTTGTTGGCCGGCATTTGCTGCACTGACCATGTACACCCGAGAAATCTGCATCAGACCCTTTTTTTACACTTGCATGACTTTTCAGCATGACAGAACAAGGCTTTCATTGCTGATTGACCACATGGACTACCTGGACTGTCCACGGCAGGATACCCAGCTTCCACACAAACTGAGACTGGAAACATGGATTTTTGACAAAGGATAATATTATACAGATTTGTTTATTCTAAATGTTAATACATGGGTTTTTATTTCACCTGTATTAATAATTTTTCCTCAGATTGTCTCCCAGGGAATCCCCATGAATGCGAGAATGATCCATTCCCTGAGTGGGAAACAGTCCCCGATCCCTTATGGCAAGAAAGGCCAGGTAAAGCTGGATATAATGTGTACAAATATTTGATAAGAGCCACATATAAGAGCCAGAATATGACTTAACTGACACATTATCCCCTTTGTATATTTTTGTGATGTAAGTTCTGCAAGACCTTCAAACTACAACATGTTTCAATTGCACACATAAAGCTGTGATGACCTATTAGTTAGGATTGATAACATATCTTAGATTGGATTGTTATTTGCATGGCCATTCAGTATTAATATATCTTGTATACAGTGTAGTTCATATTTCCAACATATTGCTGAAAGTGTTAGTAGACACACTGTAAGAATTGCTTCATGTCAGTCGACACATTGAATATTAATTCTGCAGCTTGCTAGACCTAGCGCTGACATAGGTGTGCTCGTAAGCACACACATACAGAAATGAGCAGGCACACACTGAGGTATGTTAGCTGAAGTAGGTCAAGGATGCACCGAATGATGAAAAGTAAGTGAAAACTTGTGCAGTCAGACCGAAATGTGTTGTCACATAACGTAACAATAGAGTCCAAACAAAAATTGGGTTTGTGTGTCATTACACAACGTGTGCCTGTTCTTTATGGTTTGTCTGTCTGAAAATAGTTGTTTTTGATTACACTGCTGCCCGTTTGGCAGAGATTCTTAATCTCATTAGATGGTTGAATAAAACAAAAATATACAAGACAGACAGTGAAAGCATGTAGATTCATAGTATAAACCACAGAGGCTTCTTGTTCCCATTTAAATGAGCAGTGTTAAAGTTCTGTTTGTGAAGTTGTACTGTGCAGAATCACACTAACATACAGATTGTTCTCCTTTCAGTACATCCTCTCAGTAGACCGAGCAAATCTAAACAAAGAGCTGCTAACAGGTAAGAGTATTAGTCTATTTTTTTAATGTTTAATTCAGCCAAAACAGCCTTGGAGCATTAACACCGAATACAGTATCATGGGATGTGTGCTGCTGAAATAAACAAATTATAATGGAACTGAAAGAGGAATTTAACATTGAAATGATGCACCTTTCCTACAAGATATATAATACTGCAAAATTTGACTCGTAAAGAGTTTCAGCCCCTTTCAGACATGCAGCCCTTTATGTTAATATGACGACAATTTGACATGTCTGTCTTATGTCTGAATGAGTGAGTGCCAGAGTTACGTCCTGATGTATCATCTCAATCTTTATTATCAAAGAAAATAAAATCGGACTAAAAGCCAAATTTAAGTTATTGAGAAGATTTCTCAATTATATCAGGCTGTATTTCCCCCTATGGAACCTTGAGAGGAGGTTGAAGAAAATCCCTCATACAACCAACTCAGAATGTCCCTATGTGTTTGATTTTCCTTCATACCAACTGCATGATTGAATCAATGAATGTCAAGCAGAACACTTTAAATATAGCATGTGACCTTAAAGGAGGTGGAGTCCCAACTTAACACCCTGTCATTCAAACAGGCAGCAAATTCGCTTTCTAATAACATTCAAATTAGATTATGTAACCTTTGCTGAACTTTGCTAGTGCAGCCAAGTAACAGCTATGGGATCATGCTAAATGTGAAAGTGGAGAAAGGATCACTACCTATTTACTATATAGTGCATTATACTGTGCACCATTTTATTTGAGGGTCCAAATTCTGCAAAAAATATTTCACAATGGAACAGAAAAGTTCTGTCCATGGGATGTACATTAGCTAACTTCTGCTAACAGTCCCACAATAAAATGCGTCACATTTCATAGATGCAGAAACTATGTTGACGCAAAATGGTGATGATTATATTTGTCTGAAATCTCACGAGAACTACTATCACTAGTGTCAGCGAACAAGGTAGCGGTTTTGGACACAGCCATAAAGTCATAGTCAATATCTGCTCGAGGATTGCTAACATTAACTAACATTAGCTATAAGCTGTATGGTCATAAAAGACCAAGTAGGGCTGTAGCAGCTAAACCCATAGTTTATGAACTGAGCAATTTTATTGCTAATGAATTCAACTTTTTATCTGAAGAGGAGGAAGAAGAAAAAGAGTTATTTCTTCTTTCAAAAGTTACACAGTATCACTTTAAAGAATCACTCCACTTTTACAAACAGCATATTATACAGTATATGAATCCATATGGTTCCGTTCTATCAAAGCGTTAATTAAGTTTGTACTCTCAATACATTCTTAATTTATGAACTCTGCACAAAGCTTAAAAGTTAAAAGACATACACTTTCTTTACACCAATTGGTCTGATTGAGGCTGTTTGCTGGCAAGCTGAGCTTTATCCACACACTCCCTGTGTGTCTTTAAACTGCATGAGTACATCAGGGAATGTATTAGTCTTTTCAGGCTAAAAGGATTTTGCCTAATATTTAATGAGTGCTTCAGTGTACGCTTGGAGATAATGTGCAACAGCATGGGCCTTTGTTTATTTAGATTGCCTGTGTCTGCTGAAAAAGATGCTGATTGTTAAGTCGAAGCTCTTATCGGGGCCAATCCAGACTCCTGGAATGAACATTGAGATAAAGAGATTTTGGAAACTGTGACAACCGATGTTAAATCAGATACGTTGACTGCTGTGTTGTGTTGTTCATGAGATTCACGCTAATCAGTGTAAGGTCATTCCCCTTCAGCGGGGGATGGATTTAACTGTTTCACAGTCTGTTTTCTCACTGCATTTTATTAGAATCGTGAAGGTTTTATGTGTATTTGAACAATTATTACCTGTAATGCTGTTAGCGTTACATCATGCCTGCATCTGTGATATAAGCTCCTTTTGTAACATTTTCCTCCCACAGAGGCAGAGAAATATCCAAACACAAAGTTAAACTTTGACCACAAATTGCAGGACTGGTCTGCTGAAACAGGGCTAATGACCTTTGTCAGGTAAATAGTTACTGATCTTACACATGCGCACCCCTGTACTCACCACACACGCTCTCACAGATACACATATAACACATGGAGGTTAATCTAGGATGAGGATCTGCTCATTTGGGATTCCTCGTTTTAACGACGGCTTTATCGATCGCGTTCCCTTTGCGTTCCTGCATGTAAACACGTGTGGCCTTGTACACGTTAACTGCCCCAGGTCTGGGATGGTGATAAACATGTTGCCTCTGAAGCCTCTGTGCGTGACTTTTTTGTAACTCTGTAATTGTTTGTCCTTGAGCAAAATGTTACACACAATTTACAACCCAATTAACACTGAAACACCTCCAGGTCTTTGTGGGCATTAGCGTACCCATGCAGTGAATTATTAACACAGTATGCAGGAACACAAACTGTGTTTAATTTGATCACAGAGCTTTTAAATTGAGCTCAGCCTTATCTAAAATGTGTAAAAATCCACTTGATGTGTGCGTTGTTATTTCTAGTTATTTATTCTTTTAATGCCTGGTGGTCCAACATTGGAAATGTCGATTAGAATGAGTCACTGCGGAGCTACAGCCACAGTGAACAAACAACTTTCATGCACTTTAATTAATTCAAGTTTTGCATAAAGGTTGTGAGTGTGCCTTGAAACCAAAAAGTCACCCTGGTGTGCACCTTACACATCCAGGACATATCCTTCCCTCCACCCTGTGGTTCAACTGTGACAGCTCCTATTTGCTCCCTCCAGCTTGTATAATTAAATGTACACGGAGAACCAGATGCCAGAGTTTCCTCCCATACTAGTCAGGAAATGTTAAAAGATAGCAATCAGCATGAAATATACATGACCGGCTTTCTTCCCATAGTCTGGTCTATAATTGTACTAAATCTAATAACATGTTAATGAGGTCCTTGAATATCTTTGAGCACCGTTCAATATTGTAATCAGATTTTTAAAATACAATATCTTTAGGTGGAGATCTGTAGCACGGCGGTGGGTAGACACAATGTGAAATCAACATCCCACGGTGCACATACAAGTAACAACAAAGGATTGTCACCGAGCCTCACAACACTGTAATTAGGAAACCAGGTATTGTCAGATTTAATATGCACTGGGTCAACTTACAGATTTACTAGTCATTAACCGACATTTATTGTCACATGTGAACATGTACAGACTTCCTAGTGAACTAGCAGCATGGCTCTATGAATAGTAATGTGGGTGCATCAGTTTGGTCCAGACTGAAATCTCCTTTTATGTTTTGACCCATAGCCATGGACTTTATGCACAGCTTCATACAGGATGTGACCCGAAACACTCTGCAGCCTATCCTAATCCTACACACTGGACCTCTAAAGCATTTTGGCAACAAATTAAAGTATGTCCCCTGCAAGGATCATTAAATTAGATTATAGAGTGCTAAGAATCCAGACGTACTCAACATTGAGTTTAACAGACCTACCGGCATTTCCACATGGCTCATTAGTGTGTGCTGTCCTGTGGACACAGTCAGTTCTTAGTTGGAAAATTTAACTCCAGCAACTGACAGGATGCTGCACATCAGACTGTGTCCAGGGACGTCAGGAGAACTGACTCCTGCTGTTTGAAACAGCTTTTAATGGAAAAGAGTAGATGCATCTAGCAGTATACAGTGTGTTTATTGTGACAATGGCTGCGAGCGAAATTACTGTGAATCAGAAAAAGCCACAACCATTCAATAGATAGTTCCATTCAGGTCAAATACGAGTCAGAGTGCAGCTATTGTGCATGCTGGATCACTGGAAAGGCTCTGCTACACTCAATGGAACAGAACTTTATTAGTATCATTGGTAACACCAGTGTTTACCCTACAATTTCATGTCAAAATGGCTAGTGTGAGAACACTAGTCATTTTGACATGAAACTTTTTGAATTTAAAGCATCAGTGAAATACTGTGTTTGGTGAGTAGGTCATAAGTAAGTTTAAATTTGTAAGGGCAACGGCCATGTGCCATTTAGATCTCAGTATAAAGGAAATGTTTAATATCTGTGGGAATCAAAACATTTTTAAGTTGTAAAAAGTCAGTGTCCTGATTTTCCAGTGTACTAATGGGAAAGCCAAAAAAGCCCTAAGTGTCTCCTAAGTCCTGCAGAGGAAAAGAAACTTCCAAAGTGTGCTTGATGAAAAGGCCAAGTGTGAGAAAGAAAGGCTCAAACATACAGCTCTCAGCCTGCATTAGACTGAATCATACCTGCAGCACTTAGCCTGAGGGACGCACACTTACCACCTTTTCTCAGGATAAACATCTACAAAGGAAGACTTTTTACACACCAGAGTGTCAGCCTGGGTGACAGGTACATCAGGACACTGCCTCCAGGAAGCCTGATGAAGGTCTCTGACTGTAAAGTTCCCTTTGCTCATTGAAATTATTTACCATGTAAACGGCTTATGGTGTATATATATATATATTTGTAATGTTATGGACTCTAGGTATAAAAGGGCCTGTTGTGAGAATGTAGTAAAGTTATTCAGCTTATATACATGGTCATCAGTACACCGTACACTGAAGTTAAGTTGTCATGTTGCTGGTATGTTTCTCAGGTCAGATGGGTCCGAGGAGCAGATCCAGGCAGACCTGATTGTAGGCTGTGATGGAGCTTTCTCTGCCATCCGCAAGCAATTCCTTCGTCGCAGCCGCTTCAACTACAGCCAGACCTACATCCCCCACGGCTACATGGAGCTCACCATGCCACCCATCAACGGAGAGGTCAGTCCTCTGTGTAGTGTCCTCTTTTTATTGAACATAGTGAGATGCTGCTAGTGTTAGACTCACAACTTTCTGTGGACTCATCGTAGATGTCTTCTTGTTTATTTCATTTTGTTTGTCCCACTTTCATCATCATCTCCAGTTTGCCATGAAGCCTAATTATCTGCACATCTGGCCACGAAACACATTCATGATGATCGCCCTGCCCAACTTGGTAAGTGGGAATTATATCTTCCTCTCTCCTGTGTTTTTTTTAGCTTTCACACTACAGTTACAAACCGACCAATGTAAACTGTTTATTTGTGAGCTAGCTGAGACAAAAGCATAATCACTTCAGAGGATTTCAGGGCATGATTGACCTCTGGGATGTCCTCATACAGTTAATTAGCCTTGTTTACAGACCCTTCATAGCCAGTAGAGACTTACTCATCAGAAATCTTACCCAGTTTCCACACAGCAGTGTGCCCTCCTTCTCACAGTCTCGCTGTCTGCTTTCATCAGATTTCTCTCTGTCTCTTTCCTTCTTAACCCTACAATGATTTTTCTGCATGACTGACTCAGCACAACAGTTTTGCTCTCTTCAGTGAGGCCAGGTTAAGGCAGCTGACTTTGGAAAGCATTCACACTGTCACTTACTGCCCTCGATCCCAGAACACATTAGGGCTCAGAAAAACAAAACAAAACACATCCTTGCCGCTGTGGATACCATGGTAACAGAGACAGAGCGCTAAAAGGTTCTCGTGGAGGACTCTGTGATGCTGATAGATAGCACCTGCTCAGATGGGCACATAATGGCACGCCCACAACCCCCAGTGCACTTTTATCCATCACTTGCACTAGGTGGAGTTTGGCTATACGCTTCCGACAGCTCAAAGCGCTTTACACTGCACACTACAATGTCACTATTTTACTTTAAATATACAATGTCTCCGTAGTGTGAATATTTGGCTAAATAATAAGAATGTTTCAAGTGTGTATGTACATTTCCATCGTTGTCTACCAATCAGAAACAGGTTTGCATTTGCACTGCAGTTTGCAGTGATGCATTTTTAAAACAACCCAGCAGTCAACCAATGACCAAAAGAATAATGAAAACTGATTGTGGTAAATGCTGCACTTACTGTATATGGCGCTTTTCTATTCTTCCAGCCACTCAAAGCGCTTTACACTGCTTGTCACCCATTCACACAGTGATGACAGAGGCAGCCATACAAGGTGCCAACCGCTCATCCAAAACTGAAACTACACACATTCACACACATTCACACACCGATGGCACAGCATAGGGAGCAATTTGGGGTTAAGTATCTTGCTCAAGGACACTTTGACATGCAGCGGGAGGATTAAACCATAAAGCTTCTGATTAGTGGCCGACCCGCTCTACCTCCTGAGCCGCAGCCACCCTCAAATCAAACACCTAGGGTGATTTCAATTTTTTTTTTCAGATGTAAGTGCAGGAACCACAAGCAGAGCTTTCTATGGCAGACCAGAGTGAGCCCATAAAGTGATGCAAGTTACTGAAACAAAGTTATTAAATAATCTTTATATGTGAAATGAAAAAAAAAAAAATTCTATGTGCGTAGCATTAAGGAACTACAAACTCTCATTTTGTTATACAACCTTGTGTAGTATAATGATGAATAAATGTCCTTGATTCCTTGAAGTCTGGGACAGTTGAAAGTAGAATTTGGGACAGTTGCGAGTCACTGAGGAAAAAAATTAATAAAGTAAAACCCCTGTTCATTTTCCAATTTAGGACAAGACATTTACTTGCACCCTCTTCATGCCCTTTGAGGAGTTTGAGAAGATCACCACAGGAGATGAAGTCATCCAGTTTTTCCAGAAATACTTCCCTGATGCCATACCACTAATAGGAGTGTAAGTGACTTTCTCACCTCCACTCTTCTCTCTCCCCACCACCGTCAGTCTGCCTCCCCCTTTTCTCCCCACCCTGCCTTTATTTCTTCATCCAACCTGCCAAGCCATCCTCAAAAACACTTTAATTTCATCCATCACCCGTCGACTTCAGGCCCATCCACAGCCATGATCTGTGATGTGTGAAATTGCAGTTACATGGCTTTGTGGAGTGAGGTTTTAATTTGATGTGAAGCGTATGTTGTGGGTGACGGTGAGATAGCGGAGGCATGAGCTGTAGAAACGCTTGAGGCTTTCATTCACTCACTTCCTCTCTGGGTTATTTGGAGTGCTCAGGCATAAACATAACTGAATGCAATGCTTTTGTTCCTCTGTTTTGCTGTTTAACTTGGTTAGCATGGTTGTTTTAGCTTACTCAGATGTGACAGACGCTTTTGTGGCAAGAAAAAACAGTAAAGTGTGTTTAAAAAAAAGCAACTGTCAAAATTAATATCTCAAAATGGGTTTGTAATTGTTTTATTTCCATTTGTGCCTCACAGTGATGCTCTCAAGAGGGATTATTTCCGATTGCCTGGGCAGGCCATGGTGTCTGTCAAGTGCACCCCATATCACATTGGCGACAAGTGTGTCCTTATGGGCGACGCAGCCCATGCAGTGGTGCCTTTCTATGGGCAGGGGATGAATGCTGTAAGTAACAAAGAAAACAGGGAAGACAAGGCAGAAAACAATTGGAGACTCATTCATCCATTTATGCTTTATAGGGCTTTGAGGACTGCATTGTCTTTGACGAAATAATGGAGCAGTTCAGTGAGGATTTCAGTAAGTACCTTATAAATGAGCAAAGATTAAAGGGGACACAGAAGTGACAATTCATCATATTTTTTTTCCTTTGTGTGTCCACGCAGGTGCTGTACTGCCTGAGTATACCAGAGTGCGAGTTCCAGATGACCACGCAATTGCAGACCTGGCCATGTACAACTACATTGAAGTAATGCATATTTATTTAATATGTCCAATTTAACCTCATACTTTAAAATGCATCCTATAAAGTGGGGTTAAGTGATAGTGTAGTGACCCCAACACAAGAAATTGGATGGATGATTGTGGAAGAAATATAATGTGTCAATGTCACCGCATAAAAGTAATACATTGCCAGTGAAAGTGAAAGCAATAGAGCATTATGTGTGAACTGAACAGATGCAAGAACTCATCGATGCTTTGCAGACATATTTGGGAGCCATGTAACAAGCTACAGCCAATGAGAGCAAGAAATCAAACTCCTGCTGTCATCTGAAGTCAATATCTGAACCCAGTCTTATCATGCATTGATTTGCATTTAGGGGAACAATAGTAGTTTCTATCAGAACAGATTTTCAGTATTTATAACCCTGCTGTCTTTCCTAAACCACAGTACGAACAAGCAGCTACGTTTTTACCTCCTTTCTCTCACCCAAATTATATTCCTTTTCTTCGTTGTTTTTTTGCTGCAGCACAACAGTGATGTGCAAATCGGCTCTGAGTTCATTTAAAATCAGCTGCACTACTTATTCGCTTTAGAGACCAAGATCCTCTTGGACATTTCACTCGACCTTTACCAGTCCCTGTAGGCTCTATTGCCTTGTAATTTAGGTCAAGCAGCACAAACTCTCCAGGTGATTTCTTTATTGTGTGTTATTTAATGTTTTAAGTATTTACCTTAATGATTAGAGAGGCTGCTTTCAGTAGTACTGTGGCTTTACTCCAAACTGTTTCACTGTATGAACCTGTGTGTGACCTTTTGGATGTGTAGAAGGACATTAATTAACATTAAACCCTAACTGATCCTGTCGGCGTGTCGGGAGATTTAAATAATCAAGTTACACTGCTGTGCCTTGTGTGTAAATGCGCTCAGCGTCTCTCTTAATGGGGAGGCGCTTCGTCCAAATTCACCCACCCGCAACCACTTCAGAAAATTCTCACGTGTGTTTTT
Organism: Morone saxatilis; assembly: GCF_004916995.1. Lineage (NCBI taxonomy): Eukaryota > Metazoa > Chordata > Actinopteri > Moronidae > Morone > Morone saxatilis. The sequence continues at coordinate 3,343,504 of NW_023339751.1, forward strand.
GTGGCAGAACTGTCACAGTTGAGCAAAGAGGGTGACCAGGAACATGAGGAATGGGACCCAAATGCAGACTCAGAGGCGAAACTGGTGCAGTAAAACAATTTATTGACAAAGTCAATGTACAAAAACACTTAAGGGATGTTCAGAGAGGTCAAAACCAGATAAACAGTCTAATGGGGGCAAACAAATCCAACAGGGAGCTGGCAAATCCAAAGTCCATTCAATGGGAAAGGTCCAAGAAAACCAAGGCAGAGATTAAAAAACACTAGGAAGGCACTGAGACAGGGACACACAAATACTAGGAGGCTATAATGAGGGACATGAAATTAATGATGGCAGACAGTTACACAGGTGGGAAAACCCACAAAGACAGGAAGATTTTTTGGAGGGTTTTTATGCCTTTAAACAGAAAGTGAAGCTGCTAAAACAAGAGGAGAGTACAAAATGGAAGAGAAAAACCTAAACATGAGTGAATGAAAATCATAAAACAGAGAAAACATAACCCAGGGAGCAAAAGTAACAAAAACGTTCCTCAGCTATGCTCGCCCAACTATTCTATGTGTATTGATGACTATAAACTGATCCCAGTTTTACATGTAAAGTTCTAATCCGAAAAGTAAACACTCAATGTAACTGTGAAATAAATGAATATAATTGGGTAAAAAAAACAATATTTCCCTCTGAAATCTCGTAAAGTAGAAGTATGAAGTATCATATAATAAAAATTCAAAGTCCGAGTAACTCAAAATCGCACAGAAGTACAGTAAAGAGTAAATGTATTTTAAAAGTACAGAAAGTCAGCTTCTGTTCTGGGTTTTTTTTCCAAATCCAATTATCTGCAGATATTTACTTTCCATCACAGCAAGTGGACAGCTCCCATCCGTCCATTAAACTTCATACACTCAAACCAGCCAGTAATGGGTCTCAGCCCTATCCTTGTTCTTGCAGGTCTTAAATTCAGCCGCAGCACTTCGTTTTAGCTTAATAACCCCCCCCCCCATTTCACTAACGCATTTTTGTTCTGTAGATGAGAGCCCATGTCAACTCCAGATGGTTCCTTTTCAGAAAATATCTTGATAACTTCCTCCACTTCCTCATGCCAAGGACAATAATTCCACTTTACACTATGGTAAGTGTCCCAATAGACAAAATCATCATTCTCACATTGCTTAGTCTACCAGAAAATCTCTGTCAATTGTTGCCCTTCGCTGTCTCCAGGTCACTTTCACCAGGACAAGGTACCATGTAGCTGTGGAGCGCTGGCACTGGCAAGACAAAGTAAGACTTTGAGAAAATGTGTCTCCTCTTTACACATTCATTTCATCTTCCCTGCACACAATTGACTTTTTGTGGGATGTGTTTGAACCTTCTAGTATTGTAATTCGGGACTCTTTTGAAGTCACAGTATTAAGAGCGCTGAGCATGAAAGGCAGATGTGACTCTCTGGGTAAACACTTCCCCTTTTAGAAACAATGGGGATTTGACAGCCACTCCTGTAAAATGTTTAAACCCACGGGGATGTCTGGGCAAAATGCAAAATGACCTCTATGTGAGGGAGAAAAAACTGCTTCATAAAGTAGAACACTGTGAACAAAAATAAAAAATAGGGTGATATTGACATGTACAGACAGAGAGGGCATGATGGTCTGTTTCTTAACCGAGTGTAGGGAGGATGTTTATAAGATGAAGATAACAACGAGGCCACTGAACTAAGTGAAAAGTATAAAGCTGTATGTACTGTGGGAAGAGTATAAGGCATTAATAAACGTTCTCGGACAATTATAAGCAATACAGATTTTATTATGTTACAAAACCACACATAATAACACATTAATTATGTTAAATGAGCCTGATGTTTATGATTCAACTACTTAAGTCCGGTTTTTACGACACAAAGTCAGTCCACCACTTTGGTCCAGACCAGGGGCGGGTCCAGAGGGGGGACTTTGGGATTGGCCACCCCCAAGTGCACCCTATTATCCCGTCTTTCAGAGGCAGATATCATGTGAAAGTAGAAGACCTGGAAAACCTGGCACAGCCATCTTTAAAGGGACCTCTTGACCTCTGACCTCGAGATATCTCAATGAAAATTTGTTCTATGGTTATCCACATGTGAACATTAAATTCAAGCTAATAAAGTTTTCTTGTATTTTTCACAGGTGATAAACCGAGGCTTGCTGTTCTGTGCCACAGGAGCTGTTTTAGGAGGCTCCTACCTGCTCATTAAAAATCCTCCTGATATCAACAAGCTCATCATCCCTGCTGAGAAAATGTGGGACAGGCTTGCGGCTCTCAGGACCCCCTGAGCACTTTCTCTGTCTCTGATCTGACAGACAAGGTCCAAAAACCGCAGCATCAAACACTAGAATGAACTGACAGGGTCCACATTTTAATTAGAGCCTGACTGAATCCTCTAATGAACACTATGAAGGCTCTGCCAGGCAAATTAATGTACTGTATTAATGATTGTCCTAACTTATACCAGTCATAATGATTTATAATAAGGTTTTCTAACATTTCAACAGTGTTTAACGATAATGGTTTGACTAAAATTTGATTTTTTTCAGTCTTTAGATTTGATTATTTTCATGCCATCATCATTTGCACAATTTGTAATGTGAAAACAAATGTCAGTATTAAACTCACAGACAGGGGCTAGTGTACATCCTGTATGAGTTTATATAGAAACTTATGCATGAATAAATATTCCCTCAGCTTAGTTACTGTCTCCTGTCTTTGGCTCCACTCGTACGACAATACCTGCAATAATGTGGACAGCAGAAAAACAAGTTGGGAAAACAACAATGACTGATGATCATCTTTAAAGTCGCTGACCTTGTTAGCAAACAGTTTATAGCCATGAAGCCACATTAGCATTCACTTGGAGGTGTGTTTGTGTCCACCTGGCGAAGTCCAGTATTCATTATTTTAACTCTGTTTTGTTCTCCACCAACTCCTGAGAGAGACATCTGACTCTCTAACTCTACTATGTTTACCAGCTAGTCTCTAACGGCATCTTCCTGCCATTTGGTGCTGAGTACGACAGGTGTTTCGAAATTTTTTGCTGCAAAACAATAAAGTTGGACAGCTAAACTATGGGCTGAAACTACGAGGTGAAGGTAAAGGGAGCTGCAGATTCAGGTGATAATTCTCTGTAAGTTCATCTGTACGAGCAACCTTTCATATTGTCACATTTGATAAATTCAACTGTTAAAAAATATTGATTATAACTTTAAATCAGCATTTGATATATTGGGAAATACGCTTCTTTGCTTTCTTGCCGAGTTAGATGAGAAGACAGAAACCACTTTCATATCAGTCCTTTCAGCATGAAGCAACAGGCAGCAGGTGGTGAGCTTAGCTTGACATTACAAAAGGAAACAGCTAGCCTGAATGTCTAAAGCATCAACATATATAAAGATGAACTACATGGCAGCTCTCCAAAAGTGAAGCCAAACTATCTCCATCGTCCCCTGGTGCCTGACTGCAGTATAGGTCATAATACATTTTTCCCAAAGATGGTTTCTGTCTTTTTAGTAAAAGAGGTAAAAGAAATATCTAAAATGAATCAATTAACATGTGTATATAAGTTGTTTAATCCGTATAAAAAACTGCTTAGCGGCTTAGCTAGCCATCATGGCCATAGCTTCATATTTAGCGAAGATATGAGTGGTATCAATCTTCTCATCTAACTCTTGACAAATAGGAAAAAATATGGATTTTCCATAATCTCAAACTATTCTTTTAACTAAACAGTAAACAAAGACCATTCACTCACTCACTCACTCACTCACTCACACGTCCTCACTGAACAAGGGTTTTATCAGCTATGGAAATCCATTCATAAAGTCTATTCATAGCTGACAGCCCAGGAGGTTATGAAAGGAGTTTCTCACTGGAGCATACTGAGGTTCCAGTCTCATCTCCTCTTATCTAATTACACTCCTGTAGTCCTCATACATATAAATCCACCAAATGTCATTTCGCAGTGACTGCTCTCGTCACACCGGAGGGTTAGATTGCAATGAGATAAGGTACACAAGCTAGGTAGCTTAAAATAGGATCTCTTTATTGAATCCATACACAATAATGTCATATTTGTGTATTATGGTTCATGGCTAAGGAACTAAGGCTTTCCATCTTACGTTTTACACACTTGCAGTTGGGTACCAACCAAAAAAATCTACATGTTGATTCATATTTAGGTCCGTAAAACCACTGGCCTCTGAATACTGGACACAGCTCTGCAGTCGTCACATACCGTATAATAAGTGGGATATTTGACAAGTGTCATTCGTTTTCCAAGAGAAACATAATACTACTTCTATCACCACAGCTGATGTTAGATGAGGATGTCACACTTTCATACTACCTGCTTAGACAAAACACTGTCAGGAAATAGGTTTAATTGAGATCTTGGGCTGACAGTTGGATATTTACAATAAGTTATAGCAAGTCTGTAATTGTGTGTGGACGCAGAAATGTCCAGGAAGGTCAGACGGGATTATTTTGGCTTGGAATTGCATTTTAAGTTCTAAGGCATACGGAGTGGTGGAGTGATAAGTCCAGTCCTTGTGGATCACAGCGGCCTCACTTGAATGACATTAACCCCCGAGGAATCTCCACTCTTGGAGGATACATCCAGGTGGCGGAAGTCATCACTGGTGATGATGAAGACGATGGAGGAGGAGCTGAAGGTCACCCTCTTCTTGGGTCGGTCCCTCCTGCTGCACGCCCTGGACATGACGATTGGTCGGATGGGGCGCTCGACCGGGGCAAGGGGGCGCTCTTTGAGGCCGCGCTGCAGCCAAGAGAGCCGGGAACAGAGCAGCTGCAGCAAACAGCGCCTGAACTGTGAGAGGATGAGTAGGAGGACAAGCAGAGGCAAGAGATAAAAGGGATGAAACGGCATAATTTCCTTACTCATTTGACAAACACACAAGATATCAACCTCTAAGGATACCAGCAAGAGTAGTGTAAATGACAATGCCACTGCTACACACACAAAACATGCCTACTGTACATACTTAAGCTTGGAAAATGTATTACAACACGTATAGGAACCATGTTCTGATGCAGATTTGTATTCTCATTTTGAAATAAACCTGGGAAATCAAATTCTGCACAATTTTGTGTAAAATGATCCCTTAAATGATCATAAGAACTAGTTTCTTTGATCACTTTGAAACACAAGAGGAAAACCATCACCACTAATTTAGATGCTATTGATTTGCCCTATTTGTTCATATTCAATTCTGGGTTCAGCTGTGTTCACTGGAGGAAAGAAAATCGACTGATTACACAGGGAGTGGCCAATGAAACTCTCTAGCAAAACACGTAATGTATTGATTCATTAGACAGAGGCAAAACCTGCACTCTGCAATGAAGGTTGAACCACCACCCACAGTTTACTGATGTCCCATTATTTGTAGGTGTTAAAGTTGCCTAGAATTAAAAGTTCCTTCCAGCCAACAGAAAAAGTTCTTTACTGCAGGTTTCTAATCTTTTATTTCACTTAACGACTACAAACCCTTCTGCTCATGAACACGTAGATGAGGGGGTTGTAGGCTGTGCTGGACTTGGCAAAGAACGAGGGGATGATAGCCACTGTGGGAGAGACCATGCTCTTCCTGCCGAAGGCCTCCATCATGGACACAACAGCGTACGGCGTCCAACACAACAGGAAGCAGGAGATCATCAGAAAAAACATAACGGCGACCTTCTTCTCGTACCGCAAGATTTTGATGATCTGAACCGTCTGGAGGTCCTGGATGGAGCGCAGCTAAAGGAAACAGGAGAGAGTCAGATGCTATCATGAGGGGGAAATGTTTTGTATCAAACTGTGGTTTAACTGTGCAGTCCCAAGGTTTGACTGTTTTAAAGTGTATGTGAAGAAGATTGGGAGCAAAGCAGGAATAAAGAAAGTCACGCCAAGACAATCATACAGCATTTGTCAGGAATGACTTAAACGACCAGTGTGAACGATTTTGCGGCATCTAGTGGGGGGTGAACACCCCTCGTGCTGAAATTGACGACCTGGGAATGAGAATGGGCTAAAGGCCCTATCTACAGCCAGTGTTTTTTGTGCGTTCTGGGCTACTGTAGGAACATGGCGGTTCAACATGGTGGACTCCATGGAAAGCGACCTATGGTAATATGATTCTCTAGTGTCAATGATCATGAAATCCAGCTGTCTGCGGCCCTTTTCTGCATTTCACCCCCGTCCCTCTCTCTCTCCCTCCTTTCCTTTTCCTTTCATGTTTAGCTGTTTCTATCAAACAAAGGCATAAAAAGCCCAGTAGTTCGCTACACGCTTGGAAGGTGAGCGGTATTTAGTTAGTTGCAACCTGCAACTTCACCTCTAGATGCCACTAAATCCTACACATCAGACCTATGAATCATTAATAAAAGCAGTTTTAGCAAAACTGAGAGAACTGGCACTGAGCATGTTTCTATTTAAGACCATACAACTGCTTATAAGTAGGGCTGTGTATGGGCAAGAATGTGATATGATACGTATCATGATACGGGGGTTACGATTAAATTGCAATACTGAAAGCAAGGTGATACACTGCAATTTAGAATAAAGAAAACACCCCATATGGATAAAATATGAGTAAAGGTTTACTTTTTATGCAACCAGAACAATGGGATCTGCATTTGCATCCATCACAGTCGCTGTAACATCCAACATCATAGCCCTCAGTTTACGTTCGCTGCTATCTATCGGTTGGGGGTTCAAACACAAAAATCAATACACTGTTTTTGAGAATTGAAGTGTTCACTGTACTGCATTATTACCATAATCTCGGAAATAGTTGACAGCTCAACGTTGTCATACTTCAATAATAGACTGGGTGACTGACACTATAGATTAGATTACACCCTTCAGCTAAAGGGATGAGACAATAGAGCATATGGCAATTTTCTAGACTCCCTCAAGACAAGTCTACAGCAGCGGATTGAATCACTGCAAGCGTCTATTTTTATTTATGAATGCACAATGTCTGTTTTTATTCATGTTCCATATTTCTTATGAAGCTACAATCTATTTCCATATTAATGTTGTACTGTTCTGCTGTTTTCTGATTTTCTTTGACATCAAGCCAAAAATATTCTGTAGGGTTCAGTGTACTTCACTTTGAAGATTTTCATAGCATCGTGACGTGTGAGGATTCCTCCCAGGTCTCTGAGGTGTTTTGTGGTGCTCAAGCTTGGGGCTCTGAGGAAGCAGCAGCTCACACTTCCTACAAGGCTGTGAATACTGCAGGAAGGAATGATAGCGGCTGCACCAAACTGTGATGCAGACAGACATCTGGGTCATTTGATTAGAAGTGCATGGTGGTTTTCTAATTTACACGTTTGCTTACATACTATCCTGTTTAAACACTTGAGTGGCCATCTGCTCAGTGGCACAAACAGATTAGAGAATCTCGTGGCTCCCAAATTTCTATCACACTTTCTCCAGCGTTTTTTTTTTTGCAGGAATCATTATTGTGAATGCTTAACCCTAATCCTGACAGCCCCACACATGTCATATATTACCAGACTGTCTCCTGTGTCTGATGACATGTGCTGACACTCAAAGGCTGCACTTCTACGGTTCAGTACAGGCACAAGGAACAATGAGCTTTCCGATGATTTCCACAGTACACGACAAGCCCTGAAGCCGCAGAAGCATATTATGATAATGGAGCCTGTAATGAAAGAGAAATGAAAGGCACTCGGCCAGCGAGGGTCAAGGATATTCTTTTCATTAAATAAAAATCCAGAAGAGTCTGCAAAGTCTGTATATGTACATACTTTGAGCGAAAGTAATGATGTCCAGAGTATATTAGTCATACATCTAATACTTTATTTCACATCTCTAATTAGAAAAGGCGAGATGCTCTGAAGAAATTGTATGTGCTCACTGCTAAAAAATAAAAGAGTCTTTATAACTGAGTCTTCAGTGAGGTGGTAGCACTGAAAGCAGTTTGTTGTGTAAAAACAGTTTTTTGTTGTTTGAAAACGTCTTAAAGCAGTTGAGCAAAAAAATACACACATTTGAAATGTCAGCTGATGTGTAACCACTGAAAGCAGATGAACGGTCAGCACAGTTTGCCAGGCTGCTGTAAATAGGGATTTGTACTTAATGACTTTCCTGGTTAAAAATCCAGTGTGTAGGATCTACTTGCAGATCGCAACTCCCTCGCTTCACACTTCCCTTACATGCTTGATGTAGAAACTACGGTGGCCATGAAATACACAAAAAACGTGACCCCACTGTTTAGTGTGAGTTTGCTCCTTTTGGGCTTAAACAGTGGTTTAACATGGCCAGATCCCATGGTTATGAATATTATATTCCATTTCTGCCATTAGATCCTCCTCAATGACACACACTGGAGATTTAATTAAATAGTTAAATAAAAATAAAAACAATGAAAGCAGATGAAATGTCTGTTGATGTCAGTGGTGCTGGAGGGGCTGACTATTGTGTGCACTGTAAGCATGTGAAATGTCAGTTAGTTGTGTGATCTGAAAGTTGCTGGAGAATAAAAATCAAGTAAAGTGTGACACTGAGATGCAATAGTAAATAATAATAATACTAATATTAATAAATACATGAACACATCTACATGACTTACCATTTGCACTGTATAGAGGATGTTCCCGTAGCAGTAGATCATAATTCCCACAGGCACAAAGAAACAGGCCAGGAGGAAGAAGAGGATGAAGGAGGCATCATTTGGATCCTTAGACGCCCAGTCCAAGGAGCAGCCCAACTGGTGGATCTCCAGCGTGTAGCGGTTCCACCCCAGCAGAGGAGCCCCCGTCCAGGCCAGGGAGTACAGCCAAATGTGGCCGATGGCCCGCCACGCCCAGGGGAAGTCCACCACCTGTGCATGGACCACCCGGATGTAGCGCTCATAGGCCAGGGCAGCCAAAGTCATGATGGAAACGATGCCTGGCAGCGGAGGGGGACAAACAGCCACACTGAGTAATGCAGAGCACTCACTGCAGGATCTGGGTCAGTGGCTACTCAGCGTCTCTTGGGACTTCAAGAGTTTCATCATAATTTGTACAAACAGAATTTCGAACATGAGAACAGAACTTCCTCGTGCGTGGCCAATAGTAGCAATCAGATGCTGGTAGGTCGCAGGACCACCTCAGGTCAGAGCAACAATTAACCACAGCACACTGAAATGATTTTACTGTGATTAAATTCTGAACATCACATTCAAGCAGTTTGTTGTGAATCCTTGAAAACTCACAGGAAGAGACTGTTTACTCCCCCACACACACACACCTCTAAGACCTGCATCTGCATCATACAGCCTGCTTTTTCCACACAAAGTGAAGTGGTTTAGTACTAATGGTGTATGCATCCTACATTGTGGATCATTTTGTTCCTGCTTTTATATGGCATTCAAAGAGCACATCTATAATTAGGGCTGCACAATTAATGGGAATATTATCAAAATCACAATATGGCCAAGACAGCATTATAATAAAGCAATGAGGACATATTCTGGCCTACAAATCTTTAGTTTCGTAAAGCCCCCCCTAAAATGTCACATCATCATGATTTTAATAGTTTTTTATGTGAAAATTAAATTTCTGAAATCATTCCCTCAATATCTGTCATATCTGTCAATATGAATATGTATAATCAATATGATGTTTTTACCATATTGTGCATGGTATCTCAAATTGATTCCGTACCCTTTTAGTCAATACACATCACATAACCTATGAATCCTTCTAATTACATACTCCAATACCCTCTTCATGCCTGTCTGGACTTCATTAATCTCCCGATTCGATGGGAGTAACACAGGTGTCACTGAACAGACACATAAATAACAAACACACCATACAGCGACTTGTTTCAGGTTGTGCACTCCATGACAGCCACCCAGCTAGAGTTTCAGCAGGACAGACATGCATTGACAGAACTGCCAGGGCTTCTTGCTGCAGCCTCTGTGGCCTGTGTGTGTGTGTGTGCGTGTGTGTCGGTCGCACTGACACCAACCTCTGCTGAGTAACGGCATTTGATAAGGAAAAAAAGATGACGGCATGGTCGCGTACAGAGGACTGGAGGACACAGAGAGAGCTGGGGGATTTATTTTTGTACACTTCCATTGGTATATACTACAGCCTGTGTCAGCAGGGCGCCATATATTGTGCTCATTTCATCAAGTGTGTGCGATGGGAGCCAGGCTCTCCAGATTTGTGATGTTCATACCAAACTCACGGCTAACTGCGTGACCTTGGTGTTTCACGTGTAAAAATGTCACACAGTACATCTTCAGCTGCTGTGCTGTGCTGTGAATGGCTGGAGGGAGGGGGGCAGGTGAGTTCTCAGGATGGGGCTGTAATTGAAATGTCCATTATCTGCCAGGTTTGAGTGAGTGTGGGCCAAAGCAGAAGCAGGACATCCTTTCTGCTCAATGTTGTTTTAATGATGAAAGATATCTTGGATTAAAATAATAAATATGGATGTAAAGTGCCAGGTATATGCAAGTATATCGAGTATACCCACTTATGTTTCAGTGTGCATTGTGTATACCTACTTCTGTCCAATTTTCATAAGTGCATGAAGTAAGGAATAAAGAATAATTAACTCAAAATGCATAATTATGTTATAGTGTTATGTTTCTCACTTGTCTGTGGGCACATCGTGATCAGAAAATCTGCACCTCTTCAGTGGTTAATGTTAATTTCATAATGATCTTTAACTCCCTGAAGTCAAGCAGCAGAAGCTAAGTGACAATGCACAAATGCTAATTGCCCAGTCTTAGATGCCACTGCTTATAACACAAGGTGTTTTCATTCTTGGCTGTATATAGTGGGGCATAAATTAAGAGTATACCAACCTCGCCATGTACCACTACACCACTGCACGCTTTTTGATTTGAAATCCTCATTTGTGACATATTTGCAGTGCAGATGACAGAGGCAAAGAAGCCAATGTCAATTAAAGGACAATAAGATGACAGAAGAAGAGGGCAAACCGTCCACTGCCATCTCAGTGTTTGGTTTACTGAAACGCCTTGAGGGGCCGCTTTAATGAGCTTGTTATCACACATCCATCCTCCTCAGCTGTAATTCCTACAGGGGTGGGACCTGAAAATGACCCTGAGTGTCCATTCACACTTCACTGCTGAACACAGTTGTGCTGGTAATAAATAGAGAATCATGTCACAGTAAAATGGATGCTGAAGACATAAAGATTCCTCCGCATGCAGCAGTGGTGTGCAGAATATGCTCACTTTATATAAACAGGAAGATAGTATATAATTAGAAGGGATCCAAGGTCGTTAGATTTTACTGCAGCTCATCATAGGGGAGACTAAAAGGTCAGTAAACTGTTAATGACACAGTTTAAGCATCCACACATTCTGTGATTAAGTGTGCACAAGAGCAAAGAGAAAAAAAGGGATTATTTACATGAATTTATAGAAATGATTTCATGCGTCATAAAAGAATCTATATAATGGATGAGCTCACTTCTTCTACATATTTATATTACATTAGGTATTTTAATATATAAATAAAACAAATAATTATGGGGCAGACAGTTTAAAACACTCATCAACAACTATTTAAATAGTTTATGTGACAACATTAACAATATGTGAAACAAATACTATAAGCAAACAGTTTCCTCTTCTTTTTTTATTTAAATCTCTCACCAAATAAGCTGTTGCTGAATCCGTCCCAGATGCATGTCGCCTGGCTCCAAGTCCATCCGCCTTTGACGCACGAAGCAAACGTAAAGTTTATTCCGATGACAGAAACCAGAAAATCACTCAAACTTATGTTGACCAGCAGCAGATTGGTGGGCGTCCGGAGTCTCTTGAATTTGCAGTAGAGTATGATGACAACCGCGTTATTGCAGAAGCCGAATACTCCAATGGTCCCGATGGCGAACGCCAGAAGTTTGTAGGTGCCAACAGCAAAAATATAATGTTCTGCGCTTCTCTCGGCTCTGGTTTCGTTGGCAGAATTCATCGCGTGGATAAAAACTTGGTTTCCAGCATTGTGCTGCGCGCGGTGTGAGGGCGCGCGTCCTTGGCACGAGAGACCGCCGCTCCTCCACGCGCTCCCCGCGCCGCTCATTCAAACCGAACCACTGCTGTTTGCTGAAACTGGGTCAATGTACCACCGTCAACACACACAGCTCATCAACGTTACGTTTCCGCCTGTGCTTTCAGAGTAAAACCGTTTTTGACCTACATGTTTGGCGACGAACACGCGCCGTATTGTGTGGTTTTTAAAGCTGCGTTTGGACAAAATACAGAAGGAGCATTAATGAACAAGTGCCCTCTGATGTATATACATAAAATACATGGACAGATCATGCAGTAGTTCAGTTATATTTCATGTTGTATATACTTGACTATTTCATACTTTTATTTTGAAACCAAAGTCTCCCGTCTTATTGTGACTAACTGTGGGGAAACTGATGTCGCATTCAGTTTAATCAAGACAGTCATGTGTTGTAATGAAACAGTTCTGGTGTTTTTAAATGTATCAAGTGATTTATGACTCATTACATTCATTTGAAGTTTATTACAGAGACCTGGAGGCTGATTACAGTTTCTCATCATTAATAATTCACACACAAACAAGGAACTCTCTTTTATGAACACTGGCAACCTGTTCTGCCTGAGACTGAACTAAACACTAACATATATTTATATTCACAGATGCTTTTTTTTTTTTCATCTGCAGCACATGTGAGCAGCTACACAGGTCTAATTATGCTCCTGTATATATGAAAGAGTAAACTTATGATCTTTTTATTACTGTGGCATTTTAGAAAAAGGGGTCTGTAAGATAGGAGAGAGTGTGTAAACAGCAGGAAAAGAGGCACCATAGGGGGAAAAAAGTGCATATCTAGGATCCAAAGACACATTAGTGTGTGTACATTTCCAGTATTGGGAGCCTCCGTGTGAAGGCCTGACAGTGGTGAAACTCACATCCCAACTTATCAGACCACAGACACTCAGCGGGCTGATTAGTTGTATGTCTGAGCCTCCTGTGACATTTCGAGGTGCTCTTCTTGCACTCTCGTCTCATTTTGTGTCCACACAGGAAATGTCACCGTGTTGAAATGTTGGATTCTTGCAGCAACGTTGTTTTGCCTCTGACCTCATTTTCTCTGTGCCTACAGGTTGATTCAAAATAGCGGATTTCTCTCGAATAACATGAGAGTGTGCGTTGGGGATGTGCATGACACACATACTCCAGGAACGTTTTAATTATGCTCCAGCTCACCCACTGACACACTTGTGATGTTCATTCATAGTTTGAATGTATTTAATTTGAGGTACAGATGAAGCTCATTTTGTTATAAAATCCTGACGTTGCTGTAGTCTGGCACTGTGATAAAATGTGTTCTCCTTTTTACACCAAAGACGTTGTAAAGGGGAACTGTAACCGCTGTAGTCAGTGGTTCATTTTCCTGTTGACTATGTTAGCACAAGTCACTGCTTTTTTATGATTAATATTGACCTCTCAGTGTAAAGACTGCTGCAGAAGAACAGCAGTGTAATAATGTTGCTATGCTGGAAAGCAGTTGCATCACCGACGAACGAGGTTCAGGCCAGCAACACTTCCAAAGAAATAGCTAAATAAAAAATTAATAAATAGGTGAACAGCATTCAAATACAACAATTCCATGTCGTTAAATGTCAGACTTTACTTATAAGAGAGTCTTCAAAACTAGGTCTAGGTTGTTCTGTGGAGGCGTCCCTCTTTTATTTGTTGCTTACTCTATTCCTGCTGACATAATCTTCATATGTTAAAGGCTTCTGTTTGAGTTTCCTCTCATGCTTTTTTATATCTGGTCAGAGTTTCTGCAACTAGGCCAAACTTACAATCAAAGTATTTCTCTTCTCTTTCTCATCTCTCTCTCCTCCCCTTACTTTGTCTTTCTCTCACTCTTTTTATTGAGAGGAGATGAACATAAACAGGTTCCACTGAGTGGAGTCTTATTAAAGTTAATCTCTGAGCATATGAGCCTTTGCTCTTTAGCAAAGCCCATCTGCCTGCATACACACACGCAACTGTGCCCCCTGAGAAGTAATTACTGTAGCATCACACTCACTGTACTGTGAACCGGTTCTATGATGAATTTTTAAGTGGCTTTTCACTGTCACAAACATCAGCACTTCAGATGTTGGAAAACTCTCTTGAACCACTGCTTGCACGTCTACACACAGTTCAGTATCATTATACCTCTACTGTCCAGTCGGGCTGCTGAGTAAATTGACATCTGCCTCCGAGGGAGCTGGTGTGGAGCTGCAGAGAAGATGTGATTATTGGGGCTTATATAATCACTAGAACCACCTTTATGCATGGGTACACGACTGCAGGCCAAAGGTGTTCGCTTGTTGACCTTTTCCATCTTTGCATTCTGCTGGAAAGACAATTTGAGTCGTAAAACATTTATTCTTTATTGGAAATTAAAAGCACAATCTTTAGACTACTTTAAATGGAAAATGCAAAATCCTGCACCAGAAAAAAAAGCCAGAGCAGGTGCGTGAATCATTTACCAGGCAGATTAGTGGGGGTTTAAGGAATGAATAACATTTTTTGGAAAGTTGTAAGTTTTTCCTTAGCATTTAAAAAAAGGTCCACATTCATACGAAGGCACTGTGAAAATGATCCTCAGGTGATTATTAAAAAATAATGGTATCTGTGCAAAATATTGTTTGTTGCTTTGTTTAAACCTGAGCCTCTAAACCTGAAGCCGTGGATGGACATTGTTAAAGTAATCTTTGTAACGGAAAGGATGATGGAGAGCAAACTTTAGAAAATGGGAGAAATGGACTGACGAGATGGAAGAGGATGCTACCTTCCTGTGATTTCCTCTGGACAATAAAAATAAATCAAATATCATGAAAAACTATCCCAAAAAGTTTTTTTTAAAGTTTTGGAAGCTACGAAACTGGCAGAACTGTGAAACTAGTAATCATTAAAGCAAGTACTGGTCTAATCTTCTGAGTTTAGGTTTCGGATGAAATATTTTAAAATATATTTAAATATGGTTCATTTACCTTTGTGTTAATTTCATTCTTACCAACTATGTCTCTATCTTTACTCTTCAAATTACCCAATAATGACTCAGGCAAGACTTGCTGGCAGTGATCACCCTAATGAGCTACTTCAAAAGTCCACAACTGAATTCCTGAAGTTGTCACTGTAGGAGCCTCTTGACTTACATGTGGCCCACACTGATTTCTCTAGCAGCTGCATGGCGCCTGCTCCTTTTTAAATGTTAAGCAGAGATAATGCATGTGTCCAAAAAACCAGCTTCTCTCAAATTATTGTGTTATATAATCCCCACTCTCAGTGAGGGATTAACAGAGAGGAGAATATGAACTTGGAAGTTGAGGACAGGGGAAAGTGCAGCTCTCAGTGCTTGCATAAGTTAAAGGAAAGTGTTCTTTTAGCTTCTCACATCAGTTTTCACTCCTTTGTAGCTAAAATGCTCAAGCATTGACAGCCTGGTGCTGTTGGATTTAAACAGTTTATTAATATCATGAAGCTAAGTAGTTTATGTAAGAGAACATTTCTCTTGTAGGCTGTCATTGTCATTATCACACTTGTCGTTCAGCGGCGGAGACATTTATCGTTACCTATCATTGTTCCTCCTCACTGTCATTGCAAAGTGTCGCTGAGGATTTGCCAAAGGAGCTCTTCTGTCTGTCTGAGGAATAAAAATGTGTGAATGTTTGAGTCCTGCAGCGTCTTTGTCTTTGACATGGAAAAGAGTCAAGGTTATTGCAGGGTAAGATTAAATAGAGATGTAAACAAGCTCTGCAACAACTTATGGACCACCGAATAATGAAGATCTCTTTTCACCAAATTTCCTATAACGACTGAAAAATAGAGATAAATGTTGGCACATGCAAACAATGTGCACATGTGCATGGTTAGACTGTGGTGAGACAATGTCAGGAATTTTCCTCTAAACTACTTTAATCACTTTGTTTTAATGTTTCACAAGACCCAAGTCAAACTCCAGGCAGCCACGAGGGCAGCCAGAATTAAACTGTAATCACAGTGACTCACAGATTGATGGCCCAATTCTGCCCCCGCAAAATGCAACATAATTATGGCGGGCAATGATGTCAGCTGAATTCAAGAAAATTATCTTTTAAAGGGATTCAGAGCACCAGACGCTCGATAAACACGCTAACCTTTGTGGTGCATCTTTATCGAGTTATGAATAATTCATTACAGTCAACTATATCTTGCTCTCACAGTAATTGGATGAGATAGATGTGTGTGTATGTGGGAATAAGTATTACTTCAGAGCTACAACAGCGTCACAAATGTTAACTACAACATGTGTTAACATGGCACAGTGAGACATATAAAAAGGTTATCATTGAGTTTGAGGTCTATTCTCAGACACAGAGGAGCAGTGGAGGTATTCTTGGATGCTTCAGATCTGTTTTCCTCCCCTGGAGGTTTCTCCTCCAGTGGAGGCACAGGTCCAAAAGGGTTTTGTTGTCAGGCTGGTGTCTGGTATTGCACCCAGTGTTTTCAAGCCAGGCCAGCGTCATCAAGGGCTGCCGGAGGGATGCAGAGATAATTTCCAAAATGCCACATATTCAAAGCTGCACTGATTAATATTTTCATATACAAAAACAGATCAAATGTGTAATCGCTTCCAGTAATGAACCCACAAAGAATTATTACCCAACTATAAAGTGCACACATTTAACATCCTTTTCTAAATAATAATAAAAAAACAAGCAGTTCTCGGCTCTCAACCCTGATTTCTATTGTAGCAGTTTAAGCTGTTTTTAACTGAAAGCTTTAATAAACTCACTTTACGCTACCTGGCCAGAACTAAACAGCAGAGAGATAAAGTCGGCAACTAGCTAGCAACATAGTGGAGCATTTTGCAGCTAAAGAGGAGATTATCTTACTGGAGACCAAAACAGAGCAAGAATGAATATTAGACTAACATTCATCTCACGAATTCTCTAAATTAATGCTAATGTTGCAGTGTCTTTTATGTGTACATTTTTTGCTAATATATGAACCAGAACAACTGTAAATGGTGATAAAATATCAATGTTGTATTTGCTTGTTCTACTACCCCAAAATGGCAAAATAAACAATTCATGCAGCTTTAAAATTGTTGAAGAAATCTTAAGCACTTAAGAGGTAGGGATTTAAAAAGCCTTAAATATATAGATTAAATAATATTTCATATATAATCAAGTAGTCACATGTATAGTGTAGACATGTAAAGTCACATAACAGACTATGTTCAGCAGAGATTTAGGGAATCTTAAAACTTCTTAATATTTCACTTTTCAGTACATTCAGGCAAGATGGCACATGAGTTTCAGGGCCCAATCAAGGTTTGTGACTAATGCAGCTTTAATTTGAAAATTAAAAAATGTAATATATGTATAATAAATAAATAAGTAGAAATGTAACCTACCCTTTTTTATCGATAAAAAAGTCTCTGCACACCTCTACCATCTACTTTAACATGTAAAATATACATATTTACAACTACTTTTTCTCCACATATGAAATAAAACACTTCTGTGTGCCCACCGACAGCTTCATTTCCCTCCCTTCTTGTTGTGTGTTTTCAGTGGCCTTGAGATACATTTGTGTTTCAAAGTGATGGAATAGATTTTACTTGTTTTTTTCCACACACACTCCTGACCTACATCTCTCTTCACAGACATAGTTTGAAGCGGTTATGTCAATGTAGCAGCGTTTGCTTTGTGCACCTCTCTCTCTGACATTCCCCCCTTCCTCTCAAATGTTTCTCACTTTTCTTTCTGACGTTTTTTGGTACAATACTGCAAACGGTTTGATGTCAATACAACACACACGTCCTCCTGCACCAACACGGACAGCGACTGACTCATGTTACAGTTTGTGTCAGAAGTGTCACAGAGTTAGATTTGATCTTTTCTGT
Source organism: Morone saxatilis (assembly GCF_004916995.1). Taxonomy (NCBI): domain Eukaryota; kingdom Metazoa; phylum Chordata; class Actinopteri; family Moronidae; genus Morone; species Morone saxatilis. The sequence continues at coordinate 3,361,451 of NW_023339751.1, forward strand.
TAGTTGTTTTATGCAGATGCACCCTTCATACATGGGTTTGGTCTGCCTGTGGACACTAAAAGAATTCACCACACTCTCACCCACTGGGACCTGTCAGTGTCAGCTGTCTATTTTCTGCTCAACTCGATCAGCCTGTCTACTCACCTCACCGCTGGGTAATCGCATGCCAGTCTAGTGCTGCCTTCTAAATCGGCCATGAGAATGAGGGTGTTTGTATTTCTCTCTGACTAACTTCTCTGCAGTGGTCATCATTATATAACTAACAACTTTGCAGACGATGTCCCTTCACCTCACTCTGAAACATGCACTGCAAGCCTCAGTGTCATCTTCAATGTCCTTTGCTGTCACCGTGAGAAATGCTGATTCATAAACAATCGGTGGTCCTCCTCATCACATTAATTGGATTGATGTACCCAACACACAGAGCCATGTGCACAGTATTCTCTTCTCCTCAAAGCTTAATACACAAAAAGTAATTTGTGGATTCAAAAGAAGGAGTGGTGGGAGGTTTTAGCAGAGTCCAAAAATGTAAACTCTATAATGGCAGCCTGGAGGAGGCTCCCCTGAGAAACTGTGGCTATTTAAAATCAATTCATTGCGATTTTACAATTGATTTGCATAATTAATGTCCATCTGGATTACTTTCTGTCCTGCAGCTCAGGGAATCACAACACCCCAGTCAGTATGTTAGCTGTAGTAATTTGCGTCTAAAACTCTTCTAGCAGCACTGTGCTTTACCCAGCTCGAGGCAACTTACTAAACGTGAATATGTGCAGACACAGCAACATATAAATCAACATGATATTAGAGAAAACATTACAGAAAGTATGTTTTTAATAGCTATTGCACCAAGTTATTGCACCATTAGCTTATAATTGCTGGTTTAATGCCATGCCTGGGGATGATGAATCTATGATATAATGTCAGCATTAGACAGTTTCTGTACATATACACAATATACTGAATGAGGAAGTAACTAAATTCTTGTAAAAACCTTATTTCATTTGGTGATAGATGATGGTGTTTGTGTTATCTTGCTTATTACACACATATTTTGTACGCTATTATTTATCTTGAGTCATGTAAAACCACTTTTAAGTCAGAATAACAATGTTATTGAGATGTATAAGTCGTGATTAGCACTGAGCAGCTGTGCGTTGTGAGTGGAGTCTAGTGATGGGTCTAGTGAAGAGACATCTTCCATTGTGAAGCATTTTGCTAGACTACGTAAACTCATGATTAAGCCTATAGTATTTTGTGCAATTATATATATCTTTGAATGGACAGTGAGAACCCTAAAGTTTTATCCTTTCACTTTATTTATACAGACAAGTGATGTAAATTATGTTTACTCTTAATTACCAAGCACTTTAGTAAGTTCATGTTATTTACAGGGCTCCCTGTTGTGTGAAATGCACGATAAAGCACTTTGATGGGCAAATGCGCTCGTCAAAGTATGTCCATGAAAACTGCTTGCTGTTGCCACTGACAGGCTCAGATTGCTTTTCTAAGACAACATTCCCACAAAGGATCCCTACAGAGAAAAACCTTTTCATTTAAACAGCAAAGCCACCAGACTCCATTGAAAAGAACAGTACTTTTACCTCACAGAACATAGGAGGTCTACTTCCATCAGTTAGTTAGTTTTGTTGTGTTCTAGTTTCACTACAATGCTGCACTAAGTGGAATTTATTAGAGAGCTATCTTTTAGTTTGTTTACTTGGTTATTTGGTTTAAAAAAAAACAATGTGTGAGTGATATTGTGATAGGGGCCATATAAAAATAATTTCATGTGTCTACTTTGTCATTTTGTGAAAGTATATGTGTGTGTGTGTGTGTGTGTGTGTAAACCATTAGGGAGCAGCTTGGATGCAGGAAAAATTCAGTTGTCAAGCATACATACATTGGATTTATTCTAGTAACCTTAATGTACTTGAAGTGTGCACTGTGCACCTATATTATCTGAGAAAATACTAGCATTATGGTAAATGGTAAACGGACTGCACTTACATAGCGCTTTTCTAGTCTTTCGACCACTCAAAGAGCACTACATGTCACATTCACCCATTCACACATTAATGGCAGAGGCTGCCATGCAAGGTGCCTGACTGCTCATCAGACTCTAACTAATCCATTTCACCCACACTCACACAGAGTGTGAACTGCAGGGGAGCCAGGGGGAGTTTGGCTCCACTTTATAAGACACAAGCTCCCCTGAAAACCTAAAATTTTAGGGTGTCTCTAAAATACTGACAGTGTGCTTTTTTTTGCCATACATTTATATTTTTCTGAATCTTCATCATCATGGATCATATGTAAACTTTGGCTATTATTGATGTATGGTCTCATTCACTTTAATAAAGATACCAGCATGCATTGTATTATTGCCATCACCCTTAAAGTGTAGGAGCGCAATATCATAAACTTTAACTCAATTTAACTCAAAGAACGGCAAAGAAAAAAATAACTTTATCAGTCCGACCCATTTTATTAATTTCTATGTTTTATAGTCACAGTGGTCCCTGTGAAGTACCGGCAGCCTGTTCTCATTGCCAAGCTGTCAAATAAAGATGTGAGCAGTGTTCAGTTTACACACTGGTCCTTTAAATTACTTAGATTGGGAGCAAAAAAAATGAATGAATTACTCAATATGTTACTTATTGAAAAAGTAATTACGTTACTTTACTCATTACTGAGTTTTTTAATTGTTTGTTCGTACTTTAGTTACTCAGTCCAAGGATGCTTTGAATTACATGATAAGAAGTAAAATCTTATGTGCTCATAGATTTTCCAGTTTAAAACCAAAATAACACACATATTCGCTACAATACATTCAACAACAACAACAACAACAACAACAACAACACAAAATGCATGATTCTAACATTTTACTCACATTGCAGAATCTGGTTAGTCTCAAGTGCTGTAGTGGCGCGTTTGATCAGAGACCTCCGTTTTTGCTGGCGGGCATAAGCAGATGGTATCTTACTGCATATTTTATAGTTGTCACCATTCTCATATTGACCATATTGTCAACGTAGCATTGAGGAGACGAAAGATAAAAGGTCACAGCAGAAGAGATGAGAAACGGCAGCGCACTGGGACTGTAAAATACAGGATTAATGCACCTCAGTGTCACACAGTGTAATAACTGTATTTTATTTTCAATCTGGACAAGCAGACAACTGGAAATCACAGTGAAAGGGGAAGTGGAGCTTTAAAAGTCAGCATACAGAGACCGGAGCAGGACAGGTACTGAAGCAGACGCTGCTCATAGCATGTCTCATTACTGGTATTGATATTTCAGTGTAAAAGTATTCAGTATTAGCTCGATGTGTGGTACCTGATTGGTGACTCAGGAAATGACATAATTAAAGATGACAAACTTTGAACACATATATTGATTTTCCTTGTTAACCTGAAACACAGAGAGCCAGCCAACTCTCACGTATACCTGCCACAGAGATGGATCGCAAATTGATGTGGACACAAAGTTCCCTCTAACAGCTAGAATGGACACCAGGCTGTCATGTGATATGCCTGCGTTAATCCTGTGGTGAAGTTGATGATAGATGATGAAAAGAACTTTCCAGACTTCTATTCCCACTGAGTAAACCCCCTGCAAAGCCTGAAAACTTATAGACATGTAGGGGGTGGGAAACCAGATACCATAGTCAGGGCATGGTGACAGTTTAGAGGCCAACTGATCCTCCCTGAGTCACCAACACTGCAGCTAATTTCTCATAGTGAGAACAGACCTGGGGCTTTGTCCCGGGCTGGTTTAAGGTGGACAGAGGTGAGATGGAGGGTTGTTTGTGAGCTGTTCAGGGTTGGGGCAGTTAATTCTGATACTTTTGAAACTACTTACTTAATTGCCGTTGTTACTATTATTATTACAAGTTACTTGTTGGAGATTTTTCAAGTTATACACCAATCAAATAGCTGGTGAGATTTGAAATAATATGAAGGAAGGGTCAAATGACACATGCATATTGATCAAGATAATCTAAATGTAAGAAAATAATTATAATTACTGGTTGAATGATAATGTAGCATCAATTTTAACTGCAGTAACCACATTACGTCACCATCATTATTATATTTATTATAACATTCCTCTTCTTTTTGTGTCACTATTGTTTAGCTTTAGTTTTGCACAATAATAATAAAAAAGAATGAACTATACTCCTGATAGACTGATACACGCCAGCAGGGGCGGCATGCCTAAGAAGAAGTCAAATTGAACACAATTTTGAATAATTGTGAAAATAACGTGTTAAAAAACAGAAATGAGCAAGTATAATTTAATGATCTGTTATGGCTCAGTTTAGACTAATAGATAGACAGATAGGCTGAAGTTTACTGAAAAAGACAGATTTGGAAACATTTTTGGGATTCTAATGCCACCTTTAAATATTTCTCTCTTCTTTACTAATATGGCACAATGTAATGTTTTTGAGTTCAAATATCAAAAATATTGATATATGTGATTGTTTGCGATTAAATCAGCACATTTCTGCAACCCCTTAAAGTGTCCATGCCACTGTCTTGCAACCCTATGAATACATCTTTAGATCTGCCCCTGATGGTGAATGTAATAAATTACTTAAAGCAGTGGACCCCAAACACTGTGATATCCCTTACTTCATCTGACACAGGAGGGTGCACACAGAGACAAATCCTCACAGTTAAACAGCCACTCAGATAACCACGTAGCTAAAGAAATGCTCTCAATGTGCAATCACTTAGCAGTGCTTTTCTGCTGAACAATCCTGCTGTCCTTTTTGTGTCATTCTGAAAAGCCCACAGTGTATTCTTCAAAAAGGACACTTTGAATTGGATTCATATGTTTTTGTAAGGCTACAGCCAGCAGTCACCGTGTCCAGCTAAAACATACTTAACTGCAATTGGAAATTAAGCCCAATCGAACTTTTAAGGTGCTGGTAGGTTAATTAGCTTAGCTTTCCATGAAGACTGACAGCAAGAGGAAACAGCTAGCAAAAGCCCACAAAATACCACATTGTATCTGGTTGTTTAATACATAAGCCGAAATGGAAAAACAAAACGTTGTATTTGAGCAACGCTTAAAATATTAATATTTCCTTTCATGATTTCCTCACTTATTGCTAAAATGAGATTAAAAAGACATGTTTGCAAATCATTTACGTACTTCCTGCATGGCTCCCTCGCAATCAAGCTTCAAAGAGACAAATTAATTGCCGCTGTGGTGATGAATGAGTACATCATGTTGGGGGGTTTCTTGCCAACTTTGGAGCATGAGAAAATGTGTCTGTTCTGATATCCTGCAGGAAGATTGAGTGTGTACCATCTCTGTTATTAAAGGCCTCAAAGCTAATGGAAATGTGCTGCTTTTATTGTTATTTCTCACCGGAAAACACAAACACCTACTCCTGCTCCAGTAACCTTGATCCTTGAGTGTGTTTGTGCATTGTGTGGGCCATCACTTCGGTTGTTTTACAAGACAGATACTGGTCAGATAATCTCCTTGTCTCTGCCTGGGTATAGACCATAGGTGTTACCAATGATACTTATTAAGGTCCTGTTCCATTTAGAGTAGCAGAACCTTTCCAATGAGCCAACGTGCACAACAGCAGCACCTTGACCTGAATGGAAGAGAACCTGAATTAATATCATTAATAACACCAGTGTTTACCCTAATATTTTATGTAAAAATGGCTGCTGTGAAAAAGGCCTGAGAGAATAATATTCCCTCTCTGACTCCGTAACTCCAGCTGCCTCAGCAGTGAGCCAGGAAGAGGGTCTGACATGGAACAAAGTCTTCAAAAAGGTGAACTGAGGTGTTTCAAGTAAAGATATTTCAGCAGAGTGATCAGATAACTACAGTGATACAGTTATTGCTAATTGTGGAAGTAGATCAATGGCACAGGTGGGAAGTTTTTTTCAAGAATCTGCACTGTACTTGAATATTTTTTTACTTTGAACTTTTAGTCCCTACATCTTTGCACAAAATTATCTGTACTTTTTACTCTTTTCAATACACTTTGGTGAATCATTGATTTTTATTTTGCACCATTGCACACCTTCCCAACATCAAGCAAGGTCATATCACACATGACAGATGTAACACGTAAAAAACAACATAAAAGACAAGAGACCCTATTTTTAAGTTTCAGCTTTGCACAGAAACGGCTGGCACAAAAAAGTCCTTCAGAGAAACCAAGAGCGTACTTTGTACTTTGAGTACATTTCAGAGCTCGTACTTTTGTAGTAAAAGAAGTTGGACTTTTACTTTTACTTGAGTCTTTGTTTAGACAAGTATCTGTAATTCTACTAGAAAGAACGTGTGTACCCTATCCACCTCTGATCAGTGTTATTGTGCAACACCAGAGAAACAGTCACATTTTGTCGGGTATCTAAAGTTATGTTTGATCGTTGTTCATGTTCCCTGTTTTCTTTGTTACGCCTCTGTTTCATCATGTAGGTGTGTGTCTGATCGCGGTGAATTGGTTTCACCTGTGTCTCGTTATTCCCAATGACAGCAATATTTAATGTGTGTGTCTTCTTCACTCTTTGCCTTCATCTCAATGTCTTTGTGTCTGGCGTTCCAGCCTTTTGATCTCCTTGTGTCTGCTTTATTCCCGGTTTTTGGGTTCCCTGCCTGTTTCCTTACTGTGCCTTTTGTCTGACTGACTGTCAGACTGATTACCTGTGTAACGAACCCCTTTTTCTTTTTCTTTTTTTACCTAAGATTGTGTCCAGTTGCTCATGGTTTTCCTGTTGTAGCAGTCCCAAAATGAATTTGTTCTTAGTTTGTTCAGCAGAAGCCTGAAATGTATGGGTTTTTGGCTGCAAGGACACACTGAAAACTTCTTCTTCTTCTCTACTATAGGCTTAAAGAGGTCTCAGTTCTATTTAAGGAAGGCAGCAAAGTCAAAGTAAAATAAAATTAGCATACAATAATGTGCAGCTCCTTTTTACTGGAAGTCCAAAATTCAAATGAACCTCATTTAAAAGTTATATCTGAGAAAAAACTCAGGGTCACACCAGGGTTGGTCACTAATTCATTATCAATGGACTAATTCCAAAATGTGTCATTTGATAAGATCATAACTTTAATGGGCTACTCTGTGCTTTATGTAGATTGTGTTTTAATTTTGGCCTTTTACATATCCTTGAATACTGGGCAGATGCCAGACTTGACTGTGTGAAAGGGTGAAACAATCCCAGACAAAAGTAAGTCTTATGGGTCAAAAAGTATTAATAAATGGAAATATAATACTTATTTTTTAATATATTTTAGCAAACTATAGGCGCATTGTTTCACTGTGCTGCCTCAAGTTCAGAGTCAGAAAACTAACATTTACTAACTGTAGCTGAACATTAGCTGTTAGAAAAACTGTTATATAAATGTAACTAAAAAGAAATGAGGCAACATTGTCCATCCACTTTGTGTAAGTTTAAGCTATTTTGAGTTGGGAAAACTCAATAAACATGTTGAGCAGCCAACATGAAAAAAACAAAAAGTAAAGTAAATATATAAATAGCATCAAATGTAAAAGTAATTTTTTATCCTTTTTTTTTTTACCAACTTTTGTTTATTGCTTCAAATTGACCTTGAATATTTTTCATATTATTATTAACACTGCTTACATTTTAACAATAAATTGAAAAACACATGTTCACATTTAATCATTTATGTTTAATGACCAAATACATAAACACATTCTTGTTAGTATCTCTAACTTCCTGCAACACAGCAGAGTAAATCAAAACAGTTTAAACTAAAAAAAATGGAATTATCTTGATTATCTTCAGTAACCAGGTCATTCATTCTTGAAAGAGACATTGCTGTTGTATTTTTGGTGCTTTGATCATCACAAGCCGAGTGTTATCTGGTTCCATTATATTGGAGAGAAGGCAGAAGTTGTTATGGCTGATATCTCCAAAACTCAGCAACTCCCAACAAAACAATCTTAACAGATAAACAACGCTATGAGTAAGAGGGAAAATATGTATTTTTAAATGTGGGGTATACTGTCCCTTTTAACCTTTTAACCAGTTGGTTTGGTAAGTGAACAGTCCCCCCCTTCACTTATGGGTAAAGTTCAACAGTATGTACATATAATGAGCACAGATGTTACCAAAGGTCTACCAGAGGCAGCAGTCTGTGTGCGTCTGATGTAAATGTTGGTCGTGTTTATCTGCAACCTGTTCCCAGTTATATAACGCTGGAAACCGGGGAGCGGAGTTAATTCTCCTGGTGGACACTTTCAGAAAGAATCTGCTCTCAGGAATCTTATCAATGAACCAACGAGCTGGGTCAACAGTGTGAAGCTTTGAAGGTGTCTGGAAACGCCAAGTGGAAGATGGAGGCAGGTATAAGACGATAAGCTCATCTCATCTTTAATACATTACCCTTCGTCTTTGTGGGAGCAGGGCTGAGTCAGACCCCCGTTTGAAGTCTTATAACCTCATTAGCAATCGGTTTGCTGATAGGGGCTGAGGTCTCGTTTTCTGCACGTCTTTAAGGAGCAAGACCCTCAAGGAGGAGGTTTGGATGCTTCTTTGATGTTTGCATCAAGGGATTGTGTGTTTCTTGCCAGCAGAATGGTCCATTGTGGCTGTGAATCCATCTCTTCCAAACGCATTCACACCAACACAAACACACACACATTGCATTTGATGTCTCCAAGCAAGGCCTCTTTCATGAAAACCTTCAGATCAAAAAACTTACCTTTTTTTTTCCAAATCATACTTTTACTGTCTGTGACTCCCCTCACCTTAATTCCCCTCTGATCGTCCCTCTGTCCACTCATTTATTTCACCTCCCTCCACTTAATGATTTTTCCAGGTGGGGGCTCTTTCATCCATGTGGTTACAGCTGAAAGCCTGCAGCCGGCTGTCTGACATTTCAACCAAGTGACAGCCGGTTTCTTGCAACTAGCAATCAGTCGCAAATGGCCTGCCAGGGCCACACGGAAGATTTAAAATTTTTTTCTAAATGTAGGTATATTATATTGTATATGTTGTACGGCTGCTACCTTTATCAAATATATCTCAGTGAAACTTCCTGGTAAAATACAAAACAAATAACATAAAATAAAATATGTTCTTCCACTCACTATAACAACATATTATCTCTCATGTTTCCTTTGTTTGTTCTTTCCCGTGCTGTGAGGAAGGTGCTGTCCATCACCCTGAATCCATGAATCCATGAATGCAATTTATAAATGTGATTTTGCGTTGCATAAAAGGTATTATGTACCGAGGTAATGGCACACTCCCTAACAGGTGTTTGCATCTGGCTGTGAGTTGGAGTGTGTGCAGGATAGAATTCACTGGTTTACTGTGTCCGTCTTTAAATGTTTAAAGGGACAATAAATTCTCTTGCTCTGCCTGTGCAGTTGTATAACATAAATGTTGAGAGAGACAGCATGATCATGGAACAGTGGGGGTGAATATTTTCTTTGACCTTGGAAATCCATTTGTTCCTAAAGGCAACATACTATATTATAGAGAGAATTTGTCCTTGCTCAGTTTTATGCTCTGCTTCAGTGTCACCAAATGAGTGGTAATAGCCATTCATATTATCTCAAAGGAAATAAAACAGTCAAAAACGTTGTATTAATAAAATTACATTGACAAGTTCCTTTCATTTTAAAACCTACTCAGAGATTCATCTCACGGCCCTCTGACTGTACGTCATATCAAACTGAGCCTCAGGTTCTGTAGGAAGGATTACTTTACCTAACCCTCCACTGTAATTACCATGGCAAATGTCGCGGAGGTTGATTGCTATTCAGAATCAATTTCAGCGTTAGAGAGGATAATCTAGGGGTTGCATCAATCTGTCATGATCTGTCAGCAGGCTACAAGCTACCTGAAGGGATGCAAACAACGCCTTAATGATCCTCTCTGCTGCTGACATTCTATCATGCAATCATCTGTCCGCCTGCAGTTAGTCACTACACTGTTACATGACGGATGTGGCCTTTTCCTGCGCTAAAATATCTAACTTTCCCCAGGCTGTTTCGTTCTGCAGCAGCGAGAGGATGTGTGGCAGGCTGCCTCACTTAAAATCAACAAAGATTTAAAGATGTGCTACCCAGGGAAGTGTGATATTAGTGGGCTTGCTGTTCATTTTGATGTGTGAAAATACAAACATAGTGTGAAGATTGTTTGTTCCAATTTGCCGAAGGCGTTTAAGACTTTATTGACAGCATTAATATCAGCACAGGTTCAACCTGAATAGCAAATCAACATTTCTCAGTGGTCAACAATACATTTACTGGTGTCCAAATAAAACCCTCTGATGGATACATTATTGATCTATTGTATAAAAACACTGCAGGTACTGGCTTTAAAGTAACTGCAGTGCCTGTAGGCAGGTTATTCTTTATTCATGCTTTTGATCCAGTTCAAAGTCTGTCATGTGTTATGTATGGAACTGTGGTAGAAAGCCATGAAAAGATTTAGATTTTTGATTTCCAAAGGAGTCAACGTAGTTATAAAGCTAAGAATCGTCATATCATTGCATACAGTTCATGTGTGTGGACAGGTTAGTAATTCATGTGAGTTAGGTAGGTAATAATAATACATTACACCACTGATAAACTGTCTGTAGCTGAATAGGGTCGGCCTGTGCTACTGTACTGTAATGTCGGCCATAATGGTGGTATTTGGAGGGCCTATTTGTCAGGTGGTACGCGGTTCAAAGGTTTGAGAAACACTGCATAACACTATATAGGTTTTGAAGCGAGGGCTGCTGAGATTCCCATTTAAAGAGCGCCAGTCACACTTTCCTCTCTGTAGATGTTGTTTGCTCGAAATTACGTTTTTAATGAATGTCTCTGCAATGTCACATAGTGTGCGAAATTTGGCAAGACCAATTTTCATGCAGGTACAGACTGAGTCAGACCCCTTTGGAATCACTTCACTGTGGAAGCAGAAGAGCAGGAGAAAGGGACACGTGCAGGCAACTGCAAAGAGCTTTTTATAGCATCACATCTTTCTCTAAAGTCAACATATATAGGCTTTGACCATGTCCATCTCACAGACCATTAGTGCCACTCATTATATTGTGTTTTGTTTTGTTCCATACTACGCCATTGTAATGCTTATAGAGTGGCAGGCTTTGAGGTGCAGGAACACTGAACTCTGGGCAAGTATGTCGCTCTTTCTTCAATCTTCCAGATTGAAATATTTCAACAACTATTAGACGGACTGACAGTTTCATAAAGACATTTATGTTGACTTGACTCTTGAATTGACTTTGGTGATCCCTTGACTTTTCCTCTAGTGTCACCTTTTCAGTGAAATGTCTTGATAAGTACTGGGTGGATTGTCGTACAAAAAAAACCCATCTCGCTCAGGATGAATTATAATAATTTTGCTGTTCTGATGTTTCATTTAACGCCGTCATCAAGTCAAAAAATTTATTTGTCTGACAGGCAGGGCTGTGTTTAGACTTTTTTGAATTGGATGGCACAAGTGGGACTTATGCAAGGGTGGCGTGAAGTATGTGTCTCTGCGTTCCATCATTCCCAATTTATGCAACTCTGACACTGTTTATTGAACCCAGTCTGCAGAAATATTCAACTAGGTGAAAAAACCTGCATCGTTTTTGCTCAAACCTGCATGGGATTAGCATAAAGTTGGCATGTCTGGAAAGGGGAGACTCATGGGCACCAACAGGACCCATATTCAGTCAGATATCTTGAGTCAGAGGTCAAGGGATCACTTTAATCTGTTATTAATCTCAAGTACAGCCACACAGAGCATAGTGTAACTGTAAAGTCTTAAAGTCAGCTGGTATGAAAGTTCCCCTCTGATTTTAGTTTGTAGCTAAGTCAGGCTAAATGTTTCCAGAGCAAACCTCTTCCTATTCCAGATAAAACATATATTTTTGTTTTTCTTATCTGGCTGCAAACATGTCAATAACTGTACATAGGGTGCATAAGGTATTATTATTTAACAGGAGACAACAGCATCATATTGATGCTTTCATCCATTATTGACCGACCAATGTTCCAATGCACCTGTCTCTGTTGTATAGGTCATATCTATTAGTCATTACTGTGAGATACAATTATAAAATACCACAAGGATCATTTATTGCCACTGCTGTGGCATCATTGTCATTCTAATCATGTCTGATAAGCCTGTGTGGGATGGGCGGATATGCTGAGTGTAGGATGCAGAATATGTGATAATGGTATTTTAGATGTGAAATGATGCATATTTAAGTGACGTCCCATTTACATCTCTGTAATGTATGACTATACCATAATTTAACTTGTCAAAACAATCTCATGCAATCTGACACAACTGGAAAAAAACAGATTTACTGTGATCAAAAATTGAGAGAATCATTCCACCGTGGCTTGTGCTCAAATGATTTTAGTTTTATTTAAAGCCACCAGCAGTTACGCTTCACTCCCACATTGGTTGCAAACATGGTGGAGGCGGACGGCTTGCTTGCATCAGCTAATTATTCTAAGCAATCAAGCAACTGACACAGAAAATGCGACGGAACCTATGTTGTGCTCTGCTCACTTTCACAATGACATATTATGGTGGAGGACTGAAATGTTGTGACAATTAATGTTATTGCTGCAGTGAGATAGGTGGGAGAGCAAATGCCAAGGACCAAATAACTCACAGGGACATCATTAACATTAGAGATTTTATTAGACATAATAAGGTGGATCGGATGTTTTATATCTATTTTATGAAGAGAAATCAAGAGTGTGTGCTTGGCTTTATTCTTCTAAAAAAGAATCCTCTATAAGAAATGCACATAAAAACACAATTTTAATGACATCCCACGTTTCACTTCACTTAAGGACATCATCACAGATTCCTGGGAGGAAAAGGTGGAAAGTACAAACATTTACTGTTTTTTTTTTCTTCTGTTAAGTGATGCTACAAAGTGCCAATTCGCCAAGCACAAAACTGCTCGACAGCAAAGTTAATGTCAGCCACCACGGGCCAAGTGAGGCAGGACAATCTGTTCCACAGGACGGTTTACAGGGAAATGCCATCAACGGGGATCTGGAACCACTGAAGCATTGAGTCCAGCTGCTGTGCTGCACCTCTGCCTGGAACAGGATCAGAGGAGCCACACAGTCAAGAGATTACACACGTAGAATTAGGAAGGATATTTAAAAAGGAAGTGGGTAAAAATAAGGAGATTTGGTGGGAGGACTTTTAGACGTTCAGTTTTTCTCTGCGTGCAAAGCTAATGCACAGAATTAAAACTGCTCTGACACTGAGCTGCTAACCTGCGATCTCTCTGCAGCAGTGAGGTTTGGGATGTGATGCTGAGCTATTAGGGAGAAAATGGTGACCCTTTCGGGTGCAAGCGTGATTATTGCACCGAATTTTAAAGAATCTATATTCTAAGTAAACTCTAAATATGTTAAATGCAGTTTCTATAACAGTAAAATACCATCATATCTTGTGGCAAAACCTTTATTTATGATGCATTTTAAAGGAATTTATATGGAATAAAATAGTTTTTTATATTACAGACTGTAAATTGAACAGAAAACCACCAACTGCGTCTGTTGATGGTAAAAACTTATATATATAATTATTAATTTATATAGTAAAATATATAATATAATAATTTATAATATAAAATATAAGTTCTTTTTACATTATAAATATAAATATACATATTTAATGACTTTGTCTAGCAACTTTTCAGATCAGAGGCGTTGACTTAATTTCACAAGACTGATATAAAACGGTTTCTGAGAGCATGATAAATGTATCCACGCTTTGTTGACTTCACAGGTCAACTTCCAGCCGCTTTATGAGTGTTAAAGGTTGCTACTGTTGTATTGTCATTAGTTTCATTAGCTATTTCCAATTAAATTTCTTTGCTTTCTTCTTACTCTTATGAACATGAAATATGGCTAACATTAACTGCTTGATGCTTGACAGTCTTAAAATCCCTGCCATTTATGTGGTTGAGATGTATTTTTTATATTCAAGGATCCATATTTGTTTATTTTTATCAGCTCTGCCAATAAACTTTAACTTTGTTTGACAATCGAATGGAAATAAGAATAAAATATATAAAACTAATAATGTATTCAGCTAATCAGCTTAGTTTAGAAAACTGTAACAGCCACAGGAATGGAAAATTTGCTGCTTGAATTTGTGTGTTTCTGAACCTGCATCTCAATGTCAGAGTCAAGGAACAAAAGCAAGAAACATTAAAATGAGCTCTGACATCAGTGTCCGTATGTAACTGAATCGATATATGGCAGAGTTTACAGTTTACAGTCTATAATGCATTAACATCTGCACAATTATCTAATTTATGTTGGATAATCAATGATTTGACATTTGAGAAAACAAAACCTTTATACAATAATAATAATAAGAGTCTCTGCTTCTGTTTTTCTCTGCTTGCTTCTTCTCTCTGAGGGTTTGTTCTCACCAGACAGGCTATTGATTGGACCCCATTCATTATCCTGATGCCTGGCTGCAAAACATGTACTGCCTATTGTAATATAAGGAGAACCATAGTGCTGGTGCTGCTACAGTAAAGCCCTACAATGAGCAACTACAATGCAATGTGAAATTATAACCAATGAAATGTATGGTTGCATGGTCTCCTGGGACACTACAGTAGATATAATAATGAACTTGGCCTACATTTTACACACACATATTGTGTGTGCATCTCTGTGTATAAATTTAATTCGAACTTAGACTTGGATGAGCTCAATGTTAAAGAATAAGTGTTAAACTGAGAGAAAGAGCGACAGATTATCTGCTAATGACATTTGTCACTCTTTGGTGTTTGTCCAGCAGCTGTCTCAGCAGATTGTCTTGGTTGGAGGGAGAGATGTGCATGTGTGTGTGTGAGTGTGTGTGAAAGTGGTGGCTAGGATGAGATTGGGTGTGCACAGGGGAGTATCCCAAGGACAAGGTCAGTGAGGAAGACGCAGCAGGAAGAGTGGGAGGGAGGGCACAATTTGAGAAATGTTATTCATGCATATAAACATACAGTATATCACATATTATGATATAGCACGAGCCTCATGCTAAGAGCTAACATGCCATGCTGGCAGGTACAATGCTAAAATGTCACTACACTGATGCTATAACAGCCTTTATTCATTATTCATTTACACTGCAGCAAGAAGCAGCCCAGCCTCCAATGCCATTTATTTAGCGTTGTTGTTGACAGTGTGGGTGGGTGGCTGTGGTCAGTGACAGCGGGATTAATTTTTCATCTGCATTCATTTCTTCCCTTATTTCCAGCCTTTGAGTCGAGTCTAACTTTCCATCTCATTTGCCGCCTTGGCTTGCATTTCTCTCCCTCCCTTCTCCTCCCATGATCCTCCTCCTTTATCTCAGTCTAGTGGAGGTGGTAATCGGCGCAAGCAGAGGAAGCCATTGCTGAGACAAATGAGAGAGAAACACACACATACACATTTAAGCAAAGGTGAACTGGTAACACATATAAAACATCTGTGAACCTATTGACAAATCTGCACTCTAGCATGGTGGTAAACAGATACATCGAGATGGTTGTGGCATATTCAGGCTTTATTATTTGAATTATGAACAAAGCACTAGTAGAGAAATTATCATGTGTCACTATAAGTTTCATGCATGGAAAGGCAGATTTCCTTGTGGAAGAACAATAATAACATTGGAAAATACAAAACTAAATGTGTTTTGCTTTCTGATGTGAACTGTGAGCATCAGAATAAGTAGCTTGTCAAAAACTATTCAATGGTCATTTGAATTATTAGAAATAAGTCAGAAATGGTTCTGATCTGCCACCAGTATGCATCAGATTTGGTTTGTAAGTTTGAAAACTTAATTGGTAAAGACAGGGGATCAACTATGGTCATGGTAAAAAGAAAAAACAGTCTCCTACGTCATAGTGAAATACTTACAGAGCTAATTTTAGACGTTTGAACAAACAGCTAATGCTGTCCTTTTTCTGTTGAGGACAGACTGTTTAGTCTCTTTCTGCACAGACAAAATGTCAAAGCTGTGGTGAGTCAAGGGGAAGTTATTTTTGGTATCTAAACCACAGTTTTGTATTTGTACTTGAATGAGACCAAAAACCTTCAAGACACTACGTGAGATACCTTTTGTCTGTCTAGTCGGGATGTAGATGATCAGAATGTTTGAATCGCCCATAAAATTCAAGTTAACTGAGCAAATGCTTCAATACTGTCATCTGGTTGTTACATGTGATTCTATGAGAAAGAGATGGAGACAGGAAATGGACAGTAAACAGGGGGAGGTGATGCAGAAGGTGACAGTCTGCGTTTGCGCTGCAGGGCACTGGCAGCTGATGCCCGCGGTGCCTGCAGATCAATACAGACCACTTCTCCACCAACAGGCTGCTTGAGAAGTGGTGAACTGACAAGTCACAGTTCTGCTGCCCCCGAGGATGTTGTGCTTCCCGCTGCAGCCAATCTGAAATTTTCATAATTAGGCTCACACTGTTGACTTGATGTGGTGTCTGACCACCTGTGTGCATTTCTGCTCACTACAGTTCTGCAGTTTTTAATGGTGGCATTCATTCAGTTAATAACTGTACTGTAATCCATTTGAAGTAAATGAGGTGAATTAAGTCCCATTGTTCTTTTTCTTTTCTTTACAGACATGTAACACAGTAATTATAGGTTCCTCCAAGTGCCCTTGAGCAAGATGCTGAACCCCAAATTGCTCCAGACGTAGTGCATTGGTTTATGAATGTGTATGAATAAGTTAGTTTCTGTTTGTGATAGCGTCACTGTATGGATGTGTGTGAATGGGTGAGCACAGCGTGTAGTGTAAAATAGGCTTTGAGTGGTCAGAAGACTAGAAAGGCGCTACACAAATAGTCCATTTACCGTTACCAGCAGGTGAATCCACTAAACCCATCCACCCAGTGGCAATATACAGTTCTCATATGCTTAGCAAGGAAGATATTTATCAAAAAAACATACAGTTTGAGATTTTGGGGACGTTTTTCCTCCACAGATTTACTTTGACTGTAGCCAAAAGGCCTGGAGCGTCCTCAGCCTGCTTTGGCATGGAGGAAGGGATCTGCGGATACATAAACTGTGTATGCTCTAGATTTTATTATAGGATGCCCGTGGCTGTCTGCTCCCACAATGCATATCTAATTGTGCTGCAATGGTTCAATGGATTCTCCAGTCACCCCGTGGCTCAGGAGAATGGTGACTACAGGAGTGGTCGCAGGTGGAAAGGAGTCCTTGCACTGTGACCAATTCAACTGTCCTCACTGCAGGAGAGATGGGGTGTTTTTTCTTCTGCTGACACATCAGTTTTTAAAGCTGCAATATGCAGTTTTGCAGGAATTATTATTTATTATCAGTATGTATAGGGACATTTTTTTTATTCATTTATAGCAGACGTTGATAATGACATGCTGGAAGCTTGCAGTATGACAAGGACGCTGTACAGTAAAGCATCTCTGTGTCCACCACTGCATGTAATAAATGTAACAAAAGTGTTTTCACTTCATTATGTAATAACATCTGCATTTTGCAATAATGCCACATTTCTGAACCCAATATATTTTCCCACATTGTGTAATATGAAAATGATTTCTTTAATTAACTGCATTTTGAATAAGCTGAAGCTTCTTGTTGGTCTTTTGGGGAGCTTTGTCAAAAGTTAATAGTAAACCCTGCAAGAAATAAGTGTGAATGAGTTTTTCCAGGTCTGGATTTGGCATTAAGTCCCTGACTTTGACTGTAATTGTAAAATGATTAGAAGCTGATTCTGGCACTGTCAACTACAACACAAGGCAGAGGCACCAAAGATAATAGGAGTCTAATTTAATATTTATAAGTTATATATCTATTGTATATTATATATAAGTTTTTAATAATTTCTTAATTGTTAAAAATATAATGTGTAAAGATCTTATTAATCTATTCTTATATTACATTAGGCACCATATTATTAAATTTTTATCATACAAAAAAACACCACAAAATTTAATAATTTATTACAAAATGCAAGAAAATTAACTACATATGGCATTCATGCTGTTTATTACAAAATGTGAGTGTTATTACACAATGTGCTGTTACAATCCCTCTTTAATCCTCCTAAATAACGTTTCAGTAATAATTAAGCCATACTGCAGCCACAATCAGCTGCTAACATCCTCACTGTGTTCTGAAGGGGGATTGGCTGTGTTTGTCAAAGATGAATGATGTTGTTTAGATATGAATTATGAAAGGCAACAACAACAAGACTTTGCTGTCTGAATGTTATTGAAGCTTTCAACTTTTTATTTATTATAACATTTTTATCTTAATTTGACCTTTTATGATTTTAGTGTGTCACATACTTTCTCTACACTCCTATGTTCTAGGAGTTCGACCCCTGAACTGTCAATCAGTCCCACAACTCTGAGTGAACCCTTGACCCCTGTCGTTGAACCCATCACTCCTGAATTACCTCTGTTCAGCTGAATCCCCAGCAGAGAGGAATCTGCCCAGCTCTGATTAAATGATCCCCTGCAGTTGTCCCGGCAGGCTGGTGACAGGCTGTTAAATGGGTTGTTACAGTCTTTAAAGTGAACATTGCTCTTGTTTCAAGCACCTTTTCCCCACTTTTCTGCTCATCTCTTTTTCATTTTAACCAGCAGTCCTCTGTAAAAAAGCCTCTGGCACAAGATTGAAGCCACACATAAAAGACAAAGGAAGCATTATAAATGACTGAGTGTTAAACATACATAGGTTCTGGTGCGATATGAATAATGCATGTGGGCATCAAAAGCATTTATCTTTATTTAAAATTCCCACTCAGCTGGAAAAATACTGTATTTAATTTCATAGACAAATGACAAAGCTGACATTTATTATTTTTCCCCTTTGATGTTTGAAAGAAATACAATTTCAGCATGAATACCAATGAATAATTGCCCAGTGTTGACATAGTTGAAAAGCAAGCTATTTAACTTGACCTTAATTTTCATGCTCTTTGTTTTCAGTGAGACATTTTTTCCGCCAAACTGGAATATACTTTCATTAAATTGCTCTAGAAGTAATCCATCAACAGTGTTTTTCATGCCTCTACAAGGCTGTTGTTTTCATACAACAGCCTCTTTCTAATGGAATTCCCGATGAGTATATTTTGGTTAGTGAGAGGCAACATAATCACCGTCATTGTAAATTCACTGCTTGTTTTTCTGAAATCTGTCTGCTGTGTAGGAGATCAAATGGCAAGACAACTTTGTAGAGCAAAACTGTGAAAACTCACCTGTTGCACCCTTTTTAATTACACTTATTCATCCGTCATCGACACAAGGCGGAGCACACCACGTTTCCAGTGAGAGAAATGACTAAAGACTAAATTATATGACTGTACTTTTGTGAAATAGATCAATGCTGGTGTTAATATGGACATTCTTCCCAAATTTATGAAAATTGCCATTCTGTGGGTTGAAAATACTTCAACACAACATCTACACCCTTTAAAGGTTGAATATGATATTCATATATTCAGTTTTGTTACCTCAGAATAATCCTTTCCAAACAACCAGGCTGCAACCGGACCTGCTCCTTTGGTCAAACTCCTGCCAGCAAATCTCCATCACTGAGCTGACAGTCCCCTGGCTGTGATACACCAACCTTTTCTGCAGAGGAGTGAGACTGGAAGGTAAAAGGACAACCAGTTGAGGTTGCGAGCGGGGGTTTCGTGGCCAGTTCCAGGAAGTAGGAATCAGAGGGAAGGCCCATAGGACGAATATTCAGTTGGTTGCAAATTCACCACTAGATGCCACTAAATCATAAATACTGGATCTTTTGGATCATAAATACTGAATGGGGGAAAATCACATAGTCGCTGGTGGATTTATTTTAGAAATAAAGTCACTAAAAGAGTCTGAAAAGTCAACAAACTAGCAAAACACTGAACGAGGGTACAACCAAGTCAGGAGAGTCACACACTTAATGTTTTCCTTAACAAATGGAAATAAATTGAAAATAAACAGTATTTTCAGTATCGGCAGACAGTTATATAATATAATATAAATTATTAACTCGGAGAAGCAGCTCCACATACGACAAATACACATCAAATAGAAAAATAAAATATATATATATATATATATATTCCATTATTGATCTATTTCATTATCTATTTTCTTCTCTTAACTATTTCTAAACACACTGTTAATTCCATTCTTTAAAAGTGTTATTATAGTAATGTGCTTGTGCCAATACATATCGGCCAATAAAGCCTATTGAACTGACCTGATCCCCTGCACACAAACACACACACA
>NW_023339751.1:3381757-3399113 GCF_004916995.1 Morone saxatilis
CACACACACACACACAGGGAATCATATATTTCATGGATGAAATTCTGGCCCATTGCAATATCTGTGCAGGATGTGTGGGAGAGTGAGACTGGCAGTTGGAAGATAACACTTACAATAACAGAGACATTCGGACTGTGATAGAAGGTCAGTCAGTCAAGTAATTTAATTGCATATTTCTGCTGGCATATGAAATATTCATACTTCACCATCAAAGCTTTAAGTTAAATCAGGATGTTCTCATGGCATGTTAATGTGTTTTTTTTTTCACAAAAGATCGATTTAACATTAACACAATGAAAGCATTATTCCACATCATATTATTTTAACTAGTGGAAAACATTCGAATACTCGAAAGTACAAAGTACAAAGAATAAGTAAAGGGAGGACAATTAGAGTGGTCACCATGGGAGTCACAAGTTGAATGTGCTTGTGTCCTACTTTTTAATCTCTTTTTCCTTCTGTGAGTCTGGGATAAAGATTAAAGATAAGTCGCATTGATTGCCATCTCCAGCACAGACTTTTAAGCAACCAAACAATGTTCAGAAGGCCATTGTGATTAAAGGCAGTGGCAGATGCAGACTCCAGACTTCCTCTTATTTGTGTCATATCTGCGGCCAGTCTTCCTCTCTGGCTTTAACAGGGAAGCTGCACGCTCGGCAGTCAGTGGTTGTCTTGAATTTAAATGAAGTGTGTGACAATCGCAGCAAAGTCCAGACTTAGGCAGGGATTTATAATGACAGCGTGAGTCAGCACTCTTTTTCAGAGGATTTGGCAAATTTTATTTTTTTTGAAGACATCATCTGACAATCCCTGCAGATAATTGCACTGCAGGTGGAGGGTTTTATAAGCGAGGGACCTTGAAAGTTGGGGGCTTTTATGTCATATGATCAGAGTAAAAAAGGGTGATGTAGGCCAACAGGGAAAGCTTTGAAACGTACAGTTTACTTTACTTTGAAGTGCCTAATGTGATAAGAAATACTGTATTGAAGGGTACACATA
Source organism: Morone saxatilis (assembly GCF_004916995.1). Classification (NCBI taxonomy): domain Eukaryota; kingdom Metazoa; phylum Chordata; class Actinopteri; family Moronidae; genus Morone; species Morone saxatilis. The sequence continues at coordinate 3,382,757 of NW_023339751.1, forward strand.
CTGTAGAACAGAGATGGTCGGCCTCTTCTAATAGGCATTGGCACATCAGGATGAGTTCGTCTCGGACTAGATTTGATTTGATTTGTGTCCAGATTTCATACCAGGCTTGCTTGCATGTGCTACTTTCACTACGCAGCCTTTGTAAACATTGTATGAGACTAGTAGAACTAGACAAAAAAAATGCAGGATATTGCATTTAGATGAAACTGTCTATCAAGCCAATGGTCAGCCAGTGTAGTTACTAGGCAGATTCAATTCAGATATAACTGTATTCCAACTGCATCAGATGTTGAATTCAAGCTCCCAGTCTGGGTAACATAACACACAGCGCTATTTGCTACTGCGACAAGTCCCTCCCTAGCTCCCTATTTTTACAGGTAATACGTAAATGTGCGGAAGCGAATAGCACCCTGATTTCCGTTTCACCTGGACCTTATATTGAAATGGTCCCCTTACATTTGGCATGTGTCTATATATAATGCATATGCGCCTTCTGCGTACTTTTGCAGCCCTGCGCTCCATGCAAATGTCTACACTGGTGTCGCCATATCTAGACTGTGTTGATGACAGTTTAAGTGTTCTGACACCACAGTTTGCTGCATGTATTTCCTGGTAAGTTCCTGTCCACTGTGCTGGATTTAGAGCTCAGCTGACAGGCTGATGATGTCCCCGCTGGTGCAGCAGACATGCTTCCGTCCCTTAATTTATCCGAGGTGCGTAAATCACCCTAAAGTGCCCGAGCCATTGCCAGTGCAGCATAGGCCCAAATGGCTCAGGAGGTCATCTCTTGAATGTATCATAGCGCTACAGAACAGCGATGGTGGGAGAGTGGTGAAGGCTGGCCAGGAGATACACTGCCTTACTTTGTGCACGCTATCCCAGAGGGCCGTGTGTCATATCTCATTTTCCCCACCGCCACAAAGCTGGAGTTAACGTAGAAGCTGAACCTCAGGTGAATAGACGGGGATTTGTTGTGGTTGTTCAAAAGGGTTTTAAAAAGCAGTTTAGATAACTGATTGTCCGTGTTTCTGTCATCGTATCCCTCAGGTGCCGCCTCTCTCTCTCTCTTTCAAATCTCTGACAGCTCTCCCGGAGATATAAGAACACTTTGAAAATACTGTTTCATGACATCTCAATCTGCCTCCAACAAGCACATGAGAATTATACCAAGAGAGGACAGAAGACCCTCCTGCTACCGGACCGCCACAATTGGTTCCTCTAACCCACCATACTCATCCAAGCAAAGGTACAAACACGATACCCTTGAAAATGCTGTTGTCATTACATGTCTTAAACGTCCCAACAGACACATAAAATTTTATACAAAGAAAATGAAACCTCTGCAACACCCACCATGGGTCGCTCTTCCACCTCTCACCACGGAGTTGCAACGAAGCATCCATAATTCATCAAATGAAAACAGTCTTCAGTCCTAATGTGGATGGGCAGGCAGACAAACACTGAGTAGTAATTCACTAGTAAAACATACAGATTGTGCTCAGTGGGGGGCTGGTGCTCATGGGGATTGCTTAACATGAAATTACAGTGTGTCATTTTTGAAGAATATGACCCCCTCCCAGGTATTTCACAGACAACTAAGCATCCACATTAACATTCATGGATATTCTTTCAAAAGGAAGCTGTCTTGGATTAGAATTCAACAGAGGTGCTTAAGCAGACCTCATGACAGTAACGTACTAAAGCTGCTGCATCTCTGTTTACCTGTCAGAGGATTAAAGGAGGTTAAAGACTGAATTAATGAAGCAACTACCACTTATTTTTTACTTTCAGGTCATCTCATGGTGCTCTCATAGCATTGGCGTCTGTTGGAATAATGCTTTGAGAGTTTTGATTGCATTCAGTCTTTTATCATCATACACAGGTCAGATCAAGCTCTCCAAAGACTCAGGCTGACACACAAATCAGAACTTCAAACGGCTCTCCCCTCATTTGCCCCTTTCTCTCTTTGACTCAGCCAGTCGTTGCTTTAGAGAACTTCAGCTGCTTGCCATGCTGGCAGTGCCCCAGCACAGAGGGAGTCCCTTTGATTGCTTTTTTCCTGGGGGAGGCAGCTGGCCACTATGTGACAGCAGAGATTCACTGGTGCAGACAAATATCTGTAATTCCACCCACATTCCCGCTCCCACCTGTCGCCGATAAAACTCTCGGCCAGCGGGCAAAGCTTGAGGATGATTGCCGAAATGTGCAATGAAAATATTCAGCATGCTGTGCTGAGTTGGCTTGCTGTGAAAGCACCTTTTTGTTTAGAACTGGCAGAGAATCAACAAGTTTACAAGATATACCTTAAGTTTTACTTTAAATATATATATTTATGGTCTCATTATTGTGATTTTAGCCATGGCAACTTCAGACAAGCAACACACGCCTCTTGAAGATCCAGTGTGTAACATTTAGGTTGACGATCTATTGTCAGAAATAGTGCCCTGATATGTACCTGTATCAAGGCTGAGGTACATTGTGTTGCGGGACACTTGACATGACCTATAGTGGGAATGGACAAAATTACTTAAGAATAAGAAGGTCGAAGCATTTTCCTTTAGAGGGGCATTGTCTCTCAATGATGAAATCATCAATCAAGGATTCCAAGACATCACTTTTGAAGCCAGGTAATTTATGACACTAGACTCAGGGGAGGTGGGAACTGGGAGTCCTAGCTGAACTGGAGGTGGTAACCTCTTAACAAAGTCTCATTGTTGCTACGGATACACAGCTTGATGGATGACCTTGGAGTGATGGGGTTTTAATGTGCTCTCTCCCTCCTCCTGCCAGCCATTTTAAAAGCATTTAATTGAATTTAGCAACATGGTTAATGCCATTACCTCACATCCTATAGCAAAGTAGCTATACATCTGATGACCTCTAAAGAAACGGTACAGAGGAAATATGTGATGACCTCCTACAGATAAGGCCACAGCTGTGTGAGATAGCACAGCGGGAAGACATACAGTGGAACATTTAATCATAGAACTGCATTTATAATAATCCATCGCTCATAGAAAGTTTGGGTTATTTTCAGCTGTTGATGTTTGTGACTGTTGATATTTTAAAAGTTCAATGCTCAAATTCTGTAGAATTGTCACAATTCAAAATTTTAGGATTTTACTTTTAATTGAACGTCCTTTCTTCCTTCTCTTCAAGGATGTTTTATGATGTTAAAGGTAACATTTAGGAGGATCTATTGCCAGAAACTGAATATAATATTCATAGGTATGTTTTCATTAGTGTTTAATCACCTAATAATAAGAACTGTTATGTTTCCGTTACCTTCGAATTACCCACAGTAGCCCAAAACAGATGAACCAAACACTGGCTTTAGATAGTTCCTTTCGCTAGATAGTGAGTTTCTCAGCCACTGTAGTTTCTCCTTTGTGGTTGTTCAAATCAAGGACATTTAGTCAGTTGCAGTCTCATCGCTTGATGCTACTAAATCCTGCACATTGGTCCATTAAGTCATCCAAATCAACAGTTCCTTCCTTTTGGTCCAAGATATATACTTAGGATCATTTTTAATCAATCTCCTAGTTTTCTTCTGAAGCATTTTCACTCTAGCTAGGCATTAAAGTTTGACTCAAAGACAGACGTACCAGACTGGTAACACAAGTATGTAGTAGTACCTTCACCTATAACAGGTGCAATGAAACACATCACTACATTCCTTAATAAAAGCTACTAAGGTAACTTTAAAAAAGCAGCTAAAAAATAACTATTCTTTTAAAAAGAAGATGTTGCTTGTTTGTGAGATGGTGACCTGTATATGGTCGCCTGATGTATAACTGAATATCATTCAGATAGGGATCTTGTTATGTTTGATTTATTTTCCTCTCCTCTAGTGAAAACTTTAAACTTTGTTTCTCCTGTGATGTTATTTAGATATTAATAACTTGACTAGAGCAGTGGTTCCCAACCTGGGATGCAGGACCCCCAATAGTGGTCACCAAAGCTTCACAGGCCTTTAAAACTTTAAAAACATAACAGTAGGCTTATATCTCTGTATTTTATTAATTTCTGGGAAGAAAACTAAATACAATTTTAAATGTTTAAGTTTAAATGATTATTTAAGACATAAATCGTGAAGACCTGAGACTTAAGTCTCTATGATTGTTAAGAATTGTAAGAAAAGTTACTAAAAATATCAGGAAAACTCCTCTCAAATCTCGTTTAACACCAACTTTCTGTAGTTATTGTGTGTAACTATTTGTTCATTGTATAGATTATTAGTTGTTTTCCACTGTTATTGTTATGCATTTAATTTAATATGAAATATCCATAAAATGACTCATGTTGTAAAGGGTCAGAATGGATGCTAATGGGAATCCCAATAAACGAATGAACAAACACTTAAGTTTTATACTGCTGAATATCAAAAGATTCTGAGTTTATTCAAATTAATCTGTATTTTAAGTGGATATTGAGACCCACACCCACAAATGGTTGTAGACTCAAAGTTCAATAATGTCCTGGCAGAAGAAAAGTTCAAGAGATTCCAGAGAAAAAGAAAAACAAGGCGAATGAAAATACAACCCAGTGAACTAGAAAGTACCACCGGATGATAAATGGTGGAGACTTTCCCAAGTTTGATCAAACACGGTCAGCAAAAAAAGTTTTCTGTTGAAACTGACTCTGTTTTCTCTGCAATGTACTGAACAATACTACTGTAATAAGCATCAATGTGCAATGTTTGTTGTTCATTATAGTTCTGTTATCACTCTATAGCCACTCGTAACTGAAATGAGAACAATAAATCTTGATTTAAAAACAAAATGGATGGGACATTTCTCTTGATAAGAGTCAGGATATGATGAATTAGCTCTTGCATTGTGCTTTACATCCTTTCTACAGTAACAGTGATAAGATCATGTACTTTTCCAAAGGGTCAAACATATTTTATCCTGATACTGTTGGTACTGTTTTATCAGGAAGGATCAGGATTTGACCTCAGGGTGCAGCTGCTCCAATATTCCTTCAGTGGGACAACGCTAACCTCCACTCCTATAAGATGTCCACCACCATAACACATTAACTACTGTGCTATATTCAGGGTTGGCAGGGTTATCCAATTACTAATTTTAGTATCACAATATTAACACCAAATATGCAAATAAAAGATGAGAAATATAAACACAATGACTTTTACTTATTGTATAAGACAACAGAACAATATGATGAAAAAGAAAAGGGCAACCAAGGTTTTAACTATATGAAATGTGTCCTCTGCTCAGTGGATTTTTAAGAAAAACTTGCTTTTCATTCAGCAAATACAGGCTGTAGCCTGTGGACCATTTTCACAGCTGGGCAGCAGAGGTTTTATCCTGCGTATCTAAATCTAATCTGTCACTTCCCAAGCCTGGCTATATTGTACTTCTATGTAATATGAAAGTTTGTGCATGCAAACTGTATATTCTACATTCTGTACCTGTATCTATCCTAAAGCATGCACCTGAATGGACACACACACTCACACTTTTGAACAAAGTCCCATTATTTTATCTAACCGCTGCACCGTCTCTAACTTTTCCTGCCCATGTAACCTTTGCTGTGTCATTATTGATCGCTGGTTATTTGTATGCAAGGCACCAGCAGACAGTCAGACACCAAATACCTGACTTCAATCCCAATCAGGGTTTAACATGACAAGTTGCTGTTGTCATGAAAAGTCACAAAGGACTGCAAAGCCGACACACTGTACAACACAGCCACACCTCCTGCAGTCCATGGGGTGGCAGAAATATATGCTGATTTATTCACAAACAATCACATATATTGATATTTGCTTGGAAAAACCCCAAATGAATTATATTATTGTGGCACAGTAGTAACGCTTTGAATATAAATATCTAATTAATTATTTTTCAAAAAAGTATTTTTTCATTGAACCTGTCAAAGTTTAAAATGTGGCAATAACAGATCATTGAATTATATGTGATCGTTTCCATTTTTGAACATATTATTTTTTTAATTAATCTAAATTCATGTTTTTTAATGTTCGAAGGCATTTGACACCAAACTGTGGTGGCAGCTGGGGTGGCCAAGCATTTTTTTATGGGTTGCTGCTCGAGATCCACCTCTGCCGTTTACACAAGGTACTTTTATTTTATTGCTGAGTACCAAATATTAATTATGGGTGGTTATGATTGATTATTCAAACTGGGGTCTGGGGACCAACAGGGGTCTTTGAGCAGGTTGTAGGGGGTCCCCAGCAAAAGGAGGAATATAATATTTACGTTTTTATTGATTGTAATTTATAGTGATCATTGATTGACTATAACTATGTCCCCATATGATGACGGGTGTTTAATTAATGATGTAAAGAGAACTAAAGTAGTGTCAACAGTTAATGATAAAACTTTGGGCTCTACTAGCTTCTGTTACATGATACATTTTGCAGGTTTTTTTCTTAAAGCACCTGATTTGTCTGATTTATACATCAGTTACTTGAAAATATTCCTAATTCTCAGATTTTCTCTGAATTGTTTTGTACTGTAGTTTGTGTTGCACCATGCTGATTTGAACACTAGATGGCACATGAGGTTAAATAATCATAACTATCTTGCAGTCAAAACTGATAAATATGAATATATCCTTGGAAAGGTTTCCTCACTGTGATGCATTAACTCCCTTTGATTTTCCAAAATTTTTGGAGTCTAAGAAACTTTATATGCTGAAACTGTCTTTCTGACAGTTCAGTCTGCTTTGAAGCGCTTTCCTTGATCTTGAAACAAGCAGCTTAACATGCGGATTTACAAACTGGTTGTTCTTTGCAGACAAACTGTCCAACAGGAACCTCGTTATGGCTTCATCACAGATATAGAGACGTCATTCAACAGATATTCTGAAAGCGATACATCAAATATCAGCTCAGCTTCCCTGAAGCATCACCTCACATGTTCACTGTGTATACACTGATCAAACAGGCACATGTATAAATGCGTACTGTGCATTGTTAACACATATACAAACATATTAATGTGCTACAATGGCCAGGCCATAAACTGAACTGTGACCACCTAAGACCAAACAAAAACTTTCCACATGGCTTGCAAAGTCAGTGCAATTGGTTTAAACATGAAACCTTTTGTTTCATGTAAGATTACAGGAGAGGTTTCAAAAACAACATCATTTTGCTGCATTCACAGATGAGATTTCAGTCATATGGTGGCTGTATTGTGACCGCTCCACTTTCTTAGTTGTTAAACTCTTCTAATAAGGTTTATGTAATTTAGAAAAGCTGGCTCGGATCGGATAATTTTAGGGCTTTAATGGATCAGTTAGCATGCAAGGACTAAGCTGCTGGAATATTCCCTCATAATTTTCTGTTTTAGTGCCAGCTAGGGGCCCTTCTTAATACAAACATGGGTGCAGGTTATAATAACTTGAACTTGAACAGTTACATTTGAAAATAAAGTCACTGGCCTGTATGAAGTTGTTTAATGAAACGCTATGAAATGAACCTGGTGAGTATTTTTTTAGAGATCAGAACTTAAATGTCCTCCATCTCTGAGGTATTACGGAGAAAGATATGTTGTTTATGTTTATGTTTGATGTCTTCCTTAAGGTGGAGAAGGTTTCCCATCAGTTTCCTTCAGGACAAACAGGGAATTTAGTGTCTCAGATAGTAAAAATTTAACTTTCTTTTCTGTTGCAAGATAAATCTGAAGGCTCACCAAAAGATTAAAGTCCCCATGAAGTCAAAATTGATGTTTAAGTATTTTTGTTGCATATGTCTTGTGTTATATGTCACCTATAGAAAAGTCTTTTTTTGTGGTATTTCTGAGTAATCATAATGGTTCTTTGAGAGTTTATTCCCTGAAAAGCAATTAAAAAGTTATTGACGACTCATCCTGCACTCGTGGGTATATATATAATTTTATGTCCAATGAAACGCTTTCTGGCTTATGATGCCACCAGAGGTCCAAAAGGTGTGTCTCCAGGATCCTGGGAACACTGTGGAAAATTATGAAATGTATACATGAAACATATATGGAACATAAAACATACGGTGTACACTCGTCTAAAGGAGACTTGTTAACTATCCGTGCTTTGGGCTTATGTGCCATGAGGAGACATCATATGACGTCATGATAGCACAGAGAGATGATCGTCTGTTGTCAGTTTTCACAACTTCAGGGTGCCACCCAGTGGTTCAACACATTACAAGAAAAACACAACACAGTGAATACGAACACATCCATACACTGTACTGTATCTGTTTAGCTCAGTAACACAAAATAATATTTCTGACGACATCAACAGTTTCACACATGTAAGGGACCAAATATGTAAAATATGATCCACTGCTCTTTTTCTTCACTCTCTTCCTGCCAGTCAGAAGGATTTATATGTTGTGTTTTTCTTGGAGAGACTCCCAGAAGGAGAATAATTGACATCCAGCACCCAGTGGACTTTACAGTGCGTCAGAGAGGCAGTGGAGATTTGCAAATACAGCATCAATCATCGCCTTTTCTCCTCTTGTCTTTTTAAATCTACGTCTGCCCTTTATCTAAATGACACAGTGGTCTGAAACTGTAGCACTTTCCTTGCTACCATTAATGTTTTGTCTTCACTTACAGGAGTTCCCTGTGTAACTTTATGATTGATGGCAACTAACAGAGCAGAGCTGACTCTGGGGGTAGGAAATGTAAAGGCCTCGGCTACTAGAGGAGCCACATTTAAACCTTCATATCAAGGGGAGCTACTGTATTGAATTTCGCAGCCGGTACAGCACCTATTTCTGTTTCAGTTGTCATGAGATGTTTACAGATTACAGCCATATGTACAATAAATACAGAATACTAAGTGCACTGATAGAGAAATATTCATGGCCCCACCAATAAAGATATTTTAACTCTAAAACATTACATTAGTGGCATATAAGTAAAGCATTGCATAGAAATATCTAAAGGTACCATTATAAATCAATACATTGTTTTATTTCTAAATATTCAGACGTTCCATGTTTTTGTCTAAAATGTGGCCATAACAGATCATTTAATTAATTTCTGTTCTTTAACACGTTATTTTTAAATTCAGTCTAAATGAATATGTTAAACTGACAGCATTTGACATCAAACTGATCATATTCAGATTATGTCTGTTTCTCTGCAGGGAGACAAATGTAAATTTACAGAATGAACTTTATCATATACTTTCCTGTCCTGTCACACGCTGGCACAATAGTAAATTTAGTTGAACATGTTTGCCTGGTTTCAATCTTACAAAAATGAGGACAAAATGTGTTTGTCCTCAAAATGTGTTTCGCACCTTGACAAACCCAAGTGACTGAGACACAGTGTGACACTTTCATTACCGCATGTTTTCCTACATGTTGTGAGTATTAATCATGTCCTTTGCTTCACTTTAATGTTAATTTTAAATTCTCCAAATAATCATACAGAGTTTTTCTCTGAAAACAAATTGTATTCGAGCAGCAGCAGATTTTTATGTATAAATATCTCAAAATCTTAGTAAGTAAAACCTAAACACCTAAATCTAGCTGCATGCCCTGTTTTAATTTTCTTTCATATTTGGGCACAGAAACATTTTGTGACAACAATATAATGGAGCAATAGAGCAACAATGACCATTTCTCTTTTACATTTTTCTAGTTGAGTTACACACTTCACAAAACAAATCCTTCGGGCAATCCATTAAAAACTACACTTCTTTAGTTTAGAAACACTTAAAAAAGTCATTTAAATGTGTGTTTAGTGTCACACACCTTTCCTGCAATAGGAAATGCAAATTTAACTTCTCTCTAATTTCAGAATTAAAGGCTTCAATATGTTTTGTAAATCAGTCCACTTGGTAATTTGAGCTAGAACCACATTTCAGTGGTATAATTTGTTTAAGACAGTAATAATTAAGCTTGCAGAAATCATGCAAACATTATAGCTCTAAATGCTTTTAATAACCTGCTTCTCACTGCTTATTTGTTTATTTATTTTCCAAGCCTCTGGGCTGTGTGTGTCATCCACTCATGCGCGGCCCCCCGGCAATCAGCCCTGAATAGAGTGACCGGGGGGCATGTGACATGTTTGGTGACCGTTTCTGACGGGGCGCTAATGATCGAGTGGCACGCAAGCCGGTCGTTAGCCAGCCGGACGAATTAGCAGTTTGCATGCAAAGGACTTGGGATCAGGCCAGACCACAAAATAGTTGAGTCATTTTCATTCTTCCTCTCCCAGCCCTCGGAGGGAAGTGCAAAAGCAGATAATCTCATTAGCAAAACATAACTTTTGTAAAAGAGCTTTAGAGTAACCCTTGATTGAACGTTTTCAGTAGCTGTGAACTGATACACCTGCACAGAGATATTGCATGTATGACTTTCTCGAGTTATATCATCCTCATGCAAAAGTCTTTACTCTGTTAAGCATGTGATCCAGTTTTATCTTCCAGTTTCATCAGCGACACAATCAGCTCAGCCTGCGCTTTGAGTGGTTATAGCTCTTGTGTTGACCCTTTGACCCGACCCTGCTATAAAGGATGTAAGTTAAGCGACCCTAGAGGTGCCGTGATCTTCTTAAGATCCTCTGATTTGTGGGGTTAAAGCTCAAAAATGTTGATCTGTTTTGTCATCTTCAAGCTTTGATTGCTGAGATGCCACTCGTCAGTCATAATAGCAATCCAGTGACAGGTTATGACAGGACAGACACCACAGAATATTTTAACATGAAATAGATTCCTTTAGGAGAAATTGTGAACTACCATCACACAGAATAATGTCTCTACACTAAGAAGATGTTGGTCTCAGGACGACTCAGGACAAACTAATTGTGTTTGACATTCATAAGCGAGGAATGTTCTCAAGCGCTGAGACAAATCTGGGTGGTCTGGAGATCGGCTTTGTGGTAACAATGAGGAAATCCTCTTAATAAAGTTAAAGCTATGTTTGTTAAAGCTCTGTGTTTTTGCTAACTGTGGCTGTCTTTTTAATGATCATGGGCTGGAGAGTCAGAGCGGCAGACAAACATTATAACAGTAGAGGGTGCTGCTCACCATTTTCTGAATCGAATCATCACTTTGGCCACCGTGAAGCTTTGGCCATGTGATATTTTTAAGAATTAGCCTTAACATTTGGTTGGCGTTTTGTGTTTTCTTGCAGCTGGTGAATCATAATGTAAGCGAAAGGTTAATATTTTTATATTTAATAAATGTAATGACACAAAAAGGTAAAAGTAAAACAGAAAAACACACACAGGGGAACAAAATCTCAACAGAGATGAAAAGAGGAAACTGGGTGTGGATAAAATAAATTAAAATACAGTTAATTTACTTAAATAAATAAGTAAGTGATGATAATGATAAATAATAAGTGTAAAATTATACAGTAAAGACAAAAGAATGTCTTCTTTGAGAGGTGATTTTATTGGCTTGCCCTGTGGGGCTCATTTGTAAATGATGAAGGTTTTTAGGGCCTTTGAAAAGCTAAATCTTTCAGTACTTGCCATGTGCTAGCTAGTTAATAAACCCACACAAAGATGATAATGCCACCAATGTATGAGGATGGCTCCAAATCAACTTGAAGTATCATTAAAAAGTGCACTGCAAAAGCAGTCCATCTAGAAACAAGCCACATATTCTTAAAAATCTTGCCACTGAAAGACTGTAATTGGCCTTAAAACTAGAGAAAATGTCAAAAACTTAATCAAGTTGTGCTTAGTACAAGCAATGAAAACTTAAGACCTTAAAATAAGCATTTTGGTCACTTTATTGAGTTGAAGTTAAGAATTTGTACACAAATCTCTTCAAACAGCATATAATGCACCAGAAGAATTCTGGGATAAGACGACTTTCTCATAAATTGAGTTGTGCGAGTGATTTTACTCTTAAAATAAGGAAATTAATCTTGTTCCTCTGCTGGAATATTATGAAACCATTGTTAAACATTGCCTCAATATTAGCTGTAATACCACAAAGTTAGACAGATGTTCTTAAAGCGAAATTACTTTTCTATTGCAAAACATGTTTGACAAGATTATTATTTCTTTAGACAAAAAATAAGACTCATTTCCCAGAAACAAGGCGTTTTGTGTGTGAAACAGACATCAGTCTCATTAATAGGATGGAAAGAGAAGCAGACACACTTTCCTAGAAACACTTAACCAGCCCCAAACCATAAATATCAGTGATATTGTTTGCACAAATATAAATGTACTGCACAATAATGTTTCTACAACTGGCAGACACTACTAGTAGCAGTGGGAGTAGTCTGGTATTAGCAGTATTTATCTGTGCTTCTGTGTGTGGGCTTCTTATCTGATTAACCATCAATAATTCATCAGTTTGATAGATTTCAAAAAGTAGACAGCAGAGCAGCTCCAGAGGGCCATGTGCACACAGAGGACGTTAACTCTGACCTCAGTGATTTGTCTTTGGTTCGGGATATTCATCACAAAATGCCACGATCTTCAAACTCGCTGACAGCCAAAAAAACGAACCTCGCATCTGGGAGACTTCGCTGCTGGTATTTCCCCTCTCGCAAGAAGAAGACCCTTTGACCTGTGATCTCTGGGAAAGGTCAGTTATGTAAGAGTTGATGTGTGGGATTAATGAGGCCGTTGTGTAACAATGTAGAAAAGTCATGCCGTAAGTAAAGGAAACCTGAGGTAACAGGGAAATTGAAGGTTCGAAAACCATAATCTACACTTTGTAATTCAGTGTTTTGGCCCAACCTGCCTATAGAGGGCTCACTTGAGTTACTGCTGTTCTATTGTCAGCTTAGTGAGGAATTGACAACTTGACTCAGGCCTATGGAGAACAGATTTAAAGGTATATTTTTACAGGGAAAAATCAGAAGAAAAAAAACATTCTGCTTGAGTTATTGAGTCATCTTAGGTGATCCAGACATCGACTCCTATTGTTCGATGTTAAAACTCTTGGTAGTCATTTAATGTTGATCCTGATGCATACCGGGAGTCTGTCCAAGACATTCTTAATGTTGATGGGGGTTATGAAGAGAGCCAGGGCTCCTCAGTCCTCACAGATGATTGACAATCCAGTGAAAGAGGCTGAAGTATAAGCTGTTATATTGCTTTACTCCCCGCGGTGTCAAATGGAAATGAGATGAATTTCACAGACATGGCTTGGTGTGTTTCAGGTGGAAGCACAATGCAGCTCTTGAGAGAGCCGGACAGAGGTCACGGCACTATGAGAATATGATCAACACTCATTCATAACTCTTCCTCTGTCCTTTCTAAAATTGGAAGTTTGGAGATCTTGTGTTTTGCTCTCTATCTGTGTGCTGTTCCGCTTTACTGCGTGGCCGTAAATTCTAACTGTGCAAAGCTGAAGTGTAAAAGCTCCTCCAAACAAAGCGTAAAATGAATGGCCGCCAGCTGCTGTTTCTTTTTACGGTCCTAGGAAAAGAACCTGCTTGGAAATTTCCTGCAGATGTGATCGCATGACTGGCTGGTGACAACTTATAAAAGGAGACTCTGGGGCACCCAGTGAGCCCCCGGGAGACAAGAGGGATCAAGCTTGCATGGGGATAAGGAGAAACAGAGTGGGGTCTTACCTTAAAAGGCAGAATCCTGAAGGCTGTAGGCCATAACAGCAGGAATGTAGTCCTCTGACCTGAATGCTCGGTACTTTCATACACTCTTATTTTCTATAGCTGTGTAATTCCATACAGATTGAACTCGCATTATATCTTTAACAAATAAATTAAATCAAATATGAGTAAATGGCCACTTCTGGATGGTCTCAGACAGAACTGAGTCATCCCTCTTGTAGATATAAGACAGGAATTCAGCATGTTATCAAGAGACCAGAGGCAACTGCACTGAAAATAAACAGGGGGCTAAATAAATTTCTGAAGCCAAGGTAATTTTCATGCAATGTGGGAAGATTTGCTCTTCGAGAGCTTACAAAGACCTTTTGAGAGTTAAAAGCACTAAATAATGCTCATCAGGTTGTAACAACCCATGAATCAACACAGTCAGTTGCCTGTTTATTGTCAGCAGAGCAGCTGAAGGATGTAAATTCTGAAGCAATAGTTCAACATTTAGGAAAATACGCTCCTTCTTTCCAAGAGTTAAGATGAGGAGATTGATACCGCTCCAATGTTTGCACGCCAAATATGATGCTACAGCAAGTAGCCGCTTAGCTTAGCGTAAAGTCCTCCTCCTCTCAAAAACACGTTACTATTCTTTCTTGTTCCAACAGTTTTGGTGCTTGAGCTAATATAGCAAAAACAACTACTATAGGAAAGAAATCATAATTTTGAAATGTTAGGTCTCTTCATCATCTGTAAAGTAGAAGTTTCATCTAGTGCAAGCACACATCTGATATTCAAGAGGCAGATTAGTGCCATGATTTGTGGCGTCACAAATAACTTGGAAATCCATCCTGGTCCAGTTTGGACTTGCTGGCTGCTTCTTGCTAATGCCTGCTCTGGACGAAACAGGAAATCAGAGACTGTCATGCCCACATCTCTACAGAGACCTTCTCCAACATCTTGGATCAGGCACTCGGACCGAGTTATGGAGTTAGAATCATGCCAAAACCTCACACACACACAAAACTTGTTTTACTCACGCCCAACGATTCACAAACAAACTCAGTGTGGTTTGCAAATACAAAACATCATTCACAAACTAATGAATAAGAAACGTCCTATCAAAGACAAATACATCATGCTTCAAAAACCAAATACAGTATGTTTTTACCACATACAATGAAACATATTTCTTCGATTTAGCAAAAAAAGTACAAACTAAAATCCTTCAAGTACAGTGTAAAAACAAGTTTTGTGTGTGTGTGAAGTTTTGGCATGATTCTAACTCCATAACGAGTGCACAGACTCTGCGTTTACATCGATGATCCCTGGTGCAGTGGATGGACTTATTATTGCATTTATGTGAATTATTAAACCATATAAATTATAATCTTGTTGCTGCTCTTACATTCAACCAGACACACATTCAAAAGATGCACTGCAGAATTATTTCCCGGGTGTATATGTGTATAAACTGTATATATTGATTTATTTTATTTTAATATGTGCAGCATGAAGAAACTGCAAACTTTTATTCTGTTATACATTATTGTGTTTGTAGAAAAAAAATCTCACATACACCCTGCAGTACTCCAAAGTACCTCTAGGGGCACCCCCCATTTGAGAAACATCAATTTAAACCAGAAGGCGAGCAATCAGGTCGAGTCAAAAAAACTTCTGTGTCAACCTCCTGGCTGTAATTCCGAGTCAGATATACCAAGAATTTCTGACAGTGACAAATATTTCTCGTTTAGTGAAAAGAACTGGTAGTTACCTCTAAATAAAATCAAATATAACACTTACACAAAGTAGTAGTCACAAAGAAGATGTATACTATATAAATAATGCTTCATGGTTCAGTTAAAGAAGAGTTTTAGCAACGACTTTAGATATAAATCCAAACAACAACAACAATCTAAACTATTCTAAGGAGCAGCATGTATTCGCCAATAAACGCCACTCCCAGGGAAACTCCGTGGCCTGGCCTCATTATCGGATCCCAGAAGGTGACTGAGTACAGTTGTCTCATTAGGGTGACGGAGATGTTGTTGACCTGCGACAGGAAAAGATGGCAAGTGATGTCATCCGAATCTATAAGGGGAGATATCCCTTAAGCCTGTTCCCCTCCCAAACCCTTCCCTCCGCGTGGCATTGAAGGAATTCTCAGGGGGTTGTCTGGAGGAAATGCAGCAAAGAGCAAATATATAAATACCTCCTGGGGGTGAATATAGGTAGTTGCTGCCCTGGGTTGGGGGCATGCCATTTAAAAAGAGACAAAATATAGACAAGGGTGATCTTAGAAAGACTCACATGATCACTGCCTTTGGTTTCATTCCCTTGTGCAGCCTTAGAAGGAGAGCTCAGATACAGAGAGCATACATTACTGTCCCATCCCAGTGGGCTCAGTCACAGTCCCATTCTTCCCAGGCTGGAATAAATGTGAATAAACATAAATAATTCATGAATTGTTGCCGTGTGGGGGTTGTTGTAAATTAAGCCGATTAAAATGGTAAGCACAGACTTTGTGCTAGGCCCAGTGTCTCAGAGCTCCCTTGCAGTATTTATCATAAAGCTGACAGGAGGACAGTGAATGTCACTGACTGCAGGCTGAAGCCAATACAGTAACGTACATTATCTCGTGTCTATCTGGAAAATACACTGTACTGTAGAAACACAGCTGTGACACAAAGTCACCAGTGTGTCTGAGTGAGAGGGAAAATACAGATTATTCTTTATTTATTTATTTATTTATTTACTTTATTTCATTTGGAATAAGAGTTTAAATAGTTTTAGTGTCACGCCTCAGTTTAAAGGTCCATTTAAGAGGATCTATTTGCAGAAATG
>NW_023339751.1:3399133-3410162 GCF_004916995.1 Morone saxatilis
TTCATTAGTGTATAATTACCTGGAAATAAGAATTACTATGTTTCTGTTATCTTAGAATAAGTCGTTTATATTTATATCTTCCATGGACGCCCAGAAGAGAAAAACCAAATACTGGCACTAAGGAGGGCAATTCCCGTTTTTTGCTAGTTTTGCAGCCACCATAATTTCTCCTTCACACTGAGGTCTCAAAACAGGATAATACTAAATGCTCTAACATATCAGTACCATAACACAGGCGGAGAGCTAACAAACAAATAGCGGTGATACAGCAATATCTATCTTAAGTTTCCTAACAAATGAACTAACTAAGTTAATGTCAGTCATCATAAGCTACTGTTCATACCAGACCAAGTAAGTCTGTAGTGTATTGATTATTCTTTATAAATTCAAAGTTTCATTTGTAAGAGGCAGGTTGTGTTATTTCCTCTTTAAAAAGTTACATAGCAGTAGTTTTGCTTTAAATCTGTTTTTTCTTTTTTTATCATCTTTATTTCATAATTTCTTTAAATAAAATGTTTAAAGTTTCTGGACCCTAAATAAAAATTTGAAAACATATTTTACTTTAGAGGACGACTTACTTTTTACCATACATGCCTGCATTTAAAGGACCAGTGTGTATGATTTAGTGTCATCTTGTGGAGTAGTTGCTGATTAAGACCCCCTCACCTCACCCTCCCATTCTATGCATGCAGGAGAAACAATGGTGGCTTTGAACTCCGTACATGGCAGACTCTGTAAGGGGGAACACAATGCACAAAAACACAAGGATTTTTATATTCAGGTGATTATACACCAATAAAAACATACGTACGAATATTACATTTCTGCCAATAGATCCTCCTAAAAGTTATGCAGTGGGCCTTTAAAACAGTTTTAACTTTGATACGTCATCAAATCATGAGAAGTGATATATACTGGAAGGATATACTGGAATTTGATGCTTAAGGACAAATTACACCAATTTATAAAATATACAAATTAAAAATAATCAGCATTCATAATTATACTTTAAAATTACAGTTAATAGCTGGAACTGTAGTTACATGTGCACTGAACACTTTTTGTATAGTACAATTCACATAAGACCAGGTATTACGCTGAATACTGCCAAGTGCAAATAACCCCAAAAATTATGATTCGCATTAGAGATAAATGAAGTATACAATTAAGCGTACAGTAGCTCTTGTTTTGCTCTACATAGCGTGGCACTGCGATTAACTGGGTCTGGGTTTTGTCACAGAGGTATTCTGGTGCCTCTGAGGTGACACTGCTCTGTTTAACTCTCGTCTCTCTCTGCCCTCCTTTCAGCTCAGCCCTCACGTGCTGAAGATACAAACTCAACTCGCTATGGTTACTGTCAGCCAAACAACAGTCAACAGTGCAGTGAACCTGAGGCGTCCATTGCCTGCCAGACCAAACTGCATGTGAGCTCGTATCTGCACTGCATCAACCCTGCTCAGCCTCATTTTATTCCCCCCTGAGAGTAAGTTCTCTCCGCTCTCTCCTGTTGTTGTCTTTTGAAAGGGAGCTGCAGCCCTACGTTGCTAAATCAGCAGATCTGCAGAACACTTGATTCCAAGCTCCATGCTCAGCATCCCAAAGTAAATGTTCCCAAGAAAATTCTACTACCGAGGCCCCCGATTATCACAGTCATGGCATTCAATTTTGGATCACGTACAGTACGTATCAACAATGAGCCATATCTCTCCAGCAAGCAGGAGAAATATTCAACAATAATATTTCTAAGAAAGGCTGTTCTCATACCTTAGATATTTCTTCCTGCCCTGTCTGTTGGCTGGATTTAAAGTACTGTATCTGTGTTTGGGCTCATTTTGTGCTGTAGGACATTTACAGCAGGTGAAGACAAGAGGAGCTTTATCCTGCAGCTGACGTCTCTGCTGTCTCCATCTAGGGCCAGTGAGCAGGGAAATGTCTTATTAAAGTTTCCCCTCTCATCCGCCTGACACGGCTCAAGTCCGGCTACGAGGGGCTCCTTCACCAACACCTCTATGTGAAAGACAGTGTGCACAATATGCAGCTCTGTTGTGGAGGTTGGGTGGAAAATTTTGCTGGGTCTGAGCTGTGCTTTCTTTGGCAACGGTGGCCTCTGGGCCAAAGCTTATTCATCTGTAAACTGACAGCTTCACCTTAGCCGAGGAAAACCAAGGAGCTGGATCCCCCGAATCACTGATCTGCTGGAGGAACAATAAATGTTCTTGAATCATATACCTTGTAATGTAAGGGCAAATGGCTTTTGTGTGCCATGATTATATTTTAGGATTGAATTTGCCTCACACGACGGGTTAGCACAAACCAGAAAATGCTAACGTGCTTAAAGAGGTGTGTATGTTCTTTTTTCTCATGTTTTTCTCCATCCTAAGTCCAAGTCAAAGAGACAGAATTTAGCAATTAGGCTTTTTTTCTGTTTTTGTCAGGAAAGCAACTGGTTGCGAAATTACAAGGCAGCAGGTAGTGGCAACACCCGTGTCACCTCCCTCTCTTAACTAACGTCACCAATTTGGCAGTCACTTCCCTGTTTTCAGTAACATCAGTTCGGCTGCACAAAACATAGTCGAAAAAAATAACCTAACATATCATTTCTCAGTGAATGTATTTTAAGACAGATTCATGCAAACTGAAAAACATGAAGCCGAGTTACGCTAAGCTGTGACTTTCCAGTAAAACAAGTGGGATATTGTTCTGCTTGTGAGTCTGTGGGTGTCACAATGAGTTGCCTGATTGTGTTTCTGGATGGCTTGGAATATCAGAGGCAGTCGGAGTCAAGGTCTCTTTAGGTCAAACTTCCACCTTGGCCCTGAGGTAATGAGAAACAGTCCACCAGGACTAACTTCTATCTCTGGTATTTTTTCGTCTCCCCTCAGGCTCCCAGAGAAGATTTAAGCCAGAAACAAGACAAGACACCCTGTGTCTGCCGGTAGCCAACTCACTGAAGTTGCGCAATTCAAATACAGGTGCAGTGTTTTGTTGTCTAGGCTCTACAATAATAGAAACACCAATCTTACATAAGACATACCTCTATAAAATGAGAGCACAAAGCCAACTGGTTGCTCAGACAAACAAAAATCTTCATTCTGTGTTTCATGTAGAGCGCTGAACTCACGGTCAGAGAACATGCAGGCAGTGTTCAGGGTCTAACATATGTCGAGTATTTGTATTGGATTTCATAAAACACTGGTATTTCCTGGTATTTTGTGTCTGAGAGTTTTGGCATCTCTACAGAAATACTTCTGATATGTTACACAACTCGCTGCAGTGCTGTGGTCGCAAGTTCTTTTGTAAACTGAAGGGAGTTTTCTTGGGGTCCATGCCTGTCAAAGTGAAGGCTGTCATCAAGTCAATGATGTACCATTGCAGGTATAAGCATAGTTATTACCTTGACAGCAAAGGTTTTCATTACTCATACTCAGAGGTTGTATGCTGCAGCTCAGCTTATGCAAACTCTCTAGGACTAATGCTGGGATTTTCCAATGGCTGGGGCATCTGCCATGACATGGGTTTTCTTGCGTGGGGAAATGTTCACGTCTCCTCTAACATCTGGTTTTACGGCGACTTCAGATGCCTCGACGGGCTGGTTGCGGTTGTTTATGGACATTCTGAGGCCTTTGAGGGAGTCGGAGAGGTTTGCCACATTGGCCTGCTCAATGACAGAAGTAAAACTGAACCCAGATAATTATTAGCATGTGAAATGATCTTGCTAACACAAGTATATTTGACTGTGGATGCATTAGGAGGGAGTCGATCTTGTTTCCTCTAAACAAGCATGACAGAGTGGCATGTGAGTGTTTTTGGGGGGAAGTCTGCTATAAGCCTCCATAAGGTGTTGTTATGTGTCTACACTGAAGATCCCACAGGGACAGAGGATCGGGCCGGGGAGGCCACTGCTGAGGGGTAGTTGGGTTCAAGAGGCTGCATGTATGGCCAGTCACCGCTGTCCTGTTCTTTCAGGCTGTTGGGTCAACATTATCTTTATTGTAACAGAGGGGGGGTGGTCATCTATCGTTCAGCACTGAACAAAGTTTGCCTGTGGGTTGTAAGCTTATATTTTATAACCTCATTTCGCTATACATCCTGGCTGGCGATAGTGTGTCTCTAAGGCCGACAGACCTCCCTCCACACTTGAAACAGCTGATTTATGTCTGGTCCTGGACACTTGTGCTGTGTGGCTGGAATGCAGGGAATTTCAAAGACCCCTCCTCTGCCTGTCCCGTCCACACGCAAACAAATGGAGCAGGCGCCTGGTTGGGCAGATGAAGGCCCACCGGTGCTCCCACTGCAGGGCAGGGAGGCAGAATGTAAGGAATGCCAGAGGCGAGAAAATAAATCCATTCTATCCTCCTTTCTCTGTCACTCTGTAGCTCTTTCTTTCTTTGGTATCTTTCTTGTTTGCCTTTTTCGCTTTTGTGCTGCATATTTTTCCAGCATTATATTGAGTTTCAGCTTCTCTTGAGTTATCATTTTTGGAATTAGCTTTCAGTTCTGGTGTATGCATGCATTATCTACAAGAAATTAGCCAGAATAGGACAAAAGTAATTTATTTGTGTTAAAACTTTAAAAACACAAATATGCATAGTGTTCTGTTGTTTGAAATAGTCATGTGGCAAATGAATTATGTGACAAACAAAAGAAAGCTTTGTTAAACACACTTAAAGTCACAAAATGCAATATGTTTAACACTGTGTAAAAAAAAAAAAGCAAAAGGACCTCAAAGTTATTATGTATATGCTGTGGGAGTCAACCTAAGAACACAAATCTATCATGTAGCATTTTTACAGTCAAAGGCACGATGGCTGTGTTTTAGCTGTAACTCAATAGTACATGCATTTTAAACATGCAGCTGGCATGGCAAACAAAAAAGAAGAAGAATCAACACTCCATAGAAGCTAGAATAGTTATATGTTTTGACAATAAAAACATAAGCAGCTCTGTCTATTGTAGCTCATTTTCATCTCAATGATATATCCAGACACCATTTTGATTGCTTTTTGAGTCTTTCTCTCCTCATGGCTATAGTTTAATAATTCCCTTTCTCCTCTTGGGGCCTCAGCGCAGCTCAAGGCCTGCTCTTCACTGCGGGTTTATCCATTATGTTGAGCACATCGTCCAGGATGGATGGGCCCAGATCAAGTTCAAGGGAGAGGAATGACCCCGTGATCTGGGCGAGGGAATCCTGTGACGTGCTCTTCTCCTTGGAAAACTCAAACTCAAAATCACAGATGCGGCCCTCCTCCACCCCACTGTCCCTGTCCACCCACTCTCCATTGCACTTTGAGAGCTCCTGCTTGAAGCCCATAGTAATGTCATTGTTGTAATGTCCATAACCATTGCAGTTGCCATTGCCATTGAGGCTGCCATTGCAGATCTTGTTCTGGAAGTCCCCTTTACCGATAAAGCTGTCAAAGCTGTCGCTGCTTGTGTTGCTGTTCAGGCTTCCATTGGCTTTGAAGGTGCTGTTGCTGTGACCGTTGATATAATAGGATGATGGCTTGTCAAACCTGGTTTCACTCTTGTTTATTTTGTTCACTTTGGCAACTGCCTTAGAGGTGGACTTATCTGTGTTTTCAAGCAGATCCAGGAGGACGTCAGGCTTCGACTGGATATCCTTGGAGGGAGACGAAGGCTCGCTGCTGAAGACGTCCATGGAGCGCAACAAAGCATCCATCTGCAGGATCTCTACCTCCTCTGTGCTGTCAGGTTTCATGGGAGCTGTAGGCCCAATGATGTCCTCCAACGGCTCCGGAGGCATGGAGAACACAGTGGAGGAGATCAGGGGCAAGGTAAGTGCCTGGCAACCACCAATAGTTGGGAGGGAGATGGCGTTCTTGAGCACCGGAGAAGGGGTTTCGGCAAAGGAAGCATCACCGGTGCTGTTAGCTCTCAGAAACTCACTTTGGATGCCATACTGAGGATGGACGTCCCCCTTCCCGGGTAGGAGTTCATACTTTCCCTGGAGGAAAGACATGTCTCCGAAGGCATCTCTCTCCCCACCCTTGCCAATGTGGATGGTGTGGCGAAAGTCCCCAAGCGGTGGACTGATCATGTCTGGGGACAAAATATCTCTGAGGCGACATTTCTTTCCCTTCTTATTATTGTTGGGTTTCAGGTATATGGGCGCTTTTGCTGGCATGGCTGTAACTGCGGAAGAGGTCTCAGATATGCAGGATAGAAAAGTCGGAAGTGCTCTATAAGTTCTGGACGTTACAGTTCCCCAGGGGAGAAGCTCGAGTTACATTCTCAGTAACACACCGGTCATGCAGGACTCCAAAAATAATTTCAGCAATTGCAGCATCGATCAGGAAATGGGATTCCAAGCAGGACTGGTGATGTCCGACGATGTAGAAAGGTCAAATGGCCACTTTCCTGAAATCAGAGACAAATAGAGAATATGTCAGCATTTTTGCAGCTGCTACTGATATAAAACTCCTGTCCTGCTTTCCAGAAAAAGAAATCTGGTCACAAAGTCCCACAAATAAACTCTGGATCCTGCAAGAAAAAAAAAATCCTCATCCTCATCTTGCATCTGGCGAGCTTAGAAGCCAGAGCAGAGGAGGATGAGGCCTGGGTCTAAGGCTTTTTTCTGCTCTATTCACATTTCCACACATGAGCCTCCTTTGGCCTCCACAACTCTGGATGTGCTAATGTGGAACAGCTGGACCGCAGATTGGGAGAGGAGACTTTAGTAGGATCAGAGCAGGGCAGCCTGTTTTAGGAACAAGCTACTGCTCAGACACGCACAGAGATAGAAAAAGATGGTCCAGAGGGGAGAAAGAGGGGAGTAAAGGGTTTTAGGGGGATTGTGTGAGAGAATGAAGGATTACTGAGCAAGTGGATCTTAAGAAAGAAGGTGACGCAGACGAGATGTGAATTGATTTGATAGGCAGAGGGTTGGCTCCAAGTTTAATAAGGGCTGAGATACCAGCTAGGTTGAACAATACATTAGGATGGGTAAACATTATTAAGGAGGTATTGGATTTGATAAAAAGGTGCCTGATTGCATGTTGCCCTCTCAGAGCTTTTCCATTATAAACCCAACCGAGAATGTCACCAAGTTGGCAGCCAGCTTAGTTTAGGATGAACTCAGTAAAAAGAGGAGAGAATCGGTTTGACCGTTTGAAATGACATAGCAACCAAGGAGAAAGGGAAAAACACTCGGAAGGGAGTTGACAGTGTGTTTGTGTGTGTGTGTGTGTGTGTGTGTGTGTGTGTGTGATGGGGGGGTGGGAGAGATTAGGAGAGAGCTTGCCCATTTATTAGACATATTTACTTATGAGAGGTCTGTCAGCAGTTGACCGTCTGACGAAAGTGCCTGGGCGGTCAAGTCCCCCCCCCCCCCCCTCCAAAAAAGAAAAAAGGTTTCACTGACAAAACATCCACATTCCTGCTGCAACCGACCCCATAGAGACACACTGCATCAGCCTTATCAGAGACACTTTAAGTAGGCTATGTTTATTCAGCAGGCACATTAGTGTGGAGCCAGAGAGACAGACACTTGCTACGTATTTGAATCCAAATAGCAGCCTGGAAACCATTGCGCTGACATCCATTTTGAACATGCATTCTTGTGTTTCCAACCTGTTTGATGAAGTGCCGTTTAGGCGCCAATACCTATCATGAGAGCCACAACTGTAATGAACTGTCTTGAAGGTGAAATCTTCTCACTCGAATAAACCTGTCAGCCAGCAAGCACTATGACGCTATATATAGCCATGACAAACACTGAGGGATGCAGAACATGTGTGAGTGTGTTGAATGGCAACGCCGCTCTCCAAGGGTCTTGTGTATTCGAGTGCTGGTGTGAGTGTGAGCGTATGTGCGAGGTGCCTGACTTCGCTCGTGAGAGATAGCGGTTTTGAATGCACGCCATGTGTGCGAAGGAGAGCGTGTTTGTTTGCTAATAGTGAGGGAGAGAAAGGGAAGCGGGGAGAGGAGTGCTGCAGTGTTTGATGAAGGGGGGGGGGGTACAGCCAAATCCCTCACTTGTTTAGCTGAAGCTTTTCTCTCATTCTTTTTCTTCCATTTCGCTTCCTCCCACTTGTTTTTTTTTCCTTTTGTAGTGTCTCTCCCTCTCGCTGCTGCTCCTCAATCCTGTCTGACCTTGACAGCTGATGCTCGCTGCAGTGGAAAATAGGGCTTGGATAGGAAGTGAAACAAATGCACCTCCACGCCAAAAGCTGCTTCCTGTGGGCTCAGAGTGCACATATCTATATCTGTATTAACTTTTGCAACACTATTCCCAAGAACATGAGGTCACTGCTGGCTGAAACATACCAAATGTATTGATTATTGGTCTGCTCTAATGAAATTATAACATCTGTCTGGCCTGTGTGGACCCTCTGCTCTCCAGTGGCATGAGAAAACGCACAGCCCATGCATTATTATAGATGAAATCAATAGTATGGACAGAACTTCCAGTGGACGAGCAATCCAACTCCAACTCAACTCTGCGGTGCATCCTACCCAAGGTCAACACTTGTGGCCCGTGAGAAGTCAGCTGGTGCAGTGAAAGCCTGGAGGTCTGACCTTCACGTCAGCCATCCTGCTGGTGGCTCAGTTTGGCTTATATGACAAATATGACTGGAATTCCAGAGGCCAACAGCAAAGTTTGAGGAAAACAATATCCTCATGACATTCTTTTAGGGAGCTGTATAAGGTTTAATTTAATGAGAGCTTGGTTAAATTAGTATTGATGTGAGTATATGTAGAGAATCTCAAGAGCCATAGCAATGCCAGTTAAGCTTATCTTGGATCAAAAGGAAATAAATCAATTACAACAGCTCAGGATATCCCAGGATGGACCCTTAGGTTCTGCTGACCCAATCAATCCATTTGTGTCTCTGCAGGCTGTTAATCGTTGAGCAGGTGTATTCTGGTCTCAAAGCCAAGGCCAGCTTTGCACCCTCGTTTTGGAACTGGCCCAATAAGAGGCGGCGTGGCACGTGTTGACTGGCGGCGCCACCTCCCCAGAATGCAGTCGCGGTGTTAATTTACACCTCTGGGGAAGTGGGGATCGGATGGCACCTTCCTTTCAAAATTGCTTGCCTGAGCAGCCATCCAGTTATAATGGAAGCTGCAGGATGAAGCCACTGTGTCATTGGGTCAGCAAGAGCTATCTGTCTGGGCATGAAGTGATCTGGAGCCACTCCAGCCTCCTTAAAAATGGAGCTTTGCCTCATCAGTTTGTGCTTGGAGGGTTAGTTATTAGTGAGGGGGGCAGCAGAAGGAGTGAGGTGATGAAAGTTGGAGTGTGTGGGGGCAGATAAATGTAGGGTTGGTATCTGGTAATTAAACTAACGGCTCGCAATTTGTCTGGGTATTTCTGGACACCTAAAAGTCACGTGCGATATAACTGGGTCAGTATATTCTTAGAGGAAGTGTAACTCTACTGTAGCCTAAACAAATGCTACAGTTTGATGATGCTTTCCAGTTCACTGCCAAACTGCTCCAAAGCCGGCGATGAAGGATGTACAAAGAGAGCAGCTGTTGAAAATATGACCTGTCTATGACTTCTCCATTCTTTAAAATAGAAATCCCCTAAATATTCCTCCTGTGATGGGCTTACCGTGATGACATTTCACATCAGTGGTGTTGAAAAATAGCATGCTATTCTGCACTTCTGTAGTAGTTGTGGTCAGTGTAACATCATCAGTGTGTAGGAGACACACATGTACTCCTCCCACTGTTTCTTCAAAGCAACTTTGTGGAAGACTGAAGTTTTCCAAATACACTTCTAACATCTAACCATGGCCTTGATTTCTGTCACGCCTTTGAATAGCAGAAAGACCCTCTCTTTGGGGCTGTTATAAAAAGCAAATGCACATACCACAGAGGGTAATGGTAGCCTTACAGAATAGACTGAGCTGTTTGTTACATAAAAAAACCTCAATTATAGGCAAAGGCCTAACTTTTGGGGGCCTGGTGGTGGTGCAGGGTGAATAGCAGGGTGGAGTATTTGTTCTGTCTTTCTTTCTCGCTCCCCTTGTGCCACCCGCAAGCATGGCCGGCACTTGCCAGAGTTATCCTTGGCAGAGATGAGCAGGAAACCGAATCAAAGCATATGAAACATGAAGGGCAGTGTCAACATATACTGGCAACGCAGAAGAAATCTTTTCCTCCCAGTGTACCGGTAAAAACCTCCTCCAAATCTGCTCCCCTGGAGAGATAAAAGCAAAGCTTTTCAGGGGAACATGCCTTAAGCTTGTAGCCCGACTAAAAATGTCTCTCTTGGAAAGCAGGGAGGATATCATGTTGCTTTTAACAGTGCAGCTCTTGTGTTACATGTATGAAAGCGTCTGCTGGACAAACGCTCCTATACAACCTAACTTACCATGCACGCTTTGGCACGTTTCACTGTTACTAGGCAATATCCCGTTCTGCTCCAGACATTCCCGAAAAAACCTCGACACTTCCATGACAGCCGGCAAACTGCATCCTATCTACTAATTCAGATTACTGTCACAGCAGAGTGTGAAATAAAGCATGTTCCCACTCACCTCAGATATTCCGATGGGCAGATCTTGATCCTTCCTCAGGTTCCTGGTGCTCTCCCGAATGCTGCAGCCCCAGGTTGATGTGTGTCTGTATGTGTGTGTTCAGTGGCTGCTTTGCTGCTCCTGTGGCATGTTGACACTGCCCTGCCTCCTGTCTCTGCCTCGGGGCTGCACTTCTGTCGACTGGGACGTCTGCCGGACAGCTGTTTTGGAATTGCGCTCCGGCTCCTATTCCCTTCTGAAGCAAGTCAAGTCTCCTCCTACACGTCCCCTCAACCCCCCCTCTTCTTCCTCTCTCTCTCTCTTTTCTCTCTGCTTTACCACTGCAGCAGCGTCAGGCAAGCTGGAGACAGAGAGTACAGCTGCCTGGGACTGCTGCAGAGAGGAAGAGAGGGATGGTTGAGGGGGTTGTTGTGTGTAGTGTGGGAGGGGAAGGATGAAACAAAAGCAGATGTAGAGGAGTCGTGAGCTCGGCTGTTAGTGGAGACCGGCGTGCTTCAATCAAACAAAAAATCTTTTCTTCT
>NW_023339751.1:3410262-3413962 GCF_004916995.1 Morone saxatilis
GGGGAAGGGTGCTTGTATTTCAATCAGTGTATGTCTGCGGTTAAGAAAAGGGGGAGAATGCGTGTCCACACAAGCCAGAGTACTACCTTAACAGTAATCCTGCCTTGTACGGCATATGAAGCAGCACATCCTTCTGCAAACACCACAAATTCTCCCTTCTCCTTCCTGGTTAAATCTGGCCTGGGTAGCTCATTCTACTTAATCCGCTCTCTCTCTCTCTACTGGATGCACCGCTGTAATAACTTTCCATATATAATGCTTTTGCAAAGTCTTACACTGAAATGAATGTGGAGTTGTGTGTGTTGGTGGACAGCTTATGTTGCTGAGACACCCTCTATTTAACTTACACAGGCGTTATTTAGCACCACTTAAACAGCAGTTGTGAATGAGGCCCTTTTAGCATGGTGTTGTCGTGTCGCCTCGGGGTGATGTCATTGCGGCGTACATGTGGCCGGCACATGATCTGTAAGTAGAACACACAACACTGTCTTATCATTTAGGAAGACCATTAAACCTTGGAAACTCCAGAGCTACTGCTGAAAAGGGAAACTGTATGTAATCCCCCCCGCCTGCGCAAAAAGAAAAAGAGATGGGGAAATTTTCAGTCAGGCTGATGTTTAAAGTTGTCGCATAAAATTACTTATTCAAATCATCATATTAAAAAAGGAAACAACACAACGTCTGTATCTGTAAGTGCCAGTGTTGAAAACTCAGTTCTCTTTTGGCAAGATGCTTTTTAAACTAAAAAAGGCCTTTTTTTTCACAGCAGATATTCTGACTTGT
This sequence comes from Morone saxatilis, assembly GCF_004916995.1. Classification (NCBI taxonomy): domain Eukaryota; kingdom Metazoa; phylum Chordata; class Actinopteri; family Moronidae; genus Morone; species Morone saxatilis. The sequence continues at coordinate 3,411,046 of NW_023339751.1, forward strand.
AATAATAATATAATGTAATAGTAGAAAAACACACTGTTACTTACAAAATTAAAGTCCAGATTAAATGAAAAATTCCTTTTTAACTCTTTAATATTACATCCAGTCATATTGTAACATATTTAACAAAGTATGTCAAAACAAAAACTCAATTTCTTTGTATTTTTTTATCGAAATCCAATAATTTCTTCTTACTGTAAAACAAAATGTGACGCATGCTAAGGTAAGCATGAATTCACAGATTTCAACCAATAACATCCTGACACTTACCTGTCAATCAATCCCAAACTTTTAGCAACACAGTGAAGATTCATTAGTAAGCTAGCAACAGCATGGAGTGTTTCTGGAGGGCCGGGCCTCACTGATACTGTACAAAAGCACAATTTTATCAGTGATTTGGGTGAAACTGTTTGTTTTTTCCTCTAATGTCCTCCGACTGCTCAGCTCAGCTACCTGCTCCTCCCAGTGAACAGAACCTCAGAGACAGACCGAGGCCAGTTCGACAGAGGCCAGCGGGACCTAAGTGATTGATGGAGTTTTCAGATGGACTGTTCACTAGTTAGCTCGTGTAGCTAACAATGGCTGAGTTAGACCTGGGGTACCAGGAGCCAAACCCGGCAAAAAAAACCACTTTCTTCCTTGTCGTTAAACTGTCCTCCGTCGACATCGGATGCTGCATTCAGGCCCGGTCTGACCATGCCGATTACTGGGAGCTCCCAGTCCCGGCAAAGTCAGATAATGGATCCCATAGAGCTCCCTAGCTGCCTGATTTTACAGGAAATAATGTAAATATGTGCAGAAGCAAAAAGCACCCTGATTTATGTGGACTTTAACATGTCTATGTAAGTGTCCACAAACCAAAGGTCATTATTAATGGCTTATTACTGATTTGTATTTTTAATATAAATTATTTTCTGACTTATAAAGCCAGGACTTATAACTGACATATCTATTTTGCCTAATTAGAAAGTGTTAGAAATATGATGAGCACACTTGTACAGTGTTAGGAGTGTTTTCCCCCTCAGATATTCTTACCACTACAGCATAAAGTTAAACTGTATGTCGTCTTCTGTTGAGTACACAGTGTTTGCCAGGAATATGCTTGTCATCTTATTTTTGTTTTTACATCACATGTTGCTCTTTGGGTTGTGTTATGGGAGGAATGACACTAATTTTTTATTCCAGTTCAGGACTAATTTGCTTGTGTCCACTCTGGCCCATGTCTCTGCCGTTTACACAAGGAGAGCTTTCTAAGTGAGGTTTTTCTACCGTCTGAGGTGTCCTGTCTAAACTGTTCCACTGAGGTTACTTTCCTCCAACTTAACACACCACGTGCTGGTCTCAGGTCAGGTAAACAAGCCTGTCCTTGTCTACTCAAGTAAATCAACTGAGAAAAACAGGATTTAAACAACCATACCCAGCTCTTACTGCCTTCTTTCCTGTTGTAACTGGTGAAGCAAGCGCCTGCAGTAAGTGCTGGTGACGACTTTCTCTCTCATCTCACAGATTTAGTTTTAATCTCATGTTATCACCTCACTCAGTTGACACATCTGCCGACTCCGCCCTTCCTCCTCCAACTGCTGCGACGCGTGTGTTCACACTCATTATGGAGTAAGGTGCATCATTATCACTTGCTGTCTGAGTAGGCCCAGTGAGTGAGGCAAGGGAAATGAAACACTAACACAAAGCACTATAGATTGTCCTTTAAAAGGCTTGATGTACTGCTGCTTTTCAGTGCACTGCAGGAAGTCTTTGCACTCGTATGACCAACATGGAAAGATGGGGAAGATATGGAAAAAATAGTGTGTGGACACAGAGTAATGTCATCTTGTGAACTCTCTTTTTTATGATTTAATCTGAGGCAAGCATTGAAAAGGTAAGTGTAAGAAAGACATACAGTAAAATAATAAAGATCTACAGTATGTAGCTATAACAATAACATTCCTCCTCACAACTCTGGAGGGGGCTTCAAAGGCATTTATCAACATTTTTTACAGCTTTAATAACACTGTAATGAACAAAATGTCCAGCACACATGTTCAATATACTGTACGTTGTTAACAGTTGGAGACTTGACGCCACATGTTGACAGGCTCATCTATAACTGCTCCCTTCACATTATTATCAAAGCTTTCTTTCAGGGTTGCACTATTTCATTGTAGGTCCTCGTGCACATTTATTTTCATCATGACAGTAAACATTTCACAATGTTCCCAGTCCTACAGGCAGCACACAGGGAGGGAACCGATCCTGAGGGCACTGGCCAATGTTCTGAGTGCAGGAGATGTGCAGCCGAGCAGAGGGGAGGAGGGGATTGTGGGTAGTCTAAACACTGTCTTTCTCTGTGGCTGTATCCCAAAATGTTTTCTTGTGTGTGTGCGCGCGAGCGATGCACGATCCTGAATTACAGCAGACCACACACACCAGAGGTAGCACCTCGGCTTTTGTGACTATTTTAGCGACTGGACAAACTTGGCGTGAGGTGAAAGGTGGAGTTCAAGAGCGAGGACTGCAAGAGGTCAAGATTTAAAATGCTGCTGTCTATTAGCAGTGCAACAACACAGTGTGATTACTGTGCTCAGGAAGTGTTCAAGACACTTTGTAATTGGTGTGCAACCAAAATTACAAGATACTATATAAACTTCCAGAGGGATTTAAACCTTTAAAGGGAAGATTCACCCTAAAACACTTAAACTATAATAGCAAATAGCTGCATTTTGTAGATGTATATCCAACAACACACACACACACACACACACAAATTTTTTGATGATTAAAAGCTGCAATAATTAACATATTTGTATTAAACCAAATGTGTATGTGCAATGTGAATGTGGTCGCTCATTGTAACAAATAACCTGAGAATTATCTGTGGACACCCCGAAACTTTAAAGGTCTAGTGTTTAACATTGAGGAGGAT
>NW_023339751.1:3413974-3442054 GCF_004916995.1 Morone saxatilis
CAATATTTATTTTCATTAGTGTATAATGCCCTGAATATAGGAATCGTTGTGTTTTGTTACCTTAGAATTAACCCTTTTTTTATTCAAATTCGCCGTGGGTCCCCTTTTATCGAGACCACCATGTTGAACTGTGACGTTTCTACAGTAGCCTGTTCTCAATCCTAGGTCGTCAAACACAGACGCGAACAGTGTTCAGTTAGTTGTAATCTTAAACTTTAATGATAGATGCCACTAAATCCTACACAATTGTCTTTCAATGCTCTGTTTAGTCTCACAAACAAGCTCTGATGATCCGCTGCACACTACCTGCCCAGCACCGAACGGCTCACTGAGAGACTGAGCGACAGTCTGGGAAACAAAGATCTTTAGTGGCTAAAGAACCAGAAATATTCCCCAGAAGCTAAATTGGAAGTAAATAACAGTAATAACAGTTATTTAGTAACCCATCGGTTAATGTTCTGTGTGTAATCAGGCAACCGTTGCTAACACACTCGGCATAACAAAGGTCAATGTTGTGTTCACAGCCCCTTAGTGTTCAATTAACAAGGCACATATACATACCAGTCATACCGCTTTACCACCAGTGGCCTCCAAAGACCAGAATGCAATGCAGCCACAGTCATCCTGCATATGGAGTAAGGGGCACTCTTTAATTTTGTTAAAACTTGCCAACACTCACTCATTAGTGCTATTGCTTGCTATCATCACTGCTATGCCTCTCTACACTGACGTGACCGTGTAGAAACCACAACTGATTGCAGCGAATTGAAGCAAGTTCTCTGGCAGATGGAAACCGGATAAACTCTGAGGGAAAATGCCCAACAAGTAAAAGTAACTTAATGTTACACTTCATCATAAAATAACTCCTGGAATCATGTCTGATTGATGATCGTGTAAAAGTATCCAAGGGGGATTTTCCCTAAACCTTGAAGAGACCAGCTCTCTCTGCCCTATCTACAGCAGACTATCTGACCGCATCTATGCTAGTGTGTCGATGTCTGGCTCACATCCTTGGAAAGAGAGCAAATGATACATCACTTGGTAAGAAGTGAGTCTTCCCACTGGAATTCCAGTAGCTGTGCCACAAGCCACCCTCTTGCAATCAGCTTGCGGTAGTCCATTTCCACCAGCCTACATCCTGCTCCATCCACAACTATTGCGCTATTATGTCCATGAGAATTGGCAGATTGCCCTCGCATGTATCGTGAGGGGTGAGCCGAGCAGGATACCAGCTAGAGTCAGGCTGAGGCCAAACTGGAGGCCAGAACCTGAATGTTCACATAATTGGCTGGGAGGAGGATAATACCACCAACACTGGTCGTGGATGTCTCGTGTTGTGCTGGTGGAGATCTGTAGATAGCTTCAGGGACACAATGTACTGTACACACAGCGTCCTTAGCTTCTTTATTCTTCGGCCCCTGGCAGAGTCTGTTTTTCATTACAAATGTGTTTCATGCTCTGAAAACATGCTCCACCATGTTGGAATTTGGAGAATGTACACAGCAGTGGTTATATAATGCTTTTTCATGTAAGGAGATAACGCGAGTAAACTGATGTTTGGATGCAATTATTGAGCAACAACCCAGACAGTAATATTTTTAGTTGCATATCTTACGGGTCACATGGGAAGAGGAAAATTAATCAGCATTCCTTGTGAGACACAAGTGAGATACTGAGTGAATCAGTCCTAATGGCTTCGCAATCTGATTGGCCTGGAGTGTCAGGCCAGTTCTGAAAGTGCTAAATTAAATGGGTAAATCATAGACAACACAATGTTCAAGCAGTGCATTGGCGAAAAGTGGACAGCACAGGAGAAAGAGAGAACGAGAGAAAGAGAAAATGTAGAAATGAGAGTATGGGCATTCAAATGAGAAAAGCCCAGTAGGAAAGTGCTGCTAATTGCTGTGAAATTACATTTATCTACGCAAGCAAGGGACGTCAGTTAGCAGGGCTGCCCTCAGCACGTCATATCTCCCTTCCCCGAATGTTTTAAAAAATGTAATCATGCTATGATAAAACACAAAATAATCTGGAAAACAAATGCCTGTACACTCATGATGATAAACATAAATCCAGTCAGAGCTCTGACAAATTCCAGATGCAAAACAGAAAAATGACAAATATGAATATTTATTCCTGTTGTAATTGACTAACTCTTGAAACTGTATAAAATAGTGGACAGAGCCTCTGGGTCGGCGAAGTGAAGCCAACATGGAAGTGTCTTCCTGGCCGCTCCATTGGCTGCAATTAAACACAGATACCATGCAGTCCTATGGAGTAATGACCCGGCTTCTCACTATTAGCTCACTAAACAGTTTCCTAATAGGTTTATGGTTTCAGTCTCTAGTTTCAGTTTTCTTCCATACAGCATTGATATTCATTTTTAGTAAAATGTTGCGTCCCATTTAGAAAATGATGGTCCTATTTAGAGTAAAAATAGACCATAAAGCAGGGTATGCTTTAGGGCGGGGCTACCTTGTGATTGACAGCTCATTATCAGTGAGTCCATCCAGCTCAACGCACCAAACTCAGATCAAACTGTCAGACTAGGCAGTGCTTACTGTGCTGATTATTTCTGTCCTCAAATCTGTTCACAAACATATTTTACTGTTTATCTGGAATACAAGATTGTGTGTGACAAGCCGTTATTGTTTCCTGCTGCAGTCAAAAGCTACGCAGCTAATGAAAGCAGCTCAACTCGCAGTATGTCACCTTCTCATGGCAATGACCATAATGCCAAATTCGAGGCTTTAAAACAGTTCTCCAATAACCAATGGGTGGCATGATAGGTGTAAACACATAGCTAGTTTAGTGCAGAGAGAACCGCACTGAAAATATCTCTGTTAAAATAAAAAACATGAAAATAATTATGGTTAATTATGGTTAGGGTTAGGATTGTACTGAATTAGGGTACTTCCACCTTCCACCAATTCAGGCACTGAATGTTAAAGTAAAAGATATTTTATTGGCATGAACAGACAAGTAATTTCCAGTCCACATACTCTGCTGTGAGTGGAGTGACTGTGGAGACTTGCTTGGACTGACGTTAGATTCCCGGCCTGAATTATTATCCCAGTCCGGCCCTGATCCAGAGTATATTACGTTGCTGTTGCATGACAACTTTGGGAGGAGAATGACCTGAACTGAAACCCATCGTCGTCGGGTTACCTCCAATCTGATCGAATGATTACTTCCTGTTTTTCTTCATGCCTACTTTGATGTCCTCTGGGAATACATGTGTCGCTCTGGTTGTGAACGACTTATCTGTTTGGTCAGTAAATAACATTCCAGGGATAAAGGAAAAGTTTCTGTTTGTAGCTGACACTTCAAATTGTGTTGCGTCCTTTAAAAAAAGAATTACACTTTGTTGTTGCTGGAAACACGAGCAGGAGCGTCCTAAATCACTGACAGAAAGTTATGCCTTTGATTTCATTTAACTGATAATGCCAATAATAATATTGAGTTAATATTGTTATGTTTTGCAGCACTGTACATTATCAGAGTTAGTGTGTGTTGGCTACTTTTCACCAGCTTTAGATAGAAGTATGTTATGGTTTGAGTTCCAGCAACAGCAATGTGCTCTGTAACATCTGGTGAGATTATCTCCAAAAAGCTCAGTTCATTAGAGGCGTTGGAGGTTTCCAGCTGTCGACTTAGAAACACTTTGATTAAGTTGATTGCATTCATGTTTCTTATAAAATTGCTTAATTGTGTAATTTGAAATAAGAAACGCATTCTTGAGGATTTCTGGGGCATTGTTGCTCATTTTAGTGGCAGCTCCATGTATGGCACGAATCCCACAGTAAAGCATATGATTGGTTCCAAAACAGTGTTGAGCACGGAAAGGCAGGGAGGCACGGGAAGATGTGAGCCAGGATTTTTAAGGATACCCAGACACCATCTGCTGTAGTTTTTATCTCAACAGTTTTAATTTAAGCATTTCGTTCTTTTAAACAGTAAATGTAGCTCTGCGTGCAGCTCCTATCTCTCCTAAATGGATCCAATTAATCTTTTCTTTTTGCTTTTCTTTCTTTCCAGAGAAAATATTGGATGAATCTTTGCAACAGCTGACAATCAAGGTCACATACTGTAAGCGTATGAAACAGTATGACGTCTAACTCGAGTGCCACCAACTTTTAACAATATATGTTCTTTATTTGACATTTAGATTTTTGGATAAACTTTTAACTTCTAAACCAGACTCATGGATCTACTGCATGTTTCTACATTGAGTTGAAAGGTGTAGAATAATGAGATTGCTTAATTAATAGGATCAATAACAGCTCTGTTTAAAAGCAGGGACCTCACCAATACCTTCATTAGCTTAGCATAAAAAAACATATTTTTTTAAAACATTGTATTGGATTATTATAGGAAGTTGAAATTTTTGTGTTTTAGTATAGTTGTTACAGCTTACTTATTAGCATACAACTGCCTATTTTAAGCAGAGCAGTTAGCATTAATTTGGAGCATGTTGGAACACTTTTCTGGCCATTTGATGAATTTATGTCTAATATTCTCTCTCCCTTTAGTTCGATTTTGGTTTCCACTGACACCTGAGGGAAATATCTGAGCTTTCTTTTAGCAGCTAAATGCTCCTCTGTGTTCAGCAGCTAGTTGCCAACCTAGTCTGTCTGGCATTATGGTGCTGGGCAGGTAGTGTACGGTGAGTTTATCAAAGCTTTTTAACTTAAAAAAAAAGAGCTGCCTGCTGCAACTGGGAATGAAATTGATTTGAGTGGATGAAAGAAACTACATAAAGCTGAGGGCTGACCCCTTTCATATCACACATTTGATTCACTGTGACTATTAAAATATTGATTAATGCAGCTTTAAAGGTCCATTGTAGGAGAATCTATCTATATTATATTAATGTTTTCATTAGTGTATAATTACATTAATATTGGAATTGTTATGTTTTTCTTACCTTAGAATGAGCTGTTTATATCTACAGACGCCGTGGGTCACTTTCTATTGAGTACACCATGTTGAACTGCCTATTAAAGTAAATTAGGATTTAAAGTTTAGGGAACAAGCCATCTATCTAAAGCATTTTATAACCTCTGAGCAGAGCTGTTACTGATCCCACAGTCACACATTAAGCTAAAATGTGAAAGAGAGGTAAAAAGGTAACATTTTGAAACAGTATTCATTTAACAGAGCAGGTTAATTGATTCTGTTGGCCGATGGTCCTTTAAAATAAGAAAAATGCAGATTTCTAAAATGTTTTTCCCCAGAACACAGTTGTGTAACACCACTACAAGCTGCCGTGACTGTCAAGCTAAGACTGTAGTTTAAAAGCTGACAGTGGTATAATGGCGGTGACCTGCCCAAACCTGTCGACAGAAGGGAAGAACACTGCAGGTATTTTAACTTGACACCTCTTCGGTTGCTCTGTCGAAGTAAATGAAGTCCCCTGACCCTGACATTTCTCTTAGCCTCTGTTCACAAACTGACCCTTCACTTTATGCAATGTCAATACATGCCACACACAGAATCACACTCTGCATTTCTCAACTCAAACATAGAAATTAACTGAGAAAGGATTGTGCATAGGCCTGTAATAACGGCCTGTTCCTCAGAAACTCTAGTATGTCTCAAAGGAAGAGAGAGCTGCTGCGGGGGCTTGACAAATACCAGGGATACCTCAGGCTTTATTGTATTCAGAGCCAGTGAGCGTGCACAGAAGTATTGAGACACAGAGCGTGTGCAATGAAACTGAGCGTGTGCGAAAAGGCCACAAAAGAGCTGATCATGTGAAAGGAAGGGCATTTGATAGCTTTGACACAAACCACGTGTGGCGTCTACACAGAGACCATCAAAGAGGACCCTGATTGGAGGCCGAGCTGATAATTCTTCCAGTTAACAAATTAGTAGTTTCACAATCGTTTGGCTGAGGTTATGATCTAATGTTGTCTGTAAGCATTCAATAATCTGGATTAAAGGTTTAGATAATGAAAGTCCTGGGAGGTTCTGAGCCCTCAGATCCAAAAGAAAAGCTTATAAAGTAAAAACTGGTGAATCTAATTTCTTATGTTGCCGTAATTTAGCAGCAGCTTCTGTATTTTCACTTCTTAATGTGTTAACCAAAGTATTTAGTTTATCAGTTAGAAAGTAAATTCAAATGTTTTATACCTTAAACTTGTGCAACAAACTTCCCCTTAATAACCACGCTATAACGTCTATAATGTCATAATTTCAATTTGTCCAATACTTTGGTTTTGATTACCATCAGCCTCAGCTAAAACCATGTTTTAGCACTGATTAGGAAACTAAAATAATGAGCATTACACCTTCTAAACTTCAGAATATTAGCGTTCTGATGTAAACATTTACCTCAACAACATCCCAGAGGGGGTGCCTGGGGTGGTATTGGCTACGGAGTCTAATTGGCCACCCCATTATCTTTACCTCTTCCTCTCCACACTGTCTTTCAGAGGCTGTAGCAGGATCTGTTTTAAAGTTAGAGTGAAGATACTGGTATCATGTGAAAATAGTTGACCTAACACATCCATTGGTACCAACCATGTCATAGCATGTTGGAAGCGGCATGGTCATTTTCAAGATCTCTGAATGAAAATGGGCTCTACAAGTCTCCTCCTTGCAGACATGCATACTTTATGCTAATCACATACAGTTTTTGCATGTGGTATACATTATTTTTTTTATGTTCAGATCTGATTCTTTTGTTTGGCTGTTCTCATAATTTGTTAAATGTAGGCCGTATCAGATTCTAGTGTGAACAGATCACAGTCCTGAAGTGACCTGTAAGATGAATGTTAAAGTGACGTAAAAGTCGCATAAATTCAGACATGACTCGTCACACTGCAAAAAATCAGACCTGTATTTGATTTGGATCACGTACCAAAGTGGCCCGAATCAGATTTTGATAAGGTTTGTGCTGTTCACACTACTACGACTGAGCAAAAGAAATCTGATTTGTGGCACTTCTGTCTGCAGTGTGACCGTAGCCTTAAACACTAAATGTCTACATTTTGACAGTAATTTCCTTCCTGCTTGGCAAGAAGTTTCTGCTTGAATACATTTTTTGGTCCTCTTCCCCCCCTTGTGAGCAACTCACAGACTAAAACAAAGCATAAATCACTGTAAACCATAATGGTAGCATACAGCACTTCAGGCTGTGAACTCCTTAAACATCAGTTAAGTTGAAAGGTAGTGGAGGAGTAAATGTTTCTGAACTGTAACGGATCTATTAAGATTGGACTGAAATATGATACATGCCTGCAGTTTGTGGCTTATCAGCTTCTGTAATATATTTATTGTGCGCAATAATACTTAAGGAAGAAAAAAGTATGAATGATAAAGTTTGTGAAGTGTGTGTGTTTTCGTAAAAGCTGCTGTTTAGCAACGTTTGAAGGCATAATTCCTTAACAAGCTGGTGTGTGTCAGAAAGAGCAGATAAGGATCAAATTCAACTCCAGGCTTGTCTTCACTGACATCGACTTGTTATCCATCATAGTTTACTACAATATAATGGATGATTATTATATGTCTAATCTTCCATTGGTCCAGGCCAGACAGAAACACTTACTCTTACATGATAACATCGACTGCTATTGGGCCATCACTCATCTTCTGTGCCACGATTAGCAGCCATTTTTCAACTTAGTCTATTTTACTGCAGCGCAATGTAACGCAGCCTCCTAACCCAACCAGCCACCAGGGTCACAGAGAGAGAGCACAATTAAAATGATGAGACCGAAGTCCAAGATCAACCCATCAGCTTTCTTCTGCGACATAATGAGCAGCCACATTTTTTATCCATCACAATTTATAGCGCAGTAAACTACCTTAATCTCTGCGCCCGTGCTAGCTGGGTCATGCAGAGGCTGAGGACAGGCAAACACACCAGCTCCATCTGGATATCCTGATTCCCCCCACAGGGCAGATCAAACGGTGATCTACACCTCTCCCATGTGGTATGTATTTGACATGGGTTGGGGGGTGGGGGTGCGAGCTCCGCACTGGTCCCCTTCACTGTCCCAGACTCAGGGCTAAATCATGTAGGCAGACACATCCGACCTGCCCCATCTGGGCCTGCTTATCTCTCACTTTCTGGAGCCAAGGTGAGCCGTCAATCAGAGCCTTCAGCCACTAATACGGACAGAAGTGTCTGAGCTGAGATGCTGAGATGTGAAGACAAAACTGGGGTGCGTTATGGGGGATGGATGGCGAGGGGATTTCTTTACATCTCAAATTTGAAATGTGTCGGGTTTGACAGTGTGGGCAATATAGGTCACTAAACCATAAAGAGAGGGCCTCTGAGGTGTGTCATGTATGCAGTGCACAGTACAGAAATACAGTAGGCCTAGCTGGCATGTCTCCAGGCACACTAAAGTACTGTAAGTGTCAGAGTGGGAGAGAAAGAGGGAGACAGGGGGAGTAAGAGTGGGAGATATAGCAGCGGTTTAAGTTTTAGACAGTGTTCAGTGTTCGCATTCTTCTACAGTGAGTGTCTGTGTGTTTGTGCTTCACCAGGTGCCTGGAATGCATCTGGACAAACAGGCAATATTTCACTCATATGGTCCTTTGTGTTGCTGAAGACTGTACATTTAAGTCAGCAAAGAAAGCTGGAGACTTACAAATGTTAACTCAAGGCCTCCCTAAAACAATACCACTCTCTGTACGGCTGAAGAATTCCCCAACAGCCCTTCATTACATTGTTCTGAATTTATATTTCCCAGCGGTGCAGTTCGCTGACACATTCAAATACCGAACAAAAGGGAATATCTTGCATTTCTTTCAGATTATACTGCCCTGCCTCGAGGTAGCTAAACATTCATTAGTCACTGAATTAGACTCAATCAGCCCACACATAATAGTGTGATCAGCAACAGTAACGGCCCAGGAATGTCGGTGTTATCGTCAAAAGTGCATTTCACTCCAATGACTGACGCTCTGATTAACAACTCCACAGGGTGTGTTTATCCTTTTTCCCGTACTGCTTGAATTTTTTTTCTAAATCCAGAAATAGCATCATGCATTTAACTCATTGCATATCTCATTTCTTCCATTTGCATTTAAACATTTCCTTCCCTACAACAGTTTACGACGCAGGAAAAAATAGATAAATATTCTTGAGTCACCAGTATTATATTACAGAAAAGCAGCCAAAAATAGGACGCGCATAGCTCAAAACATTTAACTAAACGTTATTTATCTCATAATAAATTAGAGAATTGGAATAGAGGGGTTGAATCAGATATATATTTAAATCTTTATGGAGTATGATCAGGTGGAAATTAGGGGAGAGGGTAGAGCGAATCTAGCTATTTTCTCTCTCTCAGATTCAATTTTCCTCCAAGTTTACATCTTCCTGTATTCTTCCACCCCAGTTACAAACACTGCAAAAGACAGCTGTATGTGAAAAAGAGAGAGAAAGACAGAGAGAAAGAGAGCAAGAAAATGAAAAAGAGTAAGAGAAGAGGACAGAAATAGTTGAGGGTGTGTAGGCCCGGCTCTGACCACTGGCATGCATGAGGAAGCAGCCTCCATTCCACAGGCCAGCGGATGGTTAAGAGACACTACAGAGCACACAGCTCGGCAGCCCACATGCAAGTCCCGCTGGCCTTCCCCACCCTCGGCTATTCTGGGCCTCTCTGCCACTGTGGTGGCTTTCACTCAGCAACCACACATATAAAGCCAGAGAGAGAAAAACATGAGAAATTGAAGCTTCAGGCGAGGAGAGGAGGAGATGCATTGTTTACTGTTTGTCTTGTTTTTTTATTACATCTTGCCATCATATGGTTTCTGAGCTGATTTATGGGACTGCGGCATCACCAAAACAAAGACATCCGCCTGCAGTTTACAATATGTTGGCCATAGCATCACCAGCACTCATGTTTAAAGGATAAATCTAGTTTATTATGACTTGGGTCTTCTTTTTACAGCTTTAGCTATCAGTTATGATAACATCACACACACCAAAGTAAGTCATGAGATCAGTGAAGAAGGTCACATTGCTACAGGGAAAGTGCAACCGGGCTGAGTGGTCAGATGATCAGACAGGTTGTAAACACGGTTATTATAGTTAACGAACACTAAACTAAAAACTAAAACTAGGTGTTAAAGCATTTTAATTAACTGATATAAAAATTAAAACTAGACATTGGAAAAAAGAAAACATTATTGTGTACTTACAAAACTAAATGGAAAGAAAATGTCAATTTGGTCTAATTTGAGAGTTAATAAGTTTTTATTATAATATGCTCACCAAAATCACCAAAAGTCAGAAGTGAACTCTGATCCATCACCATCATCATCATCATCATCATCATAGACAGAGTTTGTTTTCTTACTGCAGCTGGTTTGGGACGCTTTGAATAAACAAGGATAGTCAAGGGCATGTGACCTTTGAAAGTCAGTATCAAGCAGCCAACTCCTTCTGATGTTTCAAAAGTACTACACACTATGAATAACAATAAGTAAATCACCACCCCAGCACTGCCTCTGCTTTCATGCCTTCTGTATCCTTTGTTATAAAGCATCACACAAAGGCAGATTCAAGTTTTTCTGTAGGCCAGTGTGTAATGATACTAGATGTATATCGTGTTTGTGAACACACGCCACCATCTTTGTGAACAATCAAAAGCCAAAACAACAAGTTTACGTACCTTGGAAGTACTGTCTCGTGCTGTGCACTTAGATGATGAACATGACATCAGGATTGTCATGGACAGTGCAGCCTTTCATCTATACGTGAATCGGTATGGGAAATGACTGGCATCGAGCAGGATACACAACGGATGTATTACCAACTCTTCTTCTTGAAGCCTGGACAGTCTACCAGCGCCATGCCAGGAAATTTAACTGTTTCCACCGGAGCTGTCTGAGGAAACTGCTGAGGATCAAGTGGCAGGACAGAATCCCTGCTTTAAAGATACCCTGAAAGCCTCTTGTAAGAGTTTCGAATTTGACCTGAACAGCTTGGAAGCAGGAAGGTTGAGTCCTCTGTGAGAGCAGGTGACGCTCCTGTGCTATGTTGAAGAGGCAGCAGTGCAAATCTGCCAACAAAGAACTTAAACCTCAGAGCTGCACTGTCTTGCTGTGCCACAGAGAACTTCAGACTCAGATTGGTAAATTCAGCCATCTGCACACTCACCAAAACCCCACATAATGACACATGCCATAGCAATCATCAACTAACTAACTAACAAATTATGACTAACAAAATTTACCCCAGACAAAATAACGTTGAATGGATTTATTCTGTTTATTCTGCCATTTCTGCAGCAGTATGTAACCCTCATGTGTTCATATGGCAACATTTACTATCTCTCATTTTAGAAATAACATAGAGATCTCCTCATTTCCCTGTAAGGCTTCACTGGCCTCAGACAATACAAGCCTGTGCTGGTGTCACGGACAATAAACTATCTTCTCAACCTCCTACTGAACTTTCTGAAGCTTGGTGACACTCATCCCTCTGCAGTTTGCATCATGATAATGACTTCACCTTTTTCTGTTCTGATCAGCTCTGCTTACAGCCAACTACACAATAACTGACCTTCTGAACCGTACCTGCATTTCCCATCAGGATGGAAGAGATATTTCACAACTGACTGATGATAGATGGCATAATAGAGATTAATTCTGTGACATCTTATGTGAGAAGGGATGGCCATGCACACTCTTAGGCCTATTTCTCCCTTTACTAGTGAATTCACTTTTATATGCTGCACCCTCGCCTTTCTCTCCTTTGAACAATCATTAAACATTGATCAAAAGAAAATGAAGAAAGAACCAACTAATTCAGTTTCTCTTTGAAGCTGATGGATGTCCTACAACAGTGTCTCCTGGGGCTACCGCAGACACAATTACTTGTTTCTCTCTCGTTGTGTTTCATTTCAGGAATCTTGGTTATAAGGTGTAACAGCAACTGTTTGAGAGCACCCAGACAAAGACTTTGATCCACGGCAGACTGAAATATCTCAGCAAATATTGATATTGATATTAAACTTTTGTACAGACATTCATAGTTCACAGAATCGTAATGCCTTTTGACTTTTCCTCTAGCACAAGGCTCTGAAATTGGCTTTTGGTATTGTCATCTCATAAGAGGGACCCTTCTTAATATATAAAAAATACAAACAGCAGTTTCTATAAATTTTACTATAATTTTTCTATTTCTAATTTGTTGTTTGCAGTCGAAAAACAACTGAAGCTGCTCTCTTGTATATGAGGGGATAGTTTGAATTGATATTAAACAACAATAGAAATATGAAAATATAATTATAATAATTAAGTGCATAAGTGGGCCGGATTATATAATATTTTTGACATCAAGGTGCAGGTCAGAGGGAGTGGGATGGAGGGCTGGAAACGGCCCCCGCGCCTGCAGTTTGAGGCCCCTGCTCCAGCACTATTATAACATCAAAATGTTAGCACGATGACGTTAGTATTTAGCACCACTGTGCCTAAGTACAGCCTCTTCCAATAGCAAGCTTCGGCTTGTTTTATTGACATCTGACTGTTTTATTTAAAATACTGAGACTCTATATACATTATATTTCAGAGCTATGCTGGGTCTACTTAAAGCAAAGGCTATATAAACTCGTGTTTGGGACATATGTGGAGTTTTTTCTAATTATCTAATTATCATGTTCTGGTCTACCTGAGGAGAGCAGACATAATGTAACTACCCAGATAGACGTGACTCAGGGTTTCCTCACCCTCACATACACAGACTGGGTAATGTGTCTGGAGCTGTCGACATAAAGCGCAGACTGCGTTTAAGAACAGATTATCTTGATCTTTGGCTTATTCCACCCTGAACCACAAAGAGCTGTTGTGTCTTGGTCAGTGCAGACTGGGGATGAAACTTATCTGGTTACAGTACAGAATCTGCTGAGGATGACAGTAAGCAACATCTCGGCTTAGAAGCCAACCTGTGCTCCTCACACACACCTTATTCCCTCAGGAGGATCTCAATACTAGTTATTTAGGCGCCACCTGGTGGCCGTCTTCTACCTGCACCTATAAAGTTCCTATTTCCTCATTATACGCAATCACTGGATTATACTACATTAATGCTGGAGTCATTAAGGGTCATATTTATTCACCTCAGTTAGGATTATCTTTACAAGAGAATTACATATACTGACTTTATAGTTCAAGCTACATTTTGTGGGTACACTTCATAAATAAATGATTTAAGCTTGTGTGTTTACTTAGCAGAGGGAGAGGACAGGGAGGGTTGATCAAAGTTCAAGGCCAGGAATGTGTTATTTTTCAACCTTTTCACAGGGAACAATTTGTTCTTACCAACTATTCTATCTTTAAGGGTGAAAAAAAAGGTTAATTTTTATTCTTCTCTCAAAAAAATCTGCCACATTTGTTGGTGATGTGTGAAGCGATGTGTATCTGCTCTGGGAGGAATGCATGATGTCTGATGGCATGACTGATTGTGTTCCCGAGTCACTGCAGAGGAGGATGGAAAGGAAGGAAGAAATCATTAGACCGCAGAGTCCAAAGTCACAGAGAGGTCTCTGATGTAATCTTTTTTCCCAGCAGTTAGTTAGGGAGTAAAAGAAATTTGTCACAACCTTAATTACTCTTTTAGCTACTATAGGTTGCAGCAATTCACAGCAATGTATACTATTAATTCTAGCACTCTACTACATGCACAAATGTTCAGGCTTTAAAACTGGTTCACCCAAAACAGGTTCATGAGGGTTTCATTTTTCATGCAATGTATTATATTACGTATATATTATAACGCTTGCAACACCACTTTTCTAGCTTTTATTTCTTATAATTTGCTTAAATTGTGTTTTCTTTTCCTTTTTTCACATTTTAAATGTTAAATATAAAGTATTTTATTATATAAAAATTGCACAAGCAAGCATGAATTGTCAAGTTAATGCTGATAGTTCATTTAAAACATTTTAATAATTATGTTCTTGTCTTTATGTCGAAAGTCAATGGAAAATGACAGCAAAACGAATCTCATCAATATAAACTTGAGAGGAAAGAGCATTATTTAATATGATTATGTATTTCCGCATACTGTACACACATATCTGCAATGCTGTTAAATTCAAAACGAAACAAAACAACCTGACAAACACAATGAGTTAGACACATGGGTGTGACCGCTACTGTAAGTGATGTAACTAGCAAGACGCTGATTTTATCGACAATGTATAGTACTGATACCACAAGTATTTTAATAATGCTTTAGGGAAAAAAAAAGAAAAAAGACAGATTACAGTGCAGGGCCATGTCTGAAAGCTATCTAACATCTCATCATATGTGCATGCACATGTTGCAGCTTAAAGATATAAAAATGTTTAAAGTCTGCAAACATTAGGATGTTGTAATATGACTGTGGGAATGACTACATGGTTATAGTAGCCATTCTTGTTTCAGGATATTCTTTTTGTCTCACACACCAGGGTGCAGTGACTGTCAGACAGGGGAAACAGGATTTTAATAAGGTAGGTGAGGTGGATGTGCATCTGTGTGTGTGTGTGTGTGTGTGTGTGCTTTACAATGAGAGAGAGCATGCATTAATGAGTTGTATGCACACAATGTAGTTCTCATTCAGCCTCTTTTTCTATGAAAAAAGCACTTTAAAGTGGAAAAACAACACACAACGGTGGAAACTTAACTTGAATTACCAATAAATTACCAATGGTAACACACCACCTCTGCTGATACTTGAGCTGCTGCAGACGTGCACTGAGAGAGACGAATGCAATGTATTTTCTTACAATAACGAATTAAAACAAAAATAAAAAAATATCACATTGCTTACTTTTTATTGATTTCTTCTGTTGTGATTTCTGCAGTTTTGTTCTTGGTTTCAATGTATACTTCTATCATATAGTTATGTCTTTTATTTTTATTTTGAATTGTTTAGCCTTTTCTTTTGTTTTATTGATACTGTGTGATTTTAAATAGTTGTTTTTCTGTGGATGAAAGACCAGTGACCACTTTCTGGAATAAAGAATAAAGTCTTAAAGGCATAGATAATCTACTGATAATGAAAATATTGAAACAAAAAAAGGTTTTAAAAACCCAAGACTAAGTTTAATATTTAGGCAGCCTAATGGTAGATGTTTACAGCCAGGTGGACGGCACAAAGGGTAGACACCAAAGGGAACATGTGGAATGAACCTAAAGTTAAATTCTGACAAACAAGGATCCAACCAACCAATAAAATGGCCGGAAAAGAAATGGATCCATTGTTTATGTTATTAGTTCCACATGTGCTTTTATTGAAATTGAAAGTCGAGTGATAAACTGATGAAATTGTAGTCAGTATACATGCAATCAATTTATCCATTTTCTGGCTGGCATGACAGATAATGTTTGAGAACCACGACAGTACATCCAACAGGGATTACTTTATAAAACTCCAACTTATGGCCATATTTAATGAAAGGAATAACTAACAGGTTTAAGGTTGGTCAGTTGTTGGTAACACCAGTTGAGCTCCACGATGGAGAGTTGACCCTTAAAGTCTAGCCTGGGACCAGGAGTTAAGATCAAATTAACCTACCATACAGCAATTTAGTTTCAGGCCATTCCAGCAACTGTCAGTAAAACTGGTTTCTGGAGGGGAAGAAGCATTTCAGGTATGCCCTCAGGAGACTGAGCATTCGTCTCTGCGGCCAGACCTGTACATATAAATAAATTTTCACTTATGAATCACCATTTTAAAGGATTGTGTCAGTGAATCAGAAAATCTACTACAAATTTCTGCAATTTCTAAGCAAAATACACATATCAGAGTTGCAAATTCCATAATAAATTTCAAGGTTTTTAAATTTTATTCAGATTAGTGTTACAGTTTTTGTTTCCTTGGTTGCACACCCCGACACAGTAACTAGCTGAGCCTCTTGGCAGGCCTGAGGATAAGCACACTGAGTGCTTGCAGCTGAGATAGACATCAGTAAAGCAAGTGTAGGCCTATGAGTTGGACTTCCCCAATTCCTCACCAAGAGCTCTATAGCTGAGTGACATTGTGCCTTCTGTTACACAACACTTGCAACTGATACAGAAGTTAGTTTTCCTCCCACTGCGTCGCATGCACCCAAGTAGATAAATGCTCCTGCAGTACTGACAGGGAACAACTGGTTCTTTACACTCTGTGGTCTGTCAGTAGAGTTCTGATAGTGATGCCTTATTTCACTCTGATTCTTCTCGCATGTATTGTTTGACAACTGTAATGGGCTTATTTATGTGCACAAAGGCAAATCTGAGGCAGCTTTTATTTCTCCCCCTGTGGTATAAGAACTTGGGCTGAAGTGTGGTGGGTGGATGAAACAACAGTGTTGACAATATCTGCTTATCTGCTGGCTTTGACCTGATGGGAGCAAGGCCATGGCTGGATGCGCCTCCCTTATCGCCATATCTACGTCTGCGGGGGCCAACCCAGAACCGCTGGCCAAGCTTTTTTTTTCCACCACCATGCCTCCGGGTTTCAGGTGGGCTTTTTGTTCCCCGTACAGGCAGAATGCAGGCTGTGGGCTAAGGAACAATACTGTGTTCAGAGAGCAGGGAAGAAACTGCACGTAGCAATGTTCACATCATATTATGCAAGGGAACTCCCTGTTACCTCTGTTTCCAAGAAAGTATGGCTCTCTACCCCTCTATAGGCTGAAAGAAACAACCATCTAGAGAGACCACATAGCTCTGCCAAATCAAATTAACATGGTCATCCCAGAAAGAGACCATTTGTTTGTTTTTCAGTCAGATGAAAAACGTTTATCATAAACTTTATGCGCAGATGAAAAACACAATCATCTGACAAAAAATATTATATCAATAAAAATATGGCTCTGTTGCATCTGAAGTGGGGTTATTCAAACGTATAATACGGAAAACATGAAGTAAATTACGAGTTAACCTCTCTGACTGGCAGCAGTTTGACGTGTGTAACACTTGAATAAAACCCAGTAAGGACTACAGGTCCAAGGTTGATGTGATACTACATGTGTTAAGTAACTTTTTAAATCCCAGTTCACATTCTGTCCAAGCTCACTGCAGAGACACACAGACACCAGGTAGGTCTTTCTTTGAGCTTCTTATTATATAATAAAGATTGGAAGCAGCAGGTTTATAGTAATATAATAGTTTATAATAAGCAATATATATATTGATATTCATTATCAGAAGCTGGTATTTGTGCAACACATACAAATTAGACTGAAAACATTTAATTAAGATAATAAGCTTGTAAAATATTTTATAGCAATGGATGACTCCCTTTAAAGGCAGTTAATGTCATCGGTCCATATAGCAGGTTTTATGTAACACACTCTTTACACTGTTGTAGCTGCTGGGTTGAACTTTGCTCACTGATTATTCACTCACATGTTGTGACGATAAGGTTGATGAAATACAACTCTGATCCAAAGATCAAAAAGGGTAAAATGTGCTAATAGATTTAATCTATATTTCTAAAACCTTAGAAAATGTCAAGATATAGAGACTAAATATTAGATAACAAGGTAATTAACAACCAGCACAATATAAACCTTGATGTGTGCAATAATTCAATGTTTAGAGCCAATTATATATTCTGAGATGTAATGATCTGCAATCAACTTTTGCATCACAGTAATAAAATGGGATTTATTTTTTAGTTGTTATAGAGCATAAGTCTGCATATACTGCAAGTGTACGTAGTTCAGGTGAGGGAAACGTCCTGTGGAACATATGCAAACAGTAGTTGTATTGTGAACACAACAGTGATGAATGTAACTAAAAAGGTTTACTCATACAGGAAACACAAGCTCAAAAACTAGTTGTTCAAGATGGGTTAGACTTTAATCTAGACTTTCTGGAAAGAAGAAAGAAGGGAAACACTGCGATGTAATAACAGACAATCAATTCAGATTGCAGGTAAAGGTAGAAGTAATGTCCTCATTCCCCAGTGGTAGACAAAAGAAATCAACGTGGCATTAATAGTAAAAGTTTTACAATAAAATCCTGAAATATTCTAAAACATAGCGTCTTCGAAATGTAATGAGACCTTCTAAATTTCAAGAACAAGGGCCTGAATGTTAATTCATTTATTTTCTGTAGATTCATTCAGTAGCAAGTGGAAAGGAAGAAGTAACTATGAATAAGTCAGACAAAGGCAGACAGACCACACCCAATGGGAATCTCTTTTTCTTTTGACATGTATCAGTTTGGATTATCGGGGAGGGGGGCAAACAATGGAAACATGCAAACTCCACACACAAAACACCTGTGAGGCAACAGTGAAGAGCAGGGGCGGATCTATCTCTAAATATTCATGATGTGGCCAGAGGGTGGTATGGACACTTTAAAGGGTGGCACACATCATCGCAAACAATCCCATATATCAATAATTATAACAGGAGGCGATTACAACAAGTAAAACATACATACAGGTAATGCAAAAAAACAGACAGATACAATAGATACGGAGGGTTTTGCCGATAAAAGTTTCATAAATTAACTGATACCAATGGATCTGAGTGATGGCCAGTTGACTAGAGATTACAAGTTAACAGTTACAGTAAAGAGTGTTGAAAAGGACAAAGTGGATGGCAGTATTGCAGATACTGAGAAGATTGAGAAGACTTTTGGAGGCAAACCTGTAGCCTGAGTGAACCAGAGTGGGTAAATGATGCTATATTTTGATAGAGGAAACCGATTCTTGCTTTGACTGTCGATGTGTGTTTGAAAGCAGAATGAACCACCCAGATACCCTGATATTTGTAGGACGTGACGAATTCAAGTTCTGACGCGTCCAAGGAAGAGATTTTGTGAAGATATTTGAACTCAAAAACATTACATTATTATGGCACATAAGTAAGCATTGAAAATAAATATCTACAGTTTCATTTCCAAATCACAAGATATTTTTCCCAAATACATGTATTTTTATGTTGAACTTAAGTTTATCACTTAGTCTCTAGATCCTCACATTAATTAACGTTTTTTAACACATTTTTTTTTTAATCAATCTAAATGTGTTAGTTTTGGGAACAGTTGACACCAGTTGGGGTGGCCAGGCATTTCCATTTAGCCGCCTCCCTCCCAGACCCGCCCCTGCTGATGACATGAGGTTGGAGGTCGTAACGAGATCAACTTAGATGAAAGAGTTGTGTTTTAATCATACATTGATTTATTTGAGTCAAACTTTGTCATTTTAACTGTGAGGTTGACGCGTATGAAACCCGGAACCTTTCATTGCGGCGCTTGAGCTCACACGGCGTGTTTTGACGGTTACACCAGGGAGCTGTCAAGCCAACAGAAGTGCCTCTCTCCTTATCCGTGCAGTAAGCTCTCTAAAACTGTCAATTCCGACTTAATCCAGACAGAAAATGTGCCTGTAACGCGTTGCTGTGATAGTTTATTGTTGAAGGTGAACATGTTGATGAGTTATAACCGTTTAACTTTGAAGAGTAACTTTGTTTTTCACTGTCAGCAGAAACGGTTCTGGTGACCTCGGTAAAGCAGGACATTGTCATTAACAGCCAATTAACAGCTAATTACTGCACGAATCTTATTGCAAACATATGAAATGAATGTCTCAGTGTGTTTACAGAGCTGCTGGCTAACAACTGTGGCTCAGTGATTAGTGTTGATCCAATTATCAGCCATTCTTAAGTTAGTGACTAGTAAACAGTGTGCTTCTCCTTAGAGCTGCAGGGACACATAACCCAGAGACAGAGGTTAAAGGGCAGCACAAACAGCCTTCAGGGCACACTGATGTAAATATGTTCTTGTTTTACACGTTTGGAGGACACACACACACACACACACACACACATAATGTCCAAACACAGATAAGAGAATAATGTTTTTCTTTTAAAGCCACACCTCGCTGCGTCCTTGTGCTTCACATCGCTCTTTATAAACAGTACCTTTCTTCAGATATCGGTTCACACGCATTGGGTTCATATTAACATTAAAACAACACGATACAACAACGTAGAGATATTAAATTATCGTAATTCATGAGTGCAAAGGGATTAAAACACATACAGCCATTCGTCCAAATTGTTAAGGCCGTCATGATTACAGTTTTTCACTCAATTTATCAACACCTGAGGCTTTTTACCTCACTGTAACTGTATAGAGTTGAGTACAGTAGGGCAGTTTCTGTAAGTGTAAAACCAACACTGCTGCATTTGTAGATCATCAGTAAAACCTAGAAGAAGTGCTTAATGTGTATTAATGTCGAGGTGTCAGCGTACTATGAGTTATATGTTAATATAATATACATAAGTCAGGTTTGATAATAAATAAATCGTCATTTATGAAGCAGAAAATGACGAATATTTGCTTGTTCTGGCTTCTCAACTGCTGGGTTTCCATTGCTTTATCATTATAAACTGATATATCTTTGGGTTCTGTACTGTTGGTGAGAAAAAAAACAATTTGAAGGCATCATTTTGGGCATTTTTAACTATTTTAGCTATTTAATTATTGAACTACTATGTGACAGTTTATAGATTAAGTAAGTAAAGCTTTATTTATATAGCACCTTTTTGACACAGAGATTCAAAGTACTTTACAAACAACAAATAAATATATATAACCATACCCAATCAAACAAACACAGGGAGCATGTAAATACAAACAAAGAAAGTAATTGTAATGTAATGTAATGTAATTTCAGCTGAATGTTTCTGAAATCAGTCGATTAAAACTTGTTTCTGTCCGTCCTCTGCAGGCCTGCGTGATGGCCCAGGCAGACAGCAAGGTGCTGGTTCTGGGAGCGTTGGCTGGAGTGGCCGGCATCAGTTTGGCTGTGGTTTGTTACCAGGGCTTTAGGTCGAGACGGAGAGGCTCGTGTCCGGGCTTGTACCTCAACCGCACTAATGAACAGAGGACTGGCGTCATGTTGGTGGATAGTCCAGGTCTGCCGAGGGGTCAGGCTGAGGTGCTGGAGCGCCTCGAGGCCCTGATCCAGTGCGTGTCCGAGCTGAAGGATGAGATGAAGTCGTTGAAGAACGCTCTGCCGACGCTGCCGGACCATATCAGGGAGGAGCTTATGGGGCAAAATGTGGCGCGCCGAGCCAGCCCGCTCCACAGGACCACACCAACGCGAAGGAAAAGGGCTGCGGGGACCCTCGTAGGGGCCAGAGCTGGAGGTCGGAGCTCAGAGGAAGCAGAGAGCGAGGGAGGGTCAGTATTTTAAAATGCTGTGAAACATTCGATATTCCAGTTTTATATCAAATTATACATTTCTCACCCTCAGATTCTACGGTAGTAATCAAAATCAAATCAAAGTCATAGTGCCACCCCTGTTTCCCTCACAATTACACAAAGACTTTAAATGCTTTATTTGAACCCAACAGTTGCATTCAGGTTTACAGGATTCACACACACACACACACACACACACACACAGAATAACCCAAAATATTAAATGTATTTGTTAAACTGAACTCACACACTGTCCCTGGCTGACTACTGAACCAAACATTAATTTAACACACGGCAGACTTGGACCTTTGATAACAGCCAGTATTTTGGATCGTTGCTTGATAATTATTACTTTTCCGGATCAGCTTGTGCTCAAAGTGCAGTATCCTCTTCACATTTACCGTCTATTTGTAGTAATCACACACTGTTATTTACCTGAATATATTTGTATTAGTCCCAACCCTACATAATCCCTGTAGGAAACCCATAATGCATCTGCACAAGGGTCTTTCTCTGGCTGATACACATTAATGTCACTAAACAGTCCCATAGTAAAAAGATCTTAAACATATATTAGAACTAAACAGGGCTTTACTGCAGGAGCATTTCACTTGGATTCACACATGAAAAGACACAGATTCACAGAGTTCCTGTGCTAAACTTAAACTCCTTCTGCAAGCTGGTGTCAGTACTCAGCCAAAGGGAAGAACCTACACTCTGTAACTACACAACTACAATCGTTTGTAGTTCCCACAACACAGACAGAGTGATACGTCTTCTCTAGCTGACGTCTGCCATTCCAGGAGTCACGTTATTCAAATGAAACTTCAGGTTAACAGTCAGTATGACTTCACTTCTGTCTTATCTCATTTCAAGTTGTAGCTACATGTTGTGGACATTAATCAAAACAAGTGTGTTAGGTTGATTTCTCCATTCACTGCAGGTTGTAAGTATCTGCAGTGGCTGCCTATAACTCAGGACTTTGAAATGAATGAACCAATAAATCAATTAGGCAGCGTCTTGCACTTTTATCCCTTACGGACTAAGATGATAAGGTTGTCACAGAAGTGGATTTGTGGTGACTGCGTGAACTGTAGGCATTCCCCTGAATTCAAAGACAAGAGAGCGAACATCAAGGGGATTTTTAGGAAGTACTTGAGGGTGTTTGACAGTCAGTCAGTCAAAGGAAAGGAACTTGTATGATGAATGTTGGTGAAAAGGAGTATGTGGTTTTCTGTGAACGTAGACCAATAAGCTCTTCAGATTTGAACTCGGATCAGTAAGATCAAAGTGTGTGAAGACTCAGGAACATTTTTACTTTAATCAAGTGACTGGTAGCTCACCTGCTAGAGTGCTGCATGTCGTCACCTCTCTCTCCCGCCCACTCCTGTCAATCTTCAACTGTCCCGATGAAATAAAGCCATAAGAAAGCCTGAAAAAGAAGTTTAAAGTCCGTCCTATCACATATTATACTGACATAGAGATGTGGATATTAAATAAATTCAACTTTAAAAGGTAATTGGATAAAAACCGAGCTTATAATAATTTTGAATCAGTGGCATCAGTACATACTTTGACCAGCAGACTTCACTGTTTACAATATTTCGCTGCTGCTCGCGATTTCGCAGCTGAGCCGATTTTTGAATAAAAGGGTTTTAAAATATCTGTAAATATCGACCTGTGGTATGTAAATTCTAAGCATTTATATAAATCTTTCTGCAAATTATCAAACTCCACATCAGCCACAACATTTTCCTCAATGTGATCATTTTCAGTAGAAACACAAGATCGATAGATTAACAGATAAATATCTCAACAGGTGACAAACTGAAATTGATTTAAGGTTAATTTCCACTTTAACAATCATATCCGTTGATCAGTACGTGAATCTAGAAATCTTGTGGCCCTCCTACTTTACCAGTAAAACTTGTTTGCTCATTTTACGTGCTAAATTATAGCTATGACAGAATGTACATTTGCCTCAGGTGCTGCAGAAAACAGCAGACTAATCAAGTACCACATGCCCAGTCATTCACCTCCACCCACAGCCAAAATGCCTTGAACTCGTGCCAACCTCGGATAACATAAACAGCAGATGTGTTTCTTTTGAATGGACTATCAATTTTAAATATCATCTCATAAAAACAAATATCAACTGTTAAATGATGATGATTAAGCCGAAGCTTTAATGTTTTCAGCAGTCAGGCAGACTGAAGTTTTTCTTGGACATGATTGAATATATTTTAAACACGCGATTCAGAAATTTAATCAAATCAGAGAATGCATATCGCAGCACATGGAGATCTTTGCAAGGACAGGACTGGTGTTTTGTTTTCCTTAACCTTGATTGACCTGAGCTTCATTTGTGTAGGACAGTGGCTCCCAACCTGGTGGGTCATAAGGCCTTTTTGATTTTAAGGGGTGTGAGAAAGCTTAAAAAAAATAAACATATATCTCAGCATTTTCTTCACTTCTGTAAAGGAAACTAAATGAAACTGTTATTTTTAGAGTTTAGATGATTATTTACTTCACTCTCTCGTCCTGCGGTAGTTAAAAAGATTGTCAAAGAAAGGAGTAAATTAAGTCTGTATGATTATTAAAAAATATCAACATATCTCTGGTGCAATATTCACAGAAAAAAACACCCGAATCTTTTGTTTTACACAAACTTCCTGCACTTATTGTGTTCCCGATCTGGGTTAATTGTGCAGTTTATCGGCTGTTCTGTACTCTTACTGTCATGCGTTGAATATATATGTCACTCAGTCAGGGGTGGTCAGTTTACTCAGTGATAGAAAAACACAGAAA
The DNA here is from genome assembly GCF_004916995.1 of Morone saxatilis. NCBI lineage: Eukaryota > Metazoa > Chordata > Actinopteri > Moronidae > Morone > Morone saxatilis. The sequence continues at coordinate 3,437,942 of NW_023339751.1, forward strand.
ACAGGTCCCTGAAGGAAAAAGGTTGGTAACCACTGGTGTAGGAAGCGTTGTACGTGAAGCGCCAAGAAGACATCATAACACCGAGTGCAGCTGCTTTCAAACCCTAACCACACTGTTTTAAGGTGTGCAGTGAGCCTTAGATCAGAGCTGCACGGCTCTTCCCTATCTCTGTTACTTTCCTCGCAATGATTGATCAATTGCCTCTGAGCCATTTTTTACAACTACAACAACATGAAGTGGGCCAACCGAACATCCAGTGCACCCTGGGTAATTATCAGTGTTGTGTTTTACTGTCTGTGTCCTCTAAGAATCACATTCCACACAAAGGTTGGGTGGAGTGGGGGCGTTTATGTTTTCACCATAAGCCAGCGTCAGTTGTTATATAATCTTTAACATACTTGAGATAATTCAGATGCACCCAGATACGGGTCCATGAACATATATTGTTTGAAAAACATTACTTTTTTTCCCGGCAAAATGTGTGAAAGAACCAGGTTTTCAGGTCACGTATGTTTGTTGGCATTGGAAGTAGGACAGCTCGCAGACAGGTAATAACACCATATCATATGAGTCTTCTTTCACGATGGATAAACAGTTCAGGTCGACCCACCTCTACTTATGTTACCGTGGCCCTCCTCATTGGCTGGAGGAGCAGATGCAGGTGTAAGACTGCCCTCTAGCAGATGAGGTTCACAGGTTTTGAGTGACAGTCGTCGGCCGCATCAAATGCTCTTAATTACAGCCCGGGTTATTATGCTTTAAAAAAAATCACATCACGCACACACCTCCCATAATTAAAGAGCCTTTCCTGCCGCTCTGTTATTTGTAAGAGCACAGGGTGTGGGGGAATAGTGGGAATGGTACAGTGAAGAAATTTCAGCCCCTTAGGAAATGTCTAGCGATCCCCCAGAGGAGCCAGTTACACCCCTAATCCTCACTTCCATTTAAAGGGCTCTTCAAGTCTTGTTCGGCTGGCTTGGAAGTGTTTGGAGCACAATATCTCCACACAATATCCCCATGAGAGCCGCGATGCTAAGGGTTGGGTAATAGTTATTGCACGTTTGTTGAAATCTAAAGCCTTAAGAATGCATTTAAGATTAGTAAGATTAGTGTATTTATTGCTTCGTGCTAAATGCAAGTTTGCAAACATCTCAGTTCAACATTTTGCCAAAAAAAACAAGAAGTCATGTTGACACATAATAACATAATAAGTTTAGCTGTTGCATAATAAGCGATTTATAACATTAAAGAAAAACAGTTGTGTAGTTTACTGAACTTCTGTAAATAAAGGATTTTAGTGGGGCAGTAGATTTCCAACAGGGGGCATCCTGCAAGTATGAACAGGGCCTTCAACAAATCCTACAGCAAGCTCTGCTTCAGAACATGATAGATGCACATCACGAATAGGCAACAGCTTGTGTTTAAACCCTTCTGGAGTTGACTGCTTTAGCAAGCTTAATGGTTTTTCTAACATCTGTGTTGAAATGTTTTCTCTAGTTTCATAACTGCAGTTGATTAGTAAAAGAAAATATACAAATTATTATTTTCATGAATCAACTTTGTTCCTCTATGTTTGTCAGATATTTCAAGCATGACCAGTGTTGGCACATTGTCTAATAATAAGGCGCTCTAGCTCCACCCTGAGTCTGTGTAATGATGCATATTACATCGGCAGAAATGTTCCAGAGTAACAGAACAATTAGTGTGACATATTGTAGTGGTAGTAAGGTAGTGTCGATCAAAAAACGGGGGAACATGTAGACCCAGCCACTGAAAGGTTGAAAGGTCCAGCTGTTTATTCACTCCTCTTGTGTCACAATGGCTTCCTCATAGCTACCTCTCTGCAGGTAAGGAGACCCATCAATCACCCTGTCTGTGTGCCAAGCTGTCAGAGGCCTCATTTAAAAGTGTCTTGTAGGAACTTGTAATTCCTTGAACAGTTCGGCAGAGTTTATTCACATCACGTCGCTGTAGCTCGAGGACATTACCACTTCTTTTTTCCTTTTCCAAAAAAATAGCATTTATGATATTGGATAGTTGTTGATTTAAGCAGATTTAAGCAGAAGTTTTGTTTAGTGACGGGCAAGCCTGATCAACACACACCGAAATTTTTAGAAAAAGAAAAAGGAGCTCATTGTCTGCTTTGTGATTAAGAGCTTTACTCTAACTTCCCTGTGACATCATGGTACGTGCCGCTCCGCAGCTGTCCACATCAAAAACATTCACATCTATATCCTCAGATTCATACTTCAGTGAAAGGCTTTTAACCAAACAAACACATTTATTAAACTGCATACAATGTATACCATTCCCACAGAGCAGACACGTTCAGCTGTCTGATGTATCCCCACTCACACTCACTCACTCACTTGCGTCCCGTCCAGCAAAGGACAAACACCTTTTTGTTATAAACATTAAAAATGGGTGAGTAGTATTTGTACATTGTCACTTAACCTGTGCTGCTTGACTTCAGGGAGTACAAATCATTATGAAATTAACATTATCCACAGAAGAGGTGCAAATTTTTCCACCAGTACTGGCCCACAGACTATAGGGTGAGAGAACAACATAAAGTGATGTTCCTTATTCCTTACACAAAATTGGATCACTATGTCATGCCACAGCTGCATGAATAAAATGAACTAGTGTCCTTGGATGCTTGGCTTTCTTGTTAATATTAATTACTTATTAGAGGATTAAACTTTTCTTTAGATCACTCTCCTTTCTTTGAAATTGCTTTTCTTTCTCTCAATCATTTCTTGAGTTTCACTCTCTGAAAGAGAAGGTGTCATCCTACGTCCTGTTCAGATTTATTTGTGGCCTGTTTTCCTTTTGGCAACATTACAAACCAAACCACTTGTGTACAAACCCAAGTTTCTAAATTTGTTTCTTCCTCCTGCTATTTTAGAAACAAAGTGTTACAACATCCAAACAGAAGTGCTATTTATGGCTGAACATGCCACATGAATTATTGCATTCATTATTGACATGTAGTTTTATCATCTGTCAGTGTCAAGTGAATGAATGGCGGATTATTTTTCACATGCATTTTCTTTTGTTCTTGTTTTATGAGCCTGTGTTATTTGCCACAACAAAGGGTGGCTTAGTTAGAAACCCAGTGATGCTGTCAGCGAGGTGGTTCAGCAGCTGATCAGTGGGAAAGTGGGAGCTGACATCTAAAGAGTCGAATCCCTGCCCAGCTTTTGGGGGGCAGAGAGAATACACAACTGGACTCTTTCCAGTCAGTCAGCCATTGTTGTAGAGCAGCCTTTCATTGGTCCCGTCACCACAGCTACACCGTCCTGAATAAGCTGGGCTGCATGTTCCAAGGCCCGGTGATGTTGGGATGGTAACTTGGGTTTGTTTTGAACGGTGTAACCGTGGAGACTGCCATTGCTAAGCTCTATTGAGAGATCCCTTCAATGCCCCTTGGGGGTCTGTATACTGAACTGATCTCCTCTAGCGAGCACACAGCCTGTTGCAAATGAAGGTTAAGCTTTGCAGTCTTCAACTTTACACAAAACTTGGAGTGTTACAAGGTTGGACACAGCAGATTTACTGTTTCTTGCTGCTGAATACAAAGTGGAAGATACTGACTCTGGTACTGACTTGGTATACTGAGTGTTTCTTATTATTCAGGGATGCCTGCGGTCATCAGTGTTGAAATAACCCGTAGTATGTTAGAATAGCTTCATCACTGTGTAAGTTATATGCTGCGTCAGATAGTATTACCACAAGTAAAATACCACAAACTCACAAGTTACCTGAACTTAAATGGATGTATTCAAATTAGTGCTACAACAATTATCGAATAATTGTTTAAGAGATGTAAGCAAAAATACCAATAATGTGCTGGAACTCTGCTTGTAAAATATGAGTTCTTGTCTGTATCATTGTAAACTAAATATCTTTGAGGTTTGGACAGCAATTTGAAGGTCCGGTGTGTAACATTTAGGAGGGTCTATTGGCAGAAATGGTATATAATATGCATAATCATGTTTTCATTAGTGTATAATCACCTGAATATAAGAATCATTATGTTTTGATTACCTAAGAATGAGGCTTTTATATCTGCAGTCGCAGCAGGTCGCCGTCCATAGAGTCCACCATGTT
>NW_023339751.1:3442154-3463481 GCF_004916995.1 Morone saxatilis
TAATAAAAATAGTTAGTTGCAGCCATATAACATTTCTTTCAGTAATAAAGAAAGCAACTGCTCACATTTGTGGAACCATAATTGGCAAATGTGATATTCTTCTACTCCTTTCAATACTACAAAATTAATATCTGAATGGACCAGACTGTGAAAAAAGCAACCTCTTCCAATAAATATCTGCACCATCAATATGACAGCTCTCCAAAAGTGAAGCCAAAACATCTCGATCGCCCCCTGGTGGCTGACTGCAGTATCATAAAGCCTCCACGTTAGCAGATTGGCCAAACAAAAAAAGTCCAAGGCAAGTACATTTTTCACAATAATTTTTGGTTTTCACGTCATGATTGATAGACCTCGATCCATCTTTTATATGTCGATGATCTGCCGCCAAAGGTATCAGCTCAGAAAGTCATGGATCATTTCCCTGCTTCTCTCAGTTTTATGGGCTTCCACTGCTGTGAAAAGTTGGTCAAATCTAAATGTTTTATGTGTTGTTGTACTTGTGCACATATGTTTTTTTGTCCTCCCTGACAGAATTTGCCTGCAGAAAATAATATCATATTTCTTGTCATGTGTGAGTCATAGAAAGGCCTGCTGGTATATTATGTACCTTGTCGGTGTTGAAATAGTCATGACAATATTTAGACTTGTTCTTTCAAAGCTGTGCACTGCTAGCAACATTAGGATAATAATGGCTCCTGCACAAACATACGTACACTATATAAACACACAGTAATACAAATAGATCCTTAGCTTCTTTTTTCTTTCAACTCAAGTGATTCATGAGCCGTGGAATGGCGTGACAGGAATGCGCTGATCACTCAGTACTCTCCAGCTCTACTGAGTAAATAACTGCGGGGAGGGAGGGAAAACGGACTGCTGAATGAATAAAAGGACAAAAGAATGAATGAATTAGGGAATGAATGAATGACACAAGTCCAATAATGTGACTGTCTCGCTACAGTTAAGAGCCTTGTTTGTTTGTTACGAGGCAGTAATATGGTGCAGCCAGACAAAAAAGGAAGACCACAACAGTCAGAGTAAACACAAAAGCACACCCATTCAGATTGTTTTTAAGCTGGGGTGTATTGGCCAATAAATGGTTTGAGCCGTGCCTGCAGGTTTTAGGGTTTACTCAGGGGTTAGTGCAGAGAGGGAGATTGTAGAAGGGCTTTGCACACTATCTCAAAATGATGGTATAAAAGCAGATGGAGATTAGAATAAAGATACTGTAAAGTCTAGTTGTTTCTCACGGTTACAGTGATTTCCTACTAAGCTACTGGATTTGAATGAATTACAATCCTGTGGGTCACAGAGTTCTCACTTTATATCACTTAATGTCTTAAAATATTCCAACTACTCGCTAATAATGCTTTCATTAAACTCACATTAGTTTGTCTTTAAAAAGGCAATCTTGAACTTGAATCATTTTTTAACTTTTGAAACCTTCCTTTTACAAATTGAATTCACAGTAAAACACACACAGTTTCTTTTTCCCACAGCCTTACTTGGTCTGGTATAACCAGTAGCTTATGGTGGCTAACATTAACTCATGTTTGCATGCACACTTCAGATGGATATTGCTCTATTGCTGCCAGTTGTGTTGTTGACTTTGTCAGCCATGGTGCATTTTACTTGACAGTTCCTTTCTTGACTGCAGCTCAGATGCCCTCATTTTACTCCTATAATCACAGCACTCAGGGTTGAAGGTGTGTGAGTTGTGGGGTGGAGTCAGGAAGCAGCCTCAGGCACGAGGCACCTGTTGGGTCCACAGTGTTTCTGTCTGTAGCCCGCTCTGACACATCCTTCCCGAACCATGGCTCGCAGCCCAAAATATTCCCTTAACCACCAATGACGCACATGCAGCCGCTGCCAACACTTAATAGAGGCTTTTCATATTTTCACCCTTGTCTATGTCTTTAATTTTTATCTATACCCTTAATATAGCTATTTTTACTGCTGCTTCTTAACTGTTAGCTTAGGGTCTTTGTACATACTTACAGCAGTTGAAAGGGCATCATAAAACATCTAATGCGAGTGTTGCGTGCCTCACCCTGACAAACAAGTCTCCGTGTTCGTTGAAAAGCCTTCAGGTATCCACGTTAAGACGTCAAGAGTTTCTTTACAGCTAGCATTTTTAAACAATTAAGTGACCCACTTATGTAAACAAACCCTTTGCCGTTTGAGTGTAAACAGGCAGTGAAGATTGATCCTTTATAATCAGCACCTGGCACAAAACTGATTGTAAAAATGCTCATTAAGACAAGGTTTTGATTGATCCGAGAACCTCCTCAGCTGAAGTGTTTTCATTCCACCTCACAAGTAGAAGTGAGAGGCCATAGTCTTGTAATTCAGAGAAACTGGCAAACATTTTAGGCCGTTTATTGACGCTTCCTGAGGCCAAGTTGCAGCTCTTGCTGATGGCAGGATGGAAACAGTCTGGCCTGGTGATTGAACCACCTAAGCATTCAGTTCAGCTCTCTTATCCACATCAGTAGTTTAATTGCACATGCTGACAACCCTATTCTTTTACCAACACGTTGTGCTCTTGTGTTCGCTTGCGCTTTCAGGTATATGACTGCACTGACGGACTCTGAGGAAGAAGAGCTAAGTGATGCAGAGCAGACGGATGAAGAACAGCCCGTAGACAAGTTATCTGTCCTCCTGGAGCGGATCGACTGTTTGCATCAGGGCACTGAATCTGACAAAAGGGAAAGTCTCAACGTCCTTTTGGAGCAGAGAGACGAGGTGTGTAAACTCCCCGAATGCATTCAGTTGATGGATGTTCATAATCCTGTCATTCAATACAAAACAGTGCGTCTTAACACTTTGATGTTCTTCTGTAGTTTGGACAGAACTCAACGTTTCTTTGGCGGCTAATCCGAGCTTACTGTGATGTTCATGATGTCAGCTCCACTCTGGAGGAGAAGAAGACCTACGCAGAAACTGGTAAACTACTTAACCTTGTTTTATACATAATTTTCCACATAACCACAGCTGTTATACTGGCCAAACCCCAAATGTCAGTGTCTCATTCGGAAAACCCAAATCCAAAGTCTGTGTTCCTGCAGTGACCTCAGTCAGTTAGTTGGTTCACCCACAATGAATTACTGTAGCAGAAACTATATTTCAAATGGTCTACAATGGACCAGATAATGTTAACTGCAAGAGTGGAGTCCTGTGGGACAGCACAAGCCTGGTTGTATAACACACAATACCCTCACTAAATGAACTACAACTCTAGAAAAGCTCTTGTCCACATTCTGCCCACTGATTATTGGTTCTCAATAAAAAGACATTTATTGTCAACTTAAGGTTCAAATCCTTGATTGGTGTACAGTACAGCACCCTTTCCCCCACAACAGCAACATCATGGTTATTAATAAGATTTAAGGACCAGTATGTAGCATTTAGTGCCATCTAGTGGTGAAGTTTCAGATTGCAACTAACTGAACACAACTGGCGTCTGTTTTTGAAGACCTGGGAATGAGAACGGGGGTGTGAAGGAGAAACTACTGTGGCCATAACACTCAGTTTGTTGTTAAAAATGTCTCATTCTAAGGTAACAAAACACACCAATTCCTATATTCATTATACACTAATGAAAACATACCTACAGTGAATATTATATTATATTTCTGCCAATAGAGCCTCCTGAATGTTACACACTGGACCTTTAAGTCTGATTGTTGTGGTGGAAAGAGCACTTGCATCAAGTGTCAGTCATGAGAGAAATGTAGTGACATCTTTGGTTATCAATCGATAATGTGTGCAGATTTAGAGCCAAACTTCTGACAGTGTCAAACTCACAATCTGATATGATACTACACTCCACATTCACCAACCAACCAGGATAGATTCTCTGTTTATCTCAAAGTCTATTTTAAAACTTGGCATTTCTTATCTTCTTTGCCCCTTTGTGTTTTATTTAGAGAGCTATTTCTAAAGCCTGTAAAATTACTATCCTACAGTCTGACACAGATTGTGACCGAGATTTTTCCCACAGTGTGACGAGCATTGAGCTTTCTAGATTTTTGCTATCACACAGTCTGTCGGCACCATGATCCATTGCACCCTGAACTAATAAATACGCTACGCACTCAACAAAGACGACATCTCACGGTCTGAAAGTCAACTTCATGACAAAACATTTTTTTTTCTCTGTGATCTCCAACAGGTTTTTGAAAGCAGTGTACGAGGACTTTCCGTGCTTGTCTTGTGTTACACTCTGAGACTTTGCACAGTAGACCATAATGCTTTTTTTTTTTTCCTCAAACAGAGGCTGTTTTGTGATTCTACCGAAGTTCAGACTGGATTGACCTGTTTCTCTGTAATCCTTCCTCATCAATGTGCCTCTAATTAGAGCTGGCCAGGTGCTTCCTGCAAAGACACCTGTGTCAAAGGCATTTCACAGTGATAGAGACAAGGATATTTAAAGCAACAAGGCATCATATTTAACATTCATGTCGACATTAATAGAGCAGATGGAATGAGACACTTTTCCACTGAGTGATGAAGGATTTAAAACTGAGCTCTCTTCTTGTATTGCATTTCACATCACTTCTGTTTTTATTGCTTTAATCCAGTGCCCAGCGATGTTTCATGATTTATGTATATCCTGTTTTGTTTTCTCAGTCAACACACCCCTCGACTCCACTAATCCGCGTTCTCTTCTTTTGTCGTGTGAACAAGAATGTCCAGGGGTGAATTGCGTGTGTTGAGTTTGTGTTTCAGTGGAGCATCATTATCTGTTGTCTATCTTTCTCTTTCCTCTTAGGGAAGAAAGTTGGTGAGGAGGCAGTGAGCCTGAACCCTACATGTGCTGAAAGTCATCAGTGGTAGGTTTAAGTTGTTTCCTCCTCCTTCCACATTGTTTAAAAGGTACATTTTGTTCTGTTAAGTAACAATACACGCAGATACAGTTTAACGGCACGTGACTTGCTGTCATCGAGTCCCATTATGTGAATCACTTGCTTGAATCCTACACCAACTTTTTCAGTAAAGGCAATGAGATAGAGTGAAAGCATAAATACAGGTACTTTCCCCAGATGAGTGGTGTTGGAGGGGGGGTAAGACCTTTTGAGTGATGTGCCAGCAGGAGCAGCTGTTCCTCGGTGTTTGAAAGGGTTTGGTTGGCATCTCTTTGGCCAGATTAGCAGAGTTAACTTGAATGAATCCAAAGGCACATCTCAGAAAGCCGACAGGGGTTAAATGATTGAGTGACTTAAAATGTGAATGATGATGAACGCTTTCCAGACATGCATGTTTGTGAGTTAATAGTATCTTTCCTTCCAAAACATGGGCCGCCTGATAGCATCACATCCAGTTTGAGGAATGTAAACACTGCCTAGGTTAACTGCTCAGATAGACTGACGGTCACACCGGAATAACTCGTGATAAATGGTCTTCTCTTATTGCAGTTCCTGTATGTACAGCACGAGCTCTACGTACTTACAGCTTTACAAATTTAGTGCTTGGGGTTATGCTGGTGATGTATGTGGTGCCAAAGGACTGTCCAGCTCATAACATTTGTCTGATTTACCCCAGTAATTCCTCAAAAATATCTTAAAACACATTGTCTCAATCTGATGCTAGTGGACATTTCCAAATGACTACTAATTCTCGTTCTGAGTGGTCCTTAGTGCAACCATCAGTGAAGGGGAATTTTGCTGCCGTAGGTCATTCTCAGACAAAGGAGATAAGGAGAACCTCCTCTACCCTCGTATACCTCCCCGGTTGCTCTGTGACTCAGGGAAAAATCCCCTTGCTTTTAATTAGTTGTGCAGAGTGGGCCTGATGGCATGAATCCCGTTTATATTTGTGCAGGCCCCAGTGGTGCATTCCTCATCTGGAACACTGCTCATGTCAAAACTTGACTGCCGATCATACACGGAATCTATGGCTGGAATAGAGAGATGAAGATTGCAGCTCTGAGATCAGCTTGCAGCTGCTAGGGGTTTGAAAACAACTGCAAAGTCTGCTTCGGATGCAGCTACAATAAAATGATACAAAGCCCCTTTTATTTAGCTTTATTTACCTCATGTATGAGTTCCATACAGTAAACATTGTACTGTGTTTTCTTGTTTATATCCCCCAGTATACGTATTTGTTACCATTAATTACATTCCCTGAATTAGTGTCCTGTGTAATTGAGATCATGTGGTTACTCTCTGTATACACGCGTAAGAAGTGTTCTCATGGAAAACAGACCCAAAGGGTCTCGAGCCAGCAGCCCTGTTTGCTCTGTTCGTTAGGGAATAATTAGCATTAGCTCATGCACATACCGCAGCACTCGAGACGTCAAGTGAAATAGAAGGCCGTGTTTGTTTAGTTAATTAAGAGCAACAGGATTAAAAAAGCTTAATGCTTAATCCTATATCCACTAATGGAATTTGTAAGATCCTTAAACTGAGCAGAAACGCTGTCTAAATTGAATGGACAGGGCAAAGTAGGTAAAGCCGCACTTTGAGAAGGGAGCAGGCAGGGACTGGGGACAGCGCCAGGCAGTGTTGCAAGGAAGTTTACGTCTGAGGTAACTGTTTACTTAGTGTACCGATGCCGTGAGAAAACTTGTCACCTGTTTTCCTGAATGCCGCCCAGCTCGTCACAATTTGGCAGATGTTGTTTAGACGTGCTGCCAGTTAGTTCCTGCTCTGCCACTGAAACTACTTATAGAGACTTCTTTACATAGCTCAAGTGAATGAAAGGCTTTTGAGCCTTTCCATTGCCATCTACCCTAATTTAACTCTAAATCTGGGTAAATGGCAAGATGATGTAAATGTATTGAAATGGGTTCAAATGAATGATGAATATTATTATTTTTTTTTTTATGTGAAAGATCTACTAATGATTTTTAACTTACATTTTACAACTTTTCTGTGAAAATAATGCAGGCACACCTGATCCGGTCCAATATGAAGCATTTCAGCAAATAATTGGCGCAACAAAATCTTATTGTAATGCCGAAATGAAGTTAAATTCTAAATATATCACACAGTAGACAATGACTGTAGAACCACAGTATGTTGTGTACTGTATGTTTACATCTTCTTGACCCAACAATTATAATTGCAATGTGTTAATTTTACGTATTTAACTACAGTTAAGATAACCAACACAAGATCTGCTGACTCATTCTTAGTCTTCATGGTGCAGTACCACAAACCTGAATAATTGGGTGTTCATCAAAACCTTTATTCTGAAACTTCCGTAAGTGTTTTAAGTATGATTTGTCAAACCAGTTTGACACATCTTCAATTATAAAGTGTCACATTACTGTTTGTGACCTATAAATACTTGCAAGTTTGGAGCAAATTACAATTCCCACTAAATGTGTTTTCATTCATTATTTCATCTGTTTTTTATTTGTGGAAATTTGATAACGTTTTTTGTAATTTTTTTTTTTATGAGGTACAGTACATCCAGAACTTGTATCCGGAGAACCACAATGACCTAATGCATATACACTCAGATTTCTTTGATTGACAGGTTAGCAGGTAGCGTGAGGAGCCAAGTCTCAAAAACCTGCTCCGTTGTATTTGTAGCTTGCAGGGCAAGTCACAGGTGTGAATACACTGTGTCTCTGTGAAAGGTACAACTGCTCTAGGTGTGCACCACTTATCTGTCAAGTACATTTGAATTCAGACTAAATATGTTTTAACAGGTTAACAAAGCTTGTCCTTCTTTTAATGGATCCTCCTAATGCAGCAGATAAATGCAGCTTCTCTTTGCAGGTATTTGTTCAAGAACCACAGTATCGGCAGTGCAAATATGACAAATGTGTGTTAGTACCACTTTTAAACCAGATGGCTGTACAACCGGATCAGCAGCCCAGCAGGAGAGGCGCTCCATAGTCTGCTGTGGTTTTACATCTGAACTACGCACATTTTTACTTTCTCTGACTGACAAAATCGGATGTTTTCGTATCACAAATGACAAAGGCATTAAAAGGTTAAACATGAGACCCGTAGTCAGGTTTCCACTGCAGGTTTTGCTGATGTAGGAGGCACAGAAATAAATAGTTAAATATTTTTGTATTGAACAGCTTAATCTGATTCATCTGACAAGATTCCAGCACAGCCCTAATTATTTATTTTATTAACTGTCCAATGTCAATATTGGTATTAGTATTGGCCTAAAACTCCAGTGTCCTCATTCACAAAAGTTTCTATTTAACTGCTACTAGTTGAAAAACCGTGGGCTCATTCTGTGGGTTTGTGTTTATTTGTGTAGCACCAAGAAGTCAATGCCCATGGCGAAAGATCTCAGACTTGTATGATAAAACCAGGGATTACACTAAATAACCAAAAGCTTTTACCTTTTAAAGACTGCTGATGTGCAGCTACAAGTTGCGAGACATTTGTGAACCTCACACAGTCAGAATACATGCAGCATCCTTTGCTTGGGCCGTTTGAAGACCCGAAGTGATGAATGAATGTGATGTGCGTGCAACAGTCATCACTTCACAAGAGATTACGCATACTTTCCCACTCTGTCATGCACCAAATCTCTGTACTTTTCCCAGGAGAGGTGGACGAGGACTCTTTTGAAGCTAGCTGTGTATTGAGGCACTTGAGCGGCGTTGAGATTGATGCTATCAGCGTCTGCAGAGCTCTCCACGCTGTCACCACCTACATTTTTTAATTCTCTGTGTATGTCAGGGTGAGGCACCTTCACCTCTCCCCTCTCAGGTTACATTATTCAAAAGCACTCCAGTAGTGTGTAGCCATTGTGTCTGCATAGAGCTTTCTAGTAAACCACTTTATAAAAGAGGGCTGATATGTGGACCACAAGTGGGACGTGGCGTAAGATGTATGTGTGTGAGTGAGCATAGAGTATGCATTGGGTTACACGCGGCGCTTTCGTGACAGTGAGCGTGAAGCCTATTTGTGTAATCTCAGCAGGCTGATGGCTGCGAGATGTGATTGCATTCTTGTATCGCCGGCTTTGTTTATAGGTGCGTTTACAATGATCCCACCGTGTGAATTCAGCCCATGTAAATCCCTGACAATAGGGCCTCTCTGATTGTACAAAGGGCCGCGGATTAAGCAGGGAGCCTGTGACAGTGCCGGTCAGAGGAGAGAGAGGCGGGAGGCAGGGAGGAGGATGGGGGTCACTTTGACCTCTACAAAGACAACTTTAATTTCAAACACGTGCCTCTGTTTGCCGCGGCCACCGTTAGTGTCACCGTGGCAGCATTGTGCTCTGTTCCCAGTAGCCGTGGAAACCCTGTGTGCGTAAACTTCAGACTCTGGTTCATTGCTGTGGGAACACTTGACACACAGCCACAAATCCCACCTCCCGTGCAGAGAAAAACACTATCAGCTCATTCTGTCACAGGCTAAGTATGTCAGCGCACTTCACACATTGTCTCACGCAGGTTGTCCTTGAATTCCTCGAGTTCCTCCTCCTGTTTCTGTGCAAGTTTTAGCCTGGAGTCCTGCCTGGCCCTCTCTCTCTCCTGAATGAGTTCACTATGTTTGGATTTGAAGGCTGAAATCAATCTGCTGTTTCCGCTAAGCAGCTGACACTTAGGGCCTTTTGTTTTTGCGCAGTAGAGTGGGGGATTTCACTGAGCCGCGATCAAAACGCGGACTAACCTTGCGCAATTAAGTGTTCTGTCCTCCTCTCATCTTCCCCCTGTCATGTTTTGGTGCCGCCCACCTTTCCTCCTCCTCTTGATATTTCCCTTTTCTTGCCTTAGACAGCAGGGGGGAGATAGTATTTCAACTTAGAGAAGAAAGGAAAGGATAAACAACAGCACGTTGGCCCCTGAAGCTAGACACACCTCTCTACACCTTCACATCCCAGCTCCTTATACGCTCCCTCCTCTTTCTTGTCTCTGCCTTTCCACTGAAGGTCTAATTTACACAATAACAATAGATACGTTGCATAACACCGAAAACAACCCATCTCCTGATCTGATGTTAATTTCACATATGGAAGAGCACAGGATGACGACGATCTTTGACATAATCACAAACGCAAACCAACGTTCAGGTAAACTATTACATGCTGTTCCAACCATCAGCAGCTCTGCCTCTAGCACTCCTGGGTCCACATACTTCTCCGTAAACTTTGCCAGAATTGCTACATGCTGAATAATCTCAGAGTTGGCCAATCAGATGGAATTAAAAATATGTGTTGCGGTAGCCTGGTTGTTGAGCAATCTCTCCCACAGCCTCACCTGGGCAATGCTCAATCCCAATTATGATTACTGTTCCCCTCTGGTATGCTGCGCTGTTCGCTCTCCTCATCTCACCACGAGTTATTAATCAAGAAGCAGTCCTAGTATGTTATAATTTATTTTGTTCATTGACATATAATTAAAACCACATACTGCATAAGGCTGTAAGTACTGCTAATGTTTTCTTAGTGATTAATTTGCAGATGGATTTTCTCAATTAATCATAAATGTCCAAAAATAGGGAATTTCCCAGAGCCCAAAGACGTCTGCACATTGGTTGTTATTCAAATCAACGGCTCAAAACCCAAAGATATTCAACAGTGACAGAAAAGAAAAACGCAGCAAATTTTCACATTGAAAAAAGCTGCTAACAGCTAAATTTTTGGCATTTCTACTTTATGAATTTATAAACAATAGATTATTATAAATTGTTTTATACTACAGTAAGTTGTTTCAGCTATAATATTGCATTACTGCAGTATTAAAAATGAATAAGAGTGGCAGGAGGTCAGAGGGGTTGTACTGCAAACACTGAAAATGCTAACATTTATAACAACAGGTAATGTTTACCATCTTAATTTACCCTGTTAGCATTCTAGTTAGTTTGCACTCAACATGTGGTATAGCAGAGGATGTTATTAGTTGCATGTGTTTGGCTATAAAACAAACACACATTGGACAAAGTGAAGGTTCGACCTCATGGTGACGCTTTACGGGAAGTGAAAGGAAGACGAATGTCGTCACCAAATTTCATTGTAATCCACCTTATAGTTGTTGAGACATTTCACTCAATACCACAAACTTAAACCTCATGGTGGTGCTAGAGGAAAAGTCAGGGGATTGTCAAAGTGAGTAGTCTCCATCCGATGAATGCCTGTCTGTCCAATAGTCGAAATGTTTCAGTCTGAACCTTTTCACATGGCTTAAAAGTGTTTAATTAAGCAAATAGTCCCCCGTGTGTTCAGTGTATTAGTTTATATTAGTTTCTTTCATTGTCATTTATTGGTGTTTTGTGCCTTTTTCAGTGTCCTTTATTAGCTTTTTATGTTTGCATCTTTACTTTGATCAACTCTGGTTGTTTTAAATGAGATATATGAATAAACTTGATTCGATTTTATCCGATACACCGGCTCCAAATGAGAATTGTTCACACTTCTCATCCGTAGTTTTCACTCAGATCATTGATCCACTGGTTACTGTGAGCAACTGACAGAAGCTCTATATTTAAATTAAATTGCGGTGGCCAAGCGCAAACCAAAGTGTGCCCTGGCTCCGTTTCCTCACAGAAGATATTTAGTCTCCGGTGATGGATTTTCTCGAAGCCTTTACATCCAGCCGTCTGTTTTCATTGGAAGCTAGGCAGCACAACTGCAGACAGATAGCATCTCTGCTCCTGTGAAGTTGTGGAGCTCTCCACTCATCGAGCGCCAACCAGCGGCAGCGTAGCCGCACCCTGCGCTACCTTAAGAAAATAAACACAGATCTTTTTGTTACAGTTACACACAATTCATCTGTCTTTGTTTGCTTTGCAGAGAAAATTCAGGGCGCTTAGAAGTGATGTGGTTAGTACTTGTCTTATCACTGTTAATTTTCCACGCCGCCCACAGTAAGTAGGAGTAATGATGGTTAGCACAAAGATGAATGTTTGCATGATGTTTCACCCAATTACAACCACCTGAATTATAGTTTATTTTTTCTCACTTTGTACATTTTGATCAATTGATCATTGGAACATTGTCAGCTGATGTCAGATCGTCTTCTTACTTGCAAGTGAGAAAGATCCTTCTACATACTTTATCTTAATTTAGTAATTCCCTGCTAATCATGTTTGTAATCAATTTGCGCTATTTTTCTTTCTTTTTCTGTGTGTATTGCTGTTGTAATCTGTGTCGGCATGCTGTGCCTGATCACAATCCCGAGGCAGAGGCAAGAAAGAGTGAGAGTGACTGCAGAGAACAGTAGCCCACCGCCAAATCGTGCCCTGTTTAAAACAAAAAACAAAATCCATTCACACATACCAGACACCTCAGCACACACACACGCACAGTTGCAGATTCCATCTACCATCAGCACCACCATGTCAGACGACACTGTCAGATGACCTTTGTACCCACTGATCCTCCATATAAAAAGGTGTTTATGTCGCTCTGTGGTGTTTGACAGAGTACCAGCAGGATTAAAGCAGCCTTGCGGTGAAAAGACTTTGATCAGCTCTCTCCTCTCCTCTCCAAACCCACAGCGTCATGCTGACTTACAGATCCCAAAGCTGAAATCGCTCTTTGTTTCCCCTCCACCTGCCCATTGGTCCAAGTCAGTCTATTAATTAGTGAGTGAGGGAATAAGGTCAAGCAACTGATCTCTGCTGATGTTGTCTAATGAGGACTCTTTCTAGGAAGGTTGCGTGTTGGTATTTTTTTCAGTCTTTAGTGACCTAGAAATAAAGGTGGTGTGACTAAAAGGTGCTGCCGAAAGTCTCTCCAACCCTCCTCACCTACGCAGAACTTTACTGCTCGACTTCTGTATCGTAGTCACTCAGGACTGGGCTACCGAAAACTGTATTTCTTAGAGTTCATATGTAAGTCCAAGTAGTCAAAAGGCTTGAAAGCTTAGATTCTTCCAGTTGTATCTTACAGTATCAAGTATCAACTGAGAGTAATACGGTCCTATGGTGACCTAATGAGGCTTTTTTATCTTTCTTATACAAGTTATTCTGCTTTCAGTGCAGAGCAGTTGCAGTGAATTCCACCGATACTCAGTCTATCTGCTTTATAAATGTGATGCAAAGTAAGGACAGACGTGATCTTGTCAAAAGTGCTTCAGTGGTTCAGATTAGAGGACTGCATTGGGATTAAATCTTAAAGGAGCGGGCGGTTTTTACTTTGCTGCAGGCAGGAGGTTTATTTTAAAAATGTAATCTGATAAAGTTAATAATTACCACGTTAAAGTATCACAATTGGAAAGTAACTTTATTATTTCCTGTTACTTTTGGATTATCTGAACACCAAATAAAAACAAGAAGGAAGTCATATTAATAAGTCTTGTCAAAAATGAAGAAATTGGAAAAAGATTTTCCATTGCTCAGTGCACTTAAAAAATAAGAATTAAAATTGTAATCCGGCTAAATAATCCCCATGTTTACTAACTGTAATGGATTACAGTTACCTTTTTTTTGTATCTTTATTATGTAGCTCAGTTACATGTAATCTGTTACTCCCAAAGCCTGACTGTGGGCGGGATTTAGATTCAAGAAATAAGATTAAAGCGTTTACAAAACTACAGCCATACACTGACCATTTGAGAAATTTTGCAGATGTTACTGATGTCTTTTCACCTGTGGGCAGGTGAATGCGGGCATGAATGGTCAAACTTTTTTCAGGAGCAGGATTAAGGACACAGTTATGCTCAGGGTAGTAGTTCAGAAATAACTGGGTGGGTGGGTTTAAGTTATGGTGTTGAGGTGCCATTGTGGAGACACTCGATCCCCAACTGTGTTAAGGCGGAGGTGTGAATGCCCAAAAGAAGCAACACCTGTCCACTCACTGCATGAAGTAGGCATGCTTGTTGAATTGTCTGTTTTAGGAGGTTCATTCACAGCCTCCTCAATACTTACAGACACTCTTCAGTCATCAAACCAGCACTTCTGGTGAAGCATACTGACGCCTTTTAGTCTGTCTCACACTTGTGAATGTATTAATCTGTGTGAATGTGAAACAGAGTGGTGTTGGAGTGTTAAAAGCATGTTCCTTTCAGTTTGCCAGAATAAATAAAAGGGGAAAAAAAATGCCTTAGTGTTCAAGCCAAGCGTTATGTGTCCCAATAGGACATAATCAGAACTCATTATTGTCTTTGTGTGAAAAAACATCTTATCTGTGTTTATTTTGATTATTAAAAACTGAAAGTGGATAAAAGACATGATAAGAGAGACTTTAAAACTGCTGTTTGTAATGCAGTTTTACGGTAGCTCATCTGTGTGTCACATTTAAAAGGATCTAGTGTCAGAAATTTAAATATAATATTCATAGGTTTGTTTCCCTTAGTGTATAATCACCTGAAAATAAGAATCACTGTGCTTTCGTTACCTTAGAATAAGATGTTTTTTTATCTACAGACGCCGCAAAGTCATCAAATACAGATGTGAGCAGTGTTCAGTTAATTGCAATCTGCAACTTCTCCACTAGATGCCACTAAATCTTACACACTGATCCTTTTCAAAACAGCGTCTCGCTTACTGCCAGTTATGGTGGTCCAGAAAAAGCAAACCCTGTTTTCTGTTTTAATAAATCTGTTTGTTGTTTTTCATCCAGGTACGCAATCATGTGTGGAATTATGGCCGAATATGACACCGTACAGAACAAGATAAGGAACGGATACATCTTTAAGGTAAACTGAGGCTTGTTGTGACTACTTGCTGCACCATTACGTGTATACATTTGTCTTATATATTTTGGATGTTGCATGTACTTGAGAGAAGAGGGGAATAGCCGCTCATATCACTTAAGCCAGTAGGCCACTCCTACAGCGGCCCGGTTGCATAAGACGAAGTGTGGGACAACGGCACGTAGCATTTTATCTTCTTTCAGCGGCTTCCCTCAAAACTCTTGACAGGTGAAAGAGGGAGAGATAGAGAGCGCTGGCGAGGGAACATTTAAAAAAAAAAAACTTGAATCAGAGAGAGGGAGAATGGAAAAGAACGAGGGAGGGTGTGTGACAGCCGGGAGTGTGTGGCCGCTCTTGAGAGATCGCGTGTGTGAGAGGTGTTTGTGAAATACTTGTGGGTTGGTGAAGCAGGACAGATCAGGTCAGAACAGAAGGCAGTGGAAATAGCAGCCGTGTCATGAATCAACAGTGAATATCTTCTCCCTGTCTGTCTTGTCTGTCTGCTTCCCCTCCCAGGATCATCTGGATAAAGCCATCGAGCTGAAGCCGCAAGACCCCATGTCCTACTACCTGCTTGGGCGCTGGTGCTACGCTGTATGTGACCCTCCCGACACACACACACATCTATCTCTCCCAAATCTGTCCTCGCATAGACAAGCAGTGGATTTATGGAGGCTGACATGTCTGCGTGGCCTCCCTCCTCGCTTTTGGCTAACCCACCCACGGTTTCCCCTCATTCATTCCCAGTGTTTAGGTTTCCCTGAGGTTTGTTTTCCCCTCCGCGATACTCGCAGAAAGCGCTACGGGAGGTTAACACCAGCCATTGTTTGCTTTTAAATCAGATTGTACCAGGGAGATATTTTCATCCTGTTTCTATTCGGCTCATGTTCTTTCGGTGCGAGCGGTTGTTTTTGATGCAGCTTGACGATTGTTTCTAAGACCATCATGTCTTTTGTCTGTCAATCATTAATCACCACCGGTATTTCTTTTTCTTTCTTTTTAAATAACGTGCGGTGATGAATTACTGTCATTTAGGTGTAAAGGTTTACAGACGTTCTGCTGTTCCTGTTGTTTCATGAGCTAACTTGGTGCCAGTTGTCAAACTAACTGCCTTTAAGGAAGGAAGCTATTACAGAGATTGCTCTGATTACATTTTATAATACTCACCTACACTGGTTGGTAGCAGAGACTGAGACGAGGGACTGTGCAGATATAGTGTGGAGCAGTAACACCTGATATTTTCAGGGATTGAGTTTTATGGGCTCTGTGTTCAACAATGATCTACTGTTTGTATTCAGCCAGCGGTTCTGTTTGAAAGGTCCTGCGATGACGCCAAAGCAATGCTACACCTGCAATTAGACGTAGCTGTGATGAATGGTGCAAGGCAGGAACATAACATGTTTGACCCGGCCATCTCCTGGCCATTATCATCTTCTGCAAAAAGTGTCAGTAGAAAAGTATCAGTGCACGAGGGGGGTACATGTGGTTGTGGAAACACTGGGACAGTCGGGAATGTGTGAAAATGTGTATGTGGGTATTCGTTTATGGTAGCGAAGAGCCACAAAATTCATTACCTTTGTTTCTGTTAACTGTTGAAGCATTCAATTTTACTGCTGGTTGCACAGAAGTGTCGTTACGTTTAACGGACTAAGAGGAAAAACCTCCACATTACGTCAATATCTCAGTAGATAGCAGTGATATAAAACAGAGATTTTAATTATTAATCGTAAAATTTTTCATTAAAAAGTTGATTTTATTTTGGAAACCTGAGGGAATGTTTACGTTTTTAGTTTAACAGGAGAAAAGCAGCTCATTACTGATGAAAGTCTTGTTTTTGCTCTCCTCCATATAAAACAGGCCTGAAACTTGTGAGACGCTGCTTTCTATCCTGGTGTTCAGTTACTCTTAAACTATTGTGCAGAATTGTGTCTTTTAACTTGAGATCTTTGGTGGTTTTGCAGGTGGCTCAGTTATCGTGGATTGAGAGGAAAGTTGCTGCAACACTATTCGGAGATCCTCCGAGTGCCACAGTTGAAGACGCCCTGAATCATTTTCTTAAGGTACTGCGATTCATTCTGCACTTACATGTGAATCCTCAAGGCTGCAGTATGCTGAAAAAGAACTAGTTCTTACGTGTCTTCACATCTGAATGAAAAAGTGTTTTTAGGTTGTATTTTCTCACCTTCACTCACCTCGAAGTGGGTGTGACTTTTGTCGGTGTTTTTTTTTTTTCTTCCAGAAAGGCAACAGTGTTCGGGCCGTTGAAAGCAAAATCAACCAGAACTGACATGCGTTTGCGTATATTAACAGTTAGCTAAAAAATAATTACACAAACATATAGACTTGTTTTTATTTCGATACTTTTTAAAAGTCCAGCGTGTAGGATTTAGTGACATCTAGTGGCGTAGCTGCAGATCCCAACTCCTTCGCTTCACCCTCCCCTTCTAAGCACGAAGGAGAAACTACGGTGGCCACAAAACTCGGGGAAAACGTGAACGCCACCTTTCTAGAACCAAACTTTTGGTTTGTCCACTCCAAGTTACTGTAGAAACATGGCTGCTCCCTCTGTAGATAAAAACAGTTCATTCTAAGGTAACAAAAACATAACATTCAGATGATTTTACACAATAAA
The DNA here is from genome assembly GCF_004916995.1 of Morone saxatilis. Classification (NCBI taxonomy): domain Eukaryota; kingdom Metazoa; phylum Chordata; class Actinopteri; family Moronidae; genus Morone; species Morone saxatilis. Next base: position 3,459,350 of record NW_023339751.1, read on the forward strand.
AACATAGTTATGAATATTGTATTACATTTCTGCTAACAGATCCTAAATGTTTCACACTGGACCTTTAATCGATTCTCCCCCGATTAATAAAACCTTTAACGTCCTGTTTGTGTAGCATTCCCTTTCTTCCAGGTCGCCTTTGTACCAGTCTTCAAAGACGGCTTCCGCTCCGTATTTAGAAACTGTGTTCCCACATTTCAAATGTTTATATAGTAGAGAAATTAATTTAGCTTCTGGCCAGTACTCCTCTGCATGTCTCTTCCTCATGGCTCACCCATCAATTTAATTTAAGTGGTCTGTGTAACAACACGCAGCTCATGACCTTAAGGAAAGCCTCCAGCGAGCCTGTCGAGCTTTAACAAAAAACATCCTGCAAGGTTGTGTAGGTCTCCAGCCCGTAATGAGCGGTTATCTGTACCTGACTAACTGTTTAGGTTGTAGCAGCTGCAGGAGGAAGAGAAGAGGGTGAGTGAGTCAAGTGTTGTTCTGGGCCTTCAAACAAATCTATACCAGCAGCTGCTGTACCGAGACTACTATAGTGGTGTGTGCATTATGAACAGAGATAAATTGTCTTTTAAAGGCTGAAAGAACTTTTTTTGTCATTCAGGTTGAGGAGATCAAGCCAGGATATTCCAAACTCAACTATGTGTTTCTAGCTAAGGTCAGTACCAGAAACCTTTGGGATGAGTTCACTGTGTGATGTTCTGTGGCATCCTACTGAGACCAAACAATGCATTGACAGTTTTTATTCTTTTCTTTGGCAGTGCTACAAAGTCCTGGGGCAGAGGGAAAAGGCGAGGAAGATGTGTGAAGCTGCTTGTTCAATAAATTCTGTATCCAAAGAGGTAGACCTTGTCACTGTCCTGTTGCACTACAGTGTTTATCAGAGGTTTCCCCGGTTAAAAGACTTCAGCTGGTAGTTTAAGCCCATGATTCTGATATAAGCAATTTTATTAGTCAATATTGATCACACTTGAGTTTTCCTGACTTTTTATACAATTCTCTGTCTCTATTATGTATTTTTAAACTTTTTAAACCCTACACACAATCTAAGCAAACAATTTAATTTAGTTTTCTTTACAGAAATGATCAAACTACTGAGATACAGACTCACAGCGTGTATTTTTAAAGGTTAAAGTTGAGTTGAACCACTGGTGTAGACAAACCTCGAGCTCCCTGTCCAGGTACACTTAGCTAACTAGCTAGTGACAGCTGCTCATGCAGCAGCGCTGTGTTACAAGAGAAAAGGTCCGTGTTGCAACAATCCTCTGATACTTTTATCCAGCTCCTATTATATCCTGCAAATATCTGATTCTCACTGGATTATTTAATCTGCTTTTCATGTCTCCTTATAAAATACTTTATATGGAATCTGAATACAAATTAAGGCGAAATAATACGTTGAATAATATTTTAAATAATGTTTTTTCCTCAGGATGAAGAGGCACAAAAGGAGCTGGACGTACTCTGCCCGGCGCTTGGAGTGTGACGACAGCGATATCACTTTCTTTTAGAGATTTATTTTCCATGTGCTGTCGGTGAAGTGTGTGTGTGTGTGTGGGGATATTAGGTGTATTGAGAGGCCATGATGTTAATTCACTCTGTGAGTGGAGGGAGGTGTGGTGTGGCATTATATCATCAATGGGAGCAACAACCAGAGACAGAACCGTCCTGTGTTGGTTTTCAATCAGACTTGTATTCAAACTGTATTTTTAATGGTGAAAAACAAACTTTTTTCATTCCTGGTTGTATCAAATCGGTGAGATGATGGATTGTTTTCCCGCTCTAGAGTAATTAAGTCTGTTCATCGTGTCTATGAGGTGGATTTGTGTTGATTTTAATTGTTGCAGAATTGGTTTAATCAAGTAAAAAAAAAAAGTTAAAGTAAATTCAGTGTGATGTTGTATAAAATATATATTCCCAGTTGCTCTGTGTGTAGCAGACATTACAGTGTGTCTCATGGATACTGAGTTTTCTTGACAACAAAGACCTGTCACTTTTTGGGAAAGTGACCCACGGGGACTTGCTGTTCCTTCCTCTTCCGTCCTGGTTTTTTTTTTCTATTTTGTTGCGTCTCCCACTACACATTCAAGAGGCAATAACAAAAGCACATCAGACAATGGCGCACCCAAACAAAGATCTTGGAATGCCGTGACCACCGGACGACCTCGTGCCCTATCCTCGCCGCCGTCTGTCAGACCCGCGTTGGTGCTCTCTGGCTACGTTTACATGCAGACTTGGTGATGATCGTGATTACATGGATGAATTTGTTCTTTTATGATGTGTTTTATGAGATCTGATGAACTGTGATTGTTGACTTTGGCATCTGTCCATCGAAAGTCATTCATCCTCACTCAGCTCCTGTGACAGTAACGCCACTCCAGTGTATCTGCAGATAAACAACAGAAGATATAATACACTCTTGGAGAGCCCTACGTGCAGGTTTCTCCTGCTTTTGAGCAAAATAACCCCTTTTTTAAACATTTACACAGAGCTCTGACTGCCTTTTATTTTATTGCTCTTATACTGTTTTTACATCTGCGTCATTTAAAGTCTATTTTACTCAGACGCCTGTTTTATTATGAACTCTTCCAATGTCAGAGAAAGCGAAGAGGCATCTTTAGCCCAACGCTTGAAGTTAAAAAAAAGGGTTTAATGTTTATATTAGGCTCCGGTTACACTGCACATATACAACACCTAATTATCCCGCTTAATGCTTAATTAAGGTTTTGCTCAGGTTTCAGTTAATGTAAAAAACACCCTGGTTTAAGTCATCGCCGTCCACATTTCTTTTTATACATTTAGTGACAAAAGCTCATCATCATCAGTCCTCATCAGTTCACTGACGGATAAATAACATATTTAGATTGAGGGGTTTATAAACGACCTCACTGGTGTGCATGTAAATGGAGTCATTGAGCAGGTTGGAGGAAGGTTGGAGCGATGGGAGCGACCTGTTGCCTCGGCGTGATGTGATGGTGCATATGATTGCATTCCAGGTTAAATAATACCACTAAAATGAAATCAGCTGGTACGGAAGTAACATTTAAATGTTTAATCTCATTACTGTCTTATGCATTCCTAATTATTTTACACTTGATAATGTTTCTACTCAACCGTGTGATGTATTTTAGACCATAAGGGTTTGGTTGTGTTTACTCTTCTCTCGTCTTTAGATTTAGGGTCTGATTGTATTTAATTTTATGTTACACTACATGAATTGTGAATAAGAATTTATATGACTTTACAGATTTCTCTGTTAGCAGTACGAATGTATTTCTTTTTTTTTTTTTTTTAATGCCAAAGTAAGTTCAATATTCCTTACGGTTACGTCAAATCTGATACACTACATAAAGATTATACTGTACAGTATCACAGGCAGTGTGCTCTGAATGATTAATGATACTGGAGTCTATAATTAAATCTGTGCAATGCTGATTTAAGTTGTCAGTTTGTCATTTGTCTCGCTTGTTTGAGTCCCAGAGCTTGTTTATGCACTCGTTAGTTTTATTGCTGTTTATGAGGAATACCCTCGTTTTTGTAATCTCTCTAACGTATTATTAAAATGTTCAGATTTATCATAAATTAGATTGAGCTGAATCCAAAACCAACTGAAGATGTAACACGTAGGCTCCTGCATGACTGTCAGTAAGTGTGAAGGCATCCCTTCCCTTTTCCCCAGACTACACGTTCTGTGCCAGAGCAATTGGGAATTTGTTACTGGATCAGATTCAGACCAACGTCCCACCGGTCTAGTCATGTTTTAGCTTTCTTTCTTTGCCCTCCTCCCCCTCCTCCTCCCCTTTATGGAGGAACCACTTTAAATGTGTGCCTCCCAGAAGAGCACAGGTGTTTGTTTATACAGTCCGGAAAGCTTCAGCGTTCCTCGACTGATTTTATTTGTTTCCTGTGCAGTAGATTCACTTACAGCTCTAAGGGGTTTTCTTTCATATGAAGGGAACTTTTGATGTTTCATATTTATTCACAGGCATCATATAGTAGGTCTCTGCCTGAGATAGCATCTAATCTTAATGTCTGTACATTCTGGCCTAAAAGACAGGACCTCATGTTGCATAAGAATTTAGAGGCTTTAGCTTTCAGATTTTCTTCCTCCTGATTTTAATACTTTGGG
>NW_023339751.1:3463503-3463694 GCF_004916995.1 Morone saxatilis
GGGGGGGGGGGGGGGTTATATATAAAGCTAAAGCTACGGCCAGCAGCCAATTTGATTGAATTTACTTTACACTAATGAGATATAATGTGTTAACTGGAGAGGTTTATTGGTCCTTTATAGCAACATAAGCTAACATAATGCTGTATGTAGCTTTAAAACATAAAAGTTGTATCTTCCAAAACACTGAAGTT
>NW_023339751.1:3463919-3464323 GCF_004916995.1 Morone saxatilis
AATATTTGTGCAGCATTCATTTTCCTTTTGGTTTTCTTAATCAAAGAAAGAAATCTGTTACGCCTGGATGTGTGTGAAGTGTGACACAGAGTTGTTATAGTTTTTTATTTTGTTTTTAACTTTTNNTTCCTTTAACCCTGTAAAGGCACCAGAGACCAGTTTCTCCCATCTGCTCTGCATTGTGTAAATGTACCTTTGTATATGTGGCATATAAACCAAAATAATAAAAGTCATTAAAATTAGATTTTAACTGGTACAATGCAATAATGTATAAATGCAGGTGTGCAGTGTTTAAATTGATCCATTCTCTGATGCTCTGATATTGATTCCTGATCAAATTTTAACTGTAGCTACATCATCTAAAGTTGATGCAATGAAAAAATATTTGTGCAGCATTCATTTTC
>NW_023339751.1:3464426-3470866 GCF_004916995.1 Morone saxatilis
TTTTTTATTTTGTTTTTAACTTTTGAATTTGGTTCATTATCAATTTCCAGAGTGTGTTTGTTCGTTTCAGTTTATTTTTTATTATTTAGTTTTGGTTTATGTTTTATTAGTTTCAATATTAGTGTTAGGTTTATTATAATATGGTTCAGAAGTTTAGAGTAGGACATCATGCTCATGATCAGCTTCATGCTTGTTAGACAAATTTGACCAAACTGACTAAAACTAAAGCCATTTCCTGTGTATTTTATATATTTTGGTTAGTTTAGTAATTTGATACTCAGACACATTAGATGGTCTGACACTGTTGTTCCCATCAGTCTCAACAGCCACTGACCTCCTTTGCTAACATTCATTCAGATCTCCACATATCCCTCCATTCACTGTCTGAGCTCAGCTATGTCTAAGTTACACAACTCACAGTCTACAGATGAAGGATCTTCTTGTGTGTGTGTGTGTGTGCTCCTTCGGCCAATGCAGGATACCAGCTTAAATAGAGAGATTCACTCTAATCTCGTTAATGCAGTCTTGACAGGTCTAAGCTGTAATGACATAGGATGTGTCTTACCACTACTTCATGCGATATTTCATCTTTCTCAGAGGGCTTATTCCACCACAGCCCTTTTTATGTCTGCCACACTCACGTACACCTGCTTTACCCGTGCTGTCATCTTCACTTCTGATCAGCATGTATACCTCAGATATTCATGATGTCTCCTTTGTGTTTCCATGATTTGCAAACAGTCCTGTGGTTGCACTGCAGCCTCTATTAGGAATATTTGCTTCATTCTGCAGCTTCCTGTAATGCAAGGAGGGAATCACAACAAAAGCAATAACCCCTGAAGGCTGCTATCAAGTTATTATCCCACTGAATCAGACATATTAACCATGACATTGTCAGTATCTCTGCGCCTTTTTTTTGACAGTCTGTCAGCTCAGAGAGGCAGAAAAGCAAACTTATTGTTTCCCTTCTGATTCATAAAGATTATGCTTGGAGCGTTGCCACACATGACTTCACTGGCACTATTTAGTCTTCAGATTTAATTCTGCACCAGCGAAAAAGGGCGAACGGCGCACGGAGGGAGCCGTATCAGTAATCATCTGTAGTTTTATCTGAATTTGTCACGCACTCACAAAAGTTGGCCGGCTGGCTGGCCTGCAAGTACAGGATGTTCTGGCAGGCCGAGATAAAACGGCGCACAGGGAAAGGGATCTCCCAAACACTCCCTTTTGTTCCCACCTGACATGGCATTATGCCAAGAGTTCACTGCAGGAGTTCACAGGGAACCTGTATGAAATGATGTTACTCAGCTCTGTCTGATCAACAAATACATGTGTTTATGTATCGTGCATATGCCATAAAACTTCACTTATAATCAGGGTCCCAGTGAGACACAGGACCCCTTTATTAGCCTGGTGCAGCTACACGCTTTGACAAATTAACGCAGGTCTCAGTTAGACGCCTGATCTGGATTTTAACTTATTCCAGACAGAAAACTTCATCAGTGAAAAGCAAAAGACTAAAGTTTAACTAAAGTGTTTATTATTGAACTGTATAATATCAGGACAACCTGAAGGTTCAGTTATAACTTGCAATTTCAGTATGTGTAAATCTGTATTTCTACAGCCATTAAAGTTTAATTAATGTCTAGTTCTGCATAAGAAGCATATGAGGTTAAATGTAAATGTTTGGACTTACCTCCATCATGTTGACTATATTGTATATTCAGAAAAGATCAGCTGTTTTAAGTCATTATTCAGTGACAAAAGCTACTTTGAACAATTTTTCTTTATTTTGATAAATGCCTTTTATTTTCTTCTCATGCACTGTGGATCACAGCGTGTGTGTGTGTGTGTGTGTGTGTGTGTGTGATACATGATATGTATGTAAATATATGACAAAGCCAGCATGTTAAAGTTAATATTTTATCATTTGGATCACTGAGGGAACATAAAACATTTACTTCCATCCTGGACTGTCTTCTACGTCGTCTTTAGAAAGGTGTACATCAGGGTTGTTACATACAAAAAAACTTTCACCAGGTCCCGTTAGAAGGTCGTCTGTTATTCAAAAGATTAACCTGGATTACGTTATTTTCAAATCGCTTCTGCATGAATCCAACAAATGCTCAAATCCAAGACTTTACAATCAGTGCATTAGTCTCCCATGCTGAGACAAAAACAATAAATCACCCCTCAGTGTCCCAACACGAACTCTGACAACATTACTGTGAATAAAAACGACACAAAGAAGGAATCACTTGGTTACTGGCATCTTGAGCATGGACATTAACTGACAGGGTGCAGCAGCATTCTACAACATTCAAACTTTAACAAAACATTTGTGGTTCACAAAATAAAAAGTGACTAAATAACACTGATCTAATGTTCGTCTTTTCATGCGTGCATCGGACAGCAGTTCACAGACTGTCTATTTGATGTCTGCGCTCCTCTACAGTAGGTTTCTGAATATATTAGACGACTTTTAACAGCTAATTCAAATAGTATTTGGCATATCATAGGCCTTATTCCTGAGTAACTAAGCTCTTACACTATACATCACAAACTACATGTTAGTACTGACTGAACATTTTATTTTAGCAGGCATTAGATGGATAAGCTTATTCTCCTCTTCAGGCAGGACTCTGGTGTCACATACAATCTCATAACTTCAGTTTTTAATTGTTTATCTTTAAGTATCACATAGAAGTTTGATGTTGCATTAGAAAGGGTTATTGAGCCCTTGTGGGGAAAAAGAAAAGGTCTAGTGTGTAACATTTAGGAGGATCTGTTGGCAGAAACTGAGTATTATATTCTTAGGTATGTTTTCATTAGTGTATAATCACCTGAATATAAGCATTGTTGTGTTTTTGTTACCGTAGAATGAGCTGTTTTTATCTACAGGCGCTGCCTGGTGGCCGGCTGTGTGTTCTTCCTCATTTTTCTACCAGAACAGATAAACCAAAAAATTGGCTCTTGTTCGGGTTTTCTGTGAGTTTCACAGCCACCATAGTTTCTCCTCCAGTTCCTCCCTCAAAGGGAGGGTGAAGGGAGTGAGTTACAATCTGCTCAACTACAGATGCCACTAAATCCCACACACTGGTCCTTTAAGAGATTCCTGAAGAGCTGACAGCAACAATGTTAATAGAAAGCATGAAAACGCTACCGGATGCTGTCCCTGTAAGCTTCAGGATTTCTACTTTTCAATAAACTCTGGCCGCTTTCACACCAGAATCACAAAGCTGTGTTACAGCAGCTCTTCAGACCTCCTGTGACCACAGTCCTGGTCGAAGCGGATCTCCAGTGATGTGCAGCTGACTGCAGTCCCTCCGCCTTTAAAGAATCAAAAGGAGATGCTAATTGCTAAGTGGTATGTCAGACTGTGTTTGATGTTGTAAGAGAGATTCGTCCCAGGTGTGTGAGCCGTTTCCCTGTGAGACAGATGCAACATCTGCTCCTGCCTGGCACTATAACACTTGAGAATGAGTCAGTGATGAAAGTTTGGCCTGAGATTTCAGCTTATAAATATAGTTTTCAGCCCACAAACATGAGCTATAGTTTATAAGTCTTTTTGTGTTTCAGTCTGTTTTTTTGCTTATCACAGTTTTGATTTTATTGATGAGTTTCTGTTTATGAGTCCTTCGTGGGGGACTGCTTGGCAGCCTCGTCTAGCAGCCTCATATCTTCACGCAGAGATAGAGCTATGTGGAAAGTGTGAGGTTTCAGAGTCAGACCGTAGGTGTAGTTGAGTGTCGGGGGCCTGGCTGGGTCCATGGTGATGTGGCACTGGTGGGCGATGAGGGCCGTGAAGAGGAACAGCTGCAGCTTGGACAGCTCCTCGCCGATGCACCGCCGCTTGCCCAGGGAGAAGAGGAGCACGTTGCTGGTCAGGTCCTTGTTCAGCGCACCGTTCTGGTCCAGGAACCGCTCGGGGTCAAAGGTCTCCGGATGGGACCACAGCAGTGGGTCGTGGTTGATGGACCACTGGTTGATGAAGATGACCGTGTTCTTCGGGATGTCGTAGCCCATGATGGTGGTGTCCGTGGTGGTGGAGTGGGGGATGGTGAGCGGCGTGAAGCTCGTGTAGCGCATCACCTCGTAGATGAAGGCCATGACGAAAGGCAGCTGAGGCTGATCCTCGAGGGAGGGGAGTCGGCTGCGGTCCACCACCTTGTCCACCTCTTGCTGGAGACGCGTCTGCATCTCAGGAAACCTACGTTCACAGGTGAGAACTAAGTTTAAGTGACTTTATAAATAATGTTAATGCTTTTATTTGCAGCTTGAAGACAGACAGGAAACTGGGGAGGGAGAGAGATGCTGCAGGTTGGAATCAAACCCAGAACGATTCTGTAAGGACTCAGCCTATGTATGTGGGGCGCATGCATGTCAGCTACAACTTTGCTTAATGATATGAGTGAGCCACCATCTCTGCAGGAAGCTGTACCTGACGTTTAGTGACCAAAGAAACTTCATATGAGAATATCATGTTACACACTGCTGGAGAAAAGTACTGCAGACATAAAACGACTATTTATCTCTGAATAAAGAGGTTTGAGGTGCTGCCAGCCTACTGATGCATCGGTGGGATTAAACAAATCAAGGCAGAATAAAAACTCGTAAAAGATCTGTGTAAAGATTGTGCTGCAGTAAAACGCTGACTGGGCACTCACTCTCACTGGTGTGCAGTTTCAGCTCATGCTGCCAGTACCTGCCTGTGCCTCAGCTCCCCCCGATTGTTACATAACACAAATGCTACTGAACTTCCTCATGTCTGTACAGCTTTAGCAACAGGATGGAGGCCAACTCTGATTTATTATCTGCTGTCATTTCCCATTGTAATTTACTCTGTGGGTGTCGTTTATCTAGGAGATTAAAATGATCAGATAAAATGAGAGAAAAAGTTGCTTACTTGACGAGTATGAGGATGATCCACTGCAGTGCAGTTGACAGTGTGTCTTGGCTTGCTCCAAATACATCCCCAACAGTGGAGATCACATAGTCCTTCCCCAATGAGAGCCCTGTTTTATCGCTCAGCTGGTCCAGAGCCACAATTAAAGCATCAGTCATATCCCTGATGGTGCTCGACTGGATGGTTTTCCTGTGTTCAATTACTTTATCCCGGATGAAAATGCCAAACTCCTGGTTGAGCTCCTTGAAGTTGTCAAATATGGTTTTGATGGGGTTTGGGAAGTACTGGAGCCAGGGCATCACGTCCACCATGCTCCCTGCCCCCACTGTCTGGGTGAACTGGTCGTTCCTGCCCACCACCTGCCGAAACTCCTCGTCCTCATAGGAGTACCTCTTCCCAAAGCACAGCGCGCTCATTATATTGGCCGTGGACACCACCAGATATGTCATGGGCTGGAAATACTGCTGCGCCTTCGTTCTCTCCACCAGCAGCTGCAGCAGCTGCCTGACCTCACAGACGACGTGGTGCTCAAATGTCTTTTTGGTCTGCAGGTTCCCGTTGGAAAACATCCGGACGGTGGACTGGGCCACTTTGCGGTGCGTCTTCCACCAGTCCGTGAAGGTGTTAAACGCGAGGCCGTTCCCGTTGGAGACGTACTGGAAGGAGGTGAAGTCCGGTCTGCCTGCAAATTCGGGTCCCTGCTTGACCAGCGCCTGTCTGATGGAGTCCCCGTTCAGCACCACCACGGTCCGAGAGCCGAGTTTAATCTGGAACACTTTGCCGTATTTCTTCGCCATGCGCGTAAAATACAAGTGCGGTGATTTGCCAAGTTGCGCAGCGTTCCCGATGACCGGCCAGGCGATGGGACCGGGCGGGCAGCGCATCGACCGGTTCCGGAGCCACCGCCACAGGTGGAGGGAGACCAGCAGAGTCACACATGCCAGTAGCAGAGCTCTTGGAGTCGCTGTGTTAATCCCCTCCAGTGTCACATCCATGATGGGGATCCTGCAGGTGGACTGGGATAATAATACAGATTATTTAAGGCTGTGTGTGGAATATGTGGCACATTATAGGGTGCAGACAAAAAAATATACCTGCTTATGTCCGTGGTTCATCGAGAAAACTAGCAGTCTTCACGTTTTTTATCAAAAATAATATTTAATTATCAGAAAACATCAACGTGTTTCTCCGTGAGCTGAATAAAAAGGCTACATCTTAACCATCCCAAAAATATTTTGTTATTATTCCCCAAAACAGATCCAGTCATTCACAGTGTGCAGCCTGTTGTGCATCCACAGACAGTGGGTGTGTGTGTGTGTAAGTGTGTTTGAGCTCCCTGCTCTCTGTCCGCAGCCTCATGCTTTAAAGCCTCACAGCACCAACTGAAGTCATTTATCCTCAAACAGCGCAGCATCACGGCCCGTCACAGTCTGTGTGTGCGCTCGCTTTGTTACAGTGGGCAGGTTTGTTTCAAAGGGTGTCACCCCACCCTCCCACCATCACCCCCCCCCCCCCCCCCCCTCCCTCTCTCTCT
>NW_023339751.1:3470966-3476341 GCF_004916995.1 Morone saxatilis
CTGTCTGTCTCTCTCCCTCCCTCCCTCACAGGTAACAGGCGTTATTGTTTAAAGTTTAAACTCAGCTGTGCAAAGTTTAGAAAAGTTAATCGAGATTCTCTTAAAAAAACCCAAACAAATAAAGTTGTATGTTCTTTGCCATTTTAAACCACTTAAAATGTTAAAATTATACCAATAAACGCTTTAATAGTTTATCTAAACAACTTATTTTCCCTTCTTTCTCTAATAATAATGACAATAATATTAATAATAATAATACTATTAATGGTGGTATATTGTCAGTATAACTAGTACATGTGCATTCAAATGGTTAAAACAATGTTTAATAAAAGCTACAATACTTATTATTATCAATAATAAGAATACGAATAATATAAATTATTATTATTATTATTATTATTATTATTGTTATTGTTATTATATAATTCTATGTGTTTTTATTGCTTCCTCCGCAGTGGTAGGAAACCAGGCTTGGAGTCAGAGCGCTTGTAACAACGTGTGTCTGAGCCTGAGGGAAGGTTACCCGACACCAGTCAGGGCTGTAGAATAAATAATACAGCTCAGATTCAATGTAAACACCCATTAATAACTGATACTTTAAGACAGGTTTCTTTTTAATTCATTTAAACACACCCTAATATATTATTAAAAACTAAAAAAATGAATTATTCCAAATTAAAAAACACAATTAAACTGTTTTGTGGCGTTAATTATTTGTCTCTTATGTGTCTGTATATTTTTATTCCGTTATGTACATTTATATATTTATATATTCACATTAGAGAATAATCTGCTGGGATGGAGAGAGAACATTCACATTATCTGGCTGCAGTGTTTCTCTGTGTTTTTAATAAAATTACAGCTGTGGGTGCGTTTTCCCATCGAGCCACCAGGAGGAGGCGAACCCCGTCTCTCCTCATTAATTTACTCCTAATTAACAACCACACTGAGCACCAGACCTGCTCTGCAGCCTGTGTACCCCTCAGTGTCTGACTGTATAACAGTGATAAAGACAGAAGGAGGACTGAGAATGCGTCATTAGAGCTGAATTAGTGCAGACAGATGAAGAGATCCGATCCAGACTGGATGGTTCTCTTCCTTTAACCGGGTCCTTCAAGCGCCTCCGGATCCGGACTCTGGGGGTTCAGACATCCTTTTGGAGAGCACTCATTAATGTTTGTTTGCTCTCTCTGTCTGTTTGGGTCTCTGCCTTCTCTCTCTGCTCTCGGGGGGCCTTCCGGCTCCGGTCTGGTCCGACCGGGTCTGGTTGTGATGTGATTCGGGGATCCTGGTTCAGCACCGCGGACAGCGGTCCATTGACCCTCAGCTGCTCCTCTGAGCTCTAACATCTCTTAGTTTGAAACTCCAAAAACTACCGCCACACTTCATGTTTCATATGTCGGTAAAATAAATAAATACATAAATAAATAATACAATTAATTTGACAATAAATAAATCTTTGTGTCTCTGTAACAGAAAATACTGTATTTTTCCTAATTTACTGACCGTATTGTACCTAAAATAATATTTAGATTTCTATAATATTATCTTAAGCTGTAAGAAATAACCCATTTTAAATGTTGCAATGGTCGTATTGTAATATTTCCAACTATATTTGCTGTCGCTTTGTGTACAGAGAATTATTAGAAGAACAAATCAGTAATATCAGTGTTTAATCAGGCTTTGTTAGTCTAAGTCAGTTCCTCCTGAGGCCTAACAGCCTAATAATTGTTGCATATAGAAAACAGTCATTAAATATCTATATAAAGAATATTGGGAGCAGCAATTTAATTATAAATCATCTCAAATCTAAAAATCCTCATAAACGATAAATCACATCGTTATTAATGAAGTTTCACCCTGTTTTTAAATTCTAAATCTGATTTTTTTTTTTTTTAAAAAACATATTTAAAGTGAATTTTAAAGTACACTTACTGAGTCAGGACCCTGCGGTTGTCTTCCTCCTGATGAACCTCTCACAAGGTAACACTGTGTGATATCTTGTTGAGTAAATGGATCACTGAGGGTGGAGACAAAGCTAGTGAATGAAGAACTGGTCTCCCAGCCTCCTTTACTGGCAGGACCCACAGTTATTAGACCAGAACTCCAGCAGGTCTCCGTCCCCACTCCTGCCTTCACACAGCACATAAAACCAGATTATCTGACTTAATAACAACATTTCTGTAAACCTGTAATTACTCAAACTGATCACACATCAACTGTTTTTATGAATTTATCTGATCCACACACACTTCCTCTCTGTGTATCTCATATGTGTGTGAGTGTGTGTGTGTGTGTGTGTGGTCAGTGGTCGACCTGCTGATCCTGAACATCCCATGGTCATAAGACCGCTTAGTAACTTTTTGTTACTCATTAAATCTTTTGGTTTAAAGGATACTCTGTGCTTGAATGGCGACGATGAATTCCCTCCACAGTTTAATCCACAACAGCTCGAAAATCTCAGCTTTTTGTTTCTCCGGCAAGTTAATTAACGTCCAAAGACCTTAAAAATCATATTATTGTCATAAGACACGATGGGAAAATGCTGCTTCATCTGATAAAATCAGGTTTCTAAGTCAAAGATTAACCTAAAATAACAATAACACAACTTCCTCCATTAGTAATCTTTATTTTCTGCAATGTGATCCTTTTAACACAAATATCTATTCAATGGAATTCAGGTTTATTTATTCATTTATTTGTCTTTTTTCCACTATTTGTCAGCTGCGTATGAACAATCAGACCCTTGTAGTGAACAATGTAGTATCACACATACTGTATCCGCTTGAGGCTGCATATCATTAAAGAACCATTTTATTAGAGCACACCCATTAATTGTTCAAAGATATCTGTGCAGTTTCATGCTCTATTTCTGTATAACACTCCCTAAATACAGCCTTTAAACCCACATATGTTTGTGTTTTGGATGCCGAGCCTTTTAGGTAATCCCCTCAAAGGTGCAGTGAGGTGAGTGTAGCTGCAGAAGGACCTGTAGGGTAGTCGGGCCCTCGTCGTGGGCCCCCCTAAAGAAAAACCTCCTCACTATGCAAAGCAAATGCAGTTTCAACACCAGTTTCCCTTCCTGCGTGACTGACAGCTCAATTGCTCATCGCGTGTGAGTGAGCATGGAGGTCAGGGAGGAGCTCGGGAAGGTGTGTGCAGGTGATGATTTGCTCAGACAGTAAAGGTACAGTTACATTGTTAAGTTCCAGCCTGGCAGGGCAGCGATCACGTCTGATTCCAACAACATTTCTCACATTCAGAGCATAGTTTTTGTGTACACAGGAAATGAGAGTCAGCCATATGAGGAAATTACATCATCCTTGCAAAATGGGAATGATAAATGAAAGGGGCCATTACTTTGATTTATGTCTGTAATTAGTGGGAGCATGCACAGGACCTCGGGAAGAGCTGCGCGCCTTTTACAGCACTTACGGGGGCTTATCTTGGTCTCCGAATCAATGCATGTGAACTTCTGGGGAAAACAGAGGAACAGAGGATGGGGGGAACTGCCCGAGGCTATTCTAAAGGTGCAGAGCAGTCACGCACATGTGCTTCATCATAAGGGTGACAACTGAAGGGAAAGCCACTGACAACTTCACTAAACAACAGGTCTACCTCCGTGTGCTTGTCAGGGTTAGGCGTAGAATAGAGCCGCTAACCCACTTGGATTTGGTTAAGCTTTTTAAGCGTGGTTCTTTCAAAACATGCATGCAATTAAACGATATAGTCACATTTACAGAGGTGGGACGTAACATAGATACCTACTGGTACTGTGTACTTAAGTAGTTTCTTTACTTATTCACTTTTTACTTTTATATTTTCACACAAATATCTTTCTACCTGACAGGTTCAAAATAGGCTTGTTACTTTAGATTTAATGCATTTGAAAGGAATATTGGACTGGTTTTTTTGCACCATCGCATGCCTTTCCAACATCAAGACCAATGCACATCATGTATGACAGAAAAAGACCAAAAAGATGTAATGACATAAAGATGAAACAGACAGGAGAGTTCAGTTCTCTTTGCACAGAAACAGCAGGTACTCTCTTGACTACTCATTCACAGTATGTATTGTATTTATTTGTATGGTTGTCTCTGTCTACCCAGATTGATTCATAAATCGCTGAATTTATTTTAATTTAACTTAACAATAAAAACCTCATTTACCTGAACATGATATTTTAATTTACTAAAGTCCAATGCAAGATAAACATAAAAACAGAGTGTGCATAATTACATAGTGGAGACATTGTGCTTTTCTGATTATGTTAACAAAAATGAACAATGATTTCTGTTGCACTGCAAAGAAATGTGCTCAATTACTTTATTAACACCTTTAAACCAACAACTGGTAGCCTGTTATGTCAGTCCAAATCAGTTTTATTTATTTTTTAAGGAATGATTTAATGTTACACTCAATAAAGGGACAGTTTGAGCCACCGAGCTTTGTAGATATCAGCCATAGAGATGTCGGCCTTCTCTCAACTATAATGGAACCAGACGGCACTCGGCTCTCTTGTGAGCAGTTTCATGTAGGAACTATTTTCTGTCTACTGAACTACATCCACCAACGTTAGCTATCTCAGAGGTGTGCTAGGTGCAGCTCAGCTCAGGAGGACGCCGTTAATGTCGAGCACAAGCCTCTCGTCCACGATATGTAGGGAAAAAGTAGTTTTTGATGTCTGGATTAAATGACTGTGTGTCATTTGAGAGGAGTTTTCACAGTGAATTATCTCCCAGCTCTACGTTTCAGCATATTTCAGCTGTGTTGGTTTTAGTTTTACACCCAAACTTATTTTGCTTTAGTCCCAGCGCTCAGATCAGCTGTATCCATATAAACTGTGTGTATGCGACCTACTGAGACAGACTAAGTGGCTTATTTGTCTGCTAATGAGACAGATATTTAAACCTTAAAGAGCTGGTGAAGACAAAACCAAAGCTGAAAGGGAAGTGAATATTTCACAGGTTGCCACTGATACAGAAACATAACTGCTGACTGTGTAAGCTTGTTTGTACAGCTATCATTATCCCGGGAGGTTATTATATTTTGGCTCTTCACACCCACCCACCTGACACAGACACTCCTTCACTCGTAAACCAATCCATTCATTCACCTTCCTTTTAATGGCGAGAACGCTGAAATCCAAGATGGCGCAGGGCAACGAGGAAGTGGTGAGGCCGTCAGTGTTCTTTGTTCTCTGGTTATAATCCGTGTTGTCCTGAATCTGTTCTGAAATCTCTGAGTAATTATTTTCTATGTCAGTGTTGAGTTTAATAATTGTTCCACTGCCCCTACGTGTCCATAATGCTGCTTTAAATCTCTATAAAAGTGCCCTGAACTGGCAGAAGTCAACATACTTTGTTCTGCTG